>NC_081552.1:66757464-67073438 GCF_963082655.1 Stomoxys calcitrans
CGAGTTGGTTGTTAACCTAAAATAGCTCCAATAGCTTTGCAATTTATACCCATTATCCTTTGTTTGCCTATACAGAGATATCGTGCAAAAAAATGACAAATAAGATCCATGGTAGAGGGTATGTAAGATTTGGCCCGGCTGAACTTTTCCCGCTTTTACTTGTTGTCACTCGATTCGTTCGCCAAACCATTGAAAACAGCTACTTTTCCCTTTATAAAATCAGCTGTTTTAAATGACTTGGCGAACGAATCGAGTGACAAAACGAAAACAAATGTGTGCTCATCGGCATGCCACTTGGACTCGACTATAAAAAGGAGCCTTCTTATCTTTCAGCTAAATTTTCAATCAAACCCGCTCCACTGAGCTTTCGCTTTCAAGATGTAGAAAAATGTCACCTCTGTAACGTAACCTACTCTCCAATAGCTCTGATTCTGTGTACGTTCGTTGAGCCTTCCTCTCGTACAGTTTAACACAAACTTGGATATTCGCACTCTACTAAATAAATTTTTATTTATGGTAAAGATAGCCACATAAACTACCTGAATTATCTATCTTAGGAAATTTAAAAAATAGTACAGCAAACAACCGCAACGAAATTCCTTTATTTTACGGACCGATAGGTTGCCATAGCAAAGATAAATGGTGCAAGATCAATTTTTACCACTCTGCCCTCTCTCTCTGTTCGTGGTGGCGTCTCCATTCTATTGATCCATTTGCAAACAGAATAGTTGGCGCTTATTTAAATGTTAGTGCTGCCATCGATAAGGGAGAGGTTTAGACTTGAATACCCAAAATAGTAAAAATGACTTAAGACTTCTCCGTTCCATGTCGCCCTGGATGCTTGCGCAATCACATATAAACGACTGAGAATTTTACATTTCTCCCATCTGTTAGAGCTTTTTTGAACATATGTTATGAATCTATAAATTTCCTTTTGTCTATGCTGCACTCGCTTGGAGCGGCTAAGCGCTTATAAAATTGATCATCATTTGTTAGTTGTCTATAACTGACTATATTGACCTGTTGAATAGTCATAATTTAGTCTCTTTTAAATCAAATCAAATTGCCCTATTAAACGATTCTCAGTGGTAGAGAACTAATTTGCCGGTCTTTATATTTGGTGCTGTGGCGACAGTTCTTAGTAATTTAACCATGTAAAACTTTTGAACATGAAAGTATTGCCCAGCAGTACGTTATTTGGACTTGTCTAGGAAAAGAAGGCTCCTTGTCGATGAGCTAAAAATGGCGGCCACTATCACACTGAACGTCATAACTTTGGGGGTACGGCGGCAGTGTCCTGTTATGTCATTATAATTGATCAACTGTTTCGAGGTGAGGTGGTCCGCTAGATATATGAGCAGAATAAAGATATCATATTCGCAGTCCACAACATTTTATTTTGAATTTAACCCCATATTGTCATAATTGGTGTATACAGCCATAATACCATATTCGTATTCCACTCCCCAATACCTTTTTGGGGTAACGGGGGAGGGTCCGCCCCCTTCCAATATCAATAAACTAAAAAGCCTTTTCCTCCTTCCCGACCACTTTCGTAATCTACTCCCAAATACCTTTCATTCGAGTCTCATATTGTCATTATCGTCCAATAAACCTATTTTAGGGGGTTTTGTGTTTGGGGTGTCCCCCAGATACTTGGATCCAATTTTTATACCCTCCACCATAGGATGGGGGTATACTAATTTCGTCATTCTGTATGTAACTCCTCGAAATATTCGTCCAAGATCCCATAAAGTATATATATTCGTGATCATCGCGAATTTTTTGTATAGATCTAGCCATGTCCGTCCGTCTGTCTGTCGAAAGCACGCTAACTTTCGAAGGAGTAAAGCTAGCCGCTTGAAGTTTTGTAGAAATACTTCTTATTAGTGTAGGTCGGTTGAGATTGTAAATGGGCTATATCGGTCCACGTTTTGCTATAGCTGCCATATAAACCGAACTGAGCCTCTATAGGGCACAATTCGTATGCGATTTGGCTGAAATTTTGCATGAGGTGTTTTATTATGACTTCCAACAACTATACTGAGTATGGTTGAAATCGGTCCATAACCTGGGGTCTTGACTTCTTGAGGCGCTAGAGGGCGCAATTATTATCCGATTTAGCTGAAATTTACATGAGGTGTTTAGTTATAACTTTTAACAACTGTGCTAAGAATAGTTTACATCGGTCCATAACCTGATATAGCTGCCATATAAACCAATCTGGGGTTTTGACTTCTTGAGTCACTAGAGGGCGCAATTATTATCCGATTTAGCTGAAATTTTGTATGAGGTGTTATGTTATAACTTTTAACAACTGTGCTAAGAAGAGTTCAAATCGGTCCACAACCTGATATAGCTGCCATATAAACCGATCTGGGGTCTTGACTTCTTGAGGCGCTAGAGGGCGCGAGTAATATCCGAATTAGCTGAAATTTTGCATGAGGTGTTTTGTTATAACTTTTAACAACTGTGCCAAGAATAGTTTACATCGGTCCATAACCTTATATAGCTGCCATATAAACCGATCTGGGATCTTGACTTCTTGAGGCACTAGAGGGCGAAATTATTACCCGAATTAGCTGAAATTTTGCATGAGGTGTTTTGTTATAACTTTTAACAACTGTGCTAAGAAGAGTTCAAATCGGTCCACAACCTGATATAGCTGCCATATAAACCGATGTGGGGTCTTGACTTCTTGAGGCGCTAGAGGGCGCGAGTATTATCCGATTTAGCTGGAATTTTGCATGAGGTGTTTTGTTATAACTTTTAACAACTGTGCTAAGAAGATTTCAAATCGGTCCACAACCTGATATAGCTGCCATATAAACCGATCTGGGGTTTTGACTTCTTGGGCCACTAGAGGGCGCAATTATTATCCGATTTAGCTGAAATTTTGTATGAGGTGTTTTGTTATAACTTTCAACAACTATGCTAATAATAGTTCAAATCGGTCCATAACCTGATATGGCTGCTATATAAACCGATATGGGATCTTGACTTCTTGAGCGTCTAAAGAGCGCAAGTTTTATCCGATTTGGCTGAAATTTTGTACAACGGCTTCTCTCATGAGCTTTAACATACGTGTCGAATGTGGCTTGAATCGGTTTATAGCCTAATACGGCTCTCCTTTAAACCGATCTCCCTATTTTACTTCTTCAGCCCCTAAAATGCGCAATTCTTACAAGTTTTGGCTGAAATTTTACACAATGACATCTACTATGGTTTCCAATATTCAGTTCAATTATGGTCTGAAATGAACAATAACTTGATATTGTTCCAATAACATAGCAATTCTTTCTTGTATCCTTTGCTTGCCTAAAAAGAGATACCGTGGCAAGAGCTCGACAAATGCGATCCATGGTGGAGGGTATATAGGATTCGGCCCGGCCGAACTTAGCACGCTTCTGCTTGTTAATATGAAATTCGTTGTCTACTCTTGAATACCTTTCATTTGAATCTCATATTGTCCTAATCGGTTCACTTTTATTTTGGGATCGTATTTTAGGGTAAAATAATAAATTATATAGCCTATTGCTCCTTCGGGACCACTCCCCACAATCTGTGAAAATTTTAAAGAAATCTGTTCAGCCGTTTTTGAGTCTATACGAAACAAATAAATTTACTAACCCACAAACAAACAAACACAAATTAATTTTTATATATATATAGATTAAAATTTTATTTATAAAAAGGAAATTATGTAAAAATGTCTTTTAATGAAATATTTTGCTTGTTAGTCGGAAAAATTTTTCATGTTTAATTGTAATTTGAAATAAAACATTTTGGGGCTCGGATTAAATTACATTGTAAAATAATTAATTCAAATAAAACCAAACCAATAGAAATTTGTTAGTTCTGTTGGCTTTGACCATAGATTTGATCACACTGATATTTTTTTTAAAACATTTTAAAAATTACGTTTTTAATTTCTTCGATTAAAATCTTTTTACAATGAAAATATTTTGCGAATAATGATTTCCTTATGTATTATATACGAAAATCTTAAGTGAAATTCGACGAGTCAAATTGCATGTTTACTAAAAGTTGGGTATTAAATTCGTGTTTCACAATGAAATACCCATGTTTTTCACGATTACATTTTTGAAGAACTACAAAAATATCACTGATAACATAACACTTTTATTAAAATGTATCATACAATGGGAATCCCATAACGAATGAAATCTGAAAGCATTTTTTCTTCAAAATCTATTATCTACAAAAAGTAATTTTCACTTTGAGACATGAACACAATACCCACCTTAAGTAAGGAAATGTGTTAAAATAATATACAATAAGTCAGTAGACTAATATCTATGAGAGCCGATATGTCATTTGACATCAATTAGTGGACAAAGAAGGAAAAAATTTTACAACTGCAATAACATAGAAATCCCTTCGTATTTCTGATTTTAAGTCCAGAACCCTTCCTTATTTTTTCCCCAATAAATTGAGAAAACGTTAGGACTTATAAAGACATGATGGAAATTATAAGCATATACGACAATAGTTGGATGCAATTTTTACCGGACATCTTTTCCTTCAAAACCGGATTTTCGATCGATTTTAATAAAGTTCGAAGAAGGAATTAGCGTCATCATTTAAGCAGAATGTAGATGGTACTTAAAAAAATTTGTCAATATTTATTTTTTGAACCATATTTGTTTGTTATTTGTTGCGTACAATTTTATAGAAATAAAAGTCATTTAAAACCTATAGACCGATACAAACAAAAACCTGTTGAAATCATATTGGGTTGCCCAAAAAGTAATTGCGGATTTTTTAAAAGAAAGTAAATGCATTTTTAATAAAACTTAGAATGAACTTTAATCAATTATACTTTTTTTACACTTTTTTTCTAAAGCAAGCTAAAAGTAACAGCTGATAACTGACAGAAGATGGGATGCAATTACAGAGTCGCACGCTGTGAAAAAATTTGTCAACGCCGACTATATGAAAAATCCGCAATTACTTTTTGGGCAACCCAATAAAACTAGTTTGAGACCAAAAAATAAAAAATTTCATAAAAATAATGAAGCTGAACTTTCACTACAAAACTAAGATATTCGCAAAGACAACCACACTTAGAGGGCTTTGAAAGATTAGGATCGGCCCATAAATAGTGTATTTGCAATCAATACCAAATTCACCTCTGACTTTAACACCAAATGTCAATTCCGATGGGTCAGCCCCTGCAATCAAAAATGACCGAAATTTAAAAAAAAAAATTTTTGACGTAACTTTTCCAATTTATAGATCGATTATAATAATCAATTTTAAAAAAATGTGAGGTGCATCCCCCCACCCCCCAAAAAAAAAAAAAAAACAGGCTACGTCCCTGATGGGAGCTATATCCAAATCTGAACCGATCTGGGCCAAATTGAAGAAGGACGTCGATGGGCCTAACACAACTCACTGTCCGAAATTTGAGCAAAATCGGGTGATAAATGGGCCTTTTATGGCCCCAAAACCTAAAACCGAGAGATCGGTCTATATGGTAGCTATATCCAAATCTGGACCGATCTGGGTCAAATTTAATAAGGATGTCGATGGGCCTAACACAACTCACTGTTCCAAATTTCAGCAAAATCGGATAATAAATGAGACTCTTATGGGCCTAAGAACCTAAATCGGAGGATCGGTCTATATGGTAGCTATATCCAAATCTGGACCGATCTGAGCCAAATTGAATAAGGATGTCGATGGGCCTAACACAACTCACTGTTCCTAATTTCAGCAAAATCGGATAATAAATGTGGCTTTTATGGGCCTTAGACCCTAAATCGGAAGATCGGTCTATATGGGGGCTATATCAAGATATGGTCCGATTTAGCCCATCTTCGAACTTAACCTGCTTATGGATAAAAAATCTGTGCAAAGTTTTAGCTCAATATCTCTATTTTTGAAGACTGTAGCGTGATTTCAACAGACAGACGGACAGACGGATGGATATGTCTAGATCGTTTTAGATTTTTAAGCTGATCAAGAATATATATACTTTATAGGGTCGGAAATGGATATTTCGATGGAATGACAAAATGAATATACCCCCATCCTTCGGTGGTGGGTATAAAAATGGAGTACACCTTACATCCAATCTTAAATTCGTAGATCAATAAAGATCATATCGGATTCAGATAAAGGCACTTATATTGTTAAACTGTTACTCAAGCGATATACTATTTTCGTAGCATGGTATTTCACTAAAAGATTTTTAATTGTCGACAATAAATATTCCAAGGAAACTTTTGTTCCATAAAAAGTAAAAGAGGGCACAGCGGAGCGGGCCCGGTTCAGCTAGTATCTATATATTATTTATTTTAACCCCATATTGTCATTGGCCGCAAATTTGGATATTAAATTCGTTTTCCAATCTCATTTAAACTCCTTATTGCAAAAGGCCCTAAAAACTATGAATATTTAGTTCCACTCTCTTTAAGTCCCAAATTGTCTTGGTGAGCAAATACGTCCTATTTGGGGGTTGTTATGGTGGTGGGACGTCCGCCAGACAGTTGACCCCTAATCTTGATATCAGATACGTTGTCTACTCCCACATACCTTTAATTTGAGCCCCACAGGCAATGGTCCGAACCGGACCATATCTTGATATCGCTCAAATAAGAAGTATTTGTGCAAAATTTCAAGCGGCTAGTTTTACTCCTTCGGAAGTTAGCGTGCTTTCGACAGACAGACGGACGGACGGACAGACGGACAGACGGACGGACGGACAGACGGACGGACGGACAGACGGACGGACATGGCTATATCGACATAAAATGTCGCGACGATCAAGAATATATATACTTTATGGGGTCTCAGACGAATATTTCGAGTAGTTACAAACAGAATGACGAAATTAGTATATTAGTATAATTTACAGCCCTAAAATGAACTTGGCATCATTTTCGATAAACATCAAGAATGAAAGGCATTGTCAGCGTAAAAAACAATTTAATATTTGCCATATATTTTCGCAAAAATTCAATGTCCAATGTTTTTCAGAAAATAATTTACTTGGCGAAAATTCCCTTTATGTGAAACAAACTATTTTTTTTGCGTGCAGATGGCTGTTCGTGAAAATTTATCAAAATTAATTTTTTTTTTTGTTTTTATCTTGTTTGCTTACAATTTTATGAAAATAAAAGTCATTTAAAACCAATTGACCGACACAAACAATAACCTGTTGAAATCATAAATTTAGTAAGAAAGCAAATTTAAATGAGTGCAAAAGAAACAAGTAAAAGCCTGCTAAGTTCGGCTGGGCCGAATCTTATATACCCTCCACCATGGATCCGAGTCCTTTTCCCGGCATCTCTTCTTGGGCAAAATAAGGATAAAAGAAACGATTTGTTCTGCAATTAGAGCGATATCAAGTTATGGTCCAATTCGGACCATAATTAAATTATATGTTGGAGACCTGTGTAAAATTTCAGCCAATTTTCTTTGGGGGCTCAAGAAGTATAATGAGAGTGCTATGTCAGGATATAGACCGATTAAGACCGTAATAAACACGTATATTGATGGTCGTACCGTCGTACAAAATCTCAGACAAATCGGATTATAATTGCGACCTCTAGAGGCTCAAGAAATCAAGATCCCAGATCGGTTTATATGACATTTATATCAGGTTATATACTAATTTGAACAATATATGGCACAGTTGTTGAAAGTCATGACAAAACAAGTCATGTAAAATTTCAGTCAAATCGGATAAGAATTGCGCGTTCTAGTGACTCAAGAAATCAAGATCCAAATCGGTTTATATGGCCCATTTATAATCCCAACTGACCTACACTAACAAGAAGTATTTGTGCAAAATTTGAAGCGGCTAGCTTTACTCCTTCGAAAGTTAGCGTATTTTCGAAAGATAGACGGACGGACGGACAGACGGACAGACGGAAATGGCTAGATCGACATAAAATGTCAAGACGATTAAGAATATATATACTTTATTGCGTCTTAGACGAATATTTAGAGTAGTTACAAACAGAATGACGAAATTAGTATACTCTCATCCTATGATGGATGGTAACACAAATGTCATCCAAGTACTGAAACTGATTCGTCGAAACTATCATTATAAAACTAAGATAATCGCAAAGTCAAACAAATTTTGACGGATTTGAAAAAGTAGAATAGGGTTAGTTCTTGCACCCTGTAGCGACCACAATTTTGAATAAAACAAGTAAAAGCGTGCTAAGTTCGGCCGGGCCGAATCTTATATACCCTTCACCATGGATCGCATTTGTCGAGTTCTTTTCCCGGCATCTCTTCTTAGGCAAAAAAGGATATAAGAAAAGAGTTGCTCTGCTATTAAAACGATATCAAGATATGGTTCGATTTGGACCACAATTAAATTATATGTTGGAGACCTGTGTAAAATGTCAGCCAATTCGAATAAGAATTGCGCCCTTTGGGGGCTCAAGAAATTAAATAGAGAGATCGATTGATATGGGAGCTGTATCGGGCTATAGACCGATTCAGACCATAATAAACACGTTTGTTGATGGTCATGAGAGGATCCGTCGCACAAAATTTCAGGCATATCGGATAATAATTGCGACCTCTAGGGGTCAAGAAGTCAAGATCCCAGATCGGTTTATATGGCAGCTATATCAGGTTATGAACCGATTTGAACCTTATTTGACACAGTTGTTGAAAGTAAAAATAAAAAACGTCATGCAAAATTTCAGCCAAATCGGATGGGAATTGCGACCTCTAAAAGCTCAAGAAGTCAAATCCCCAGATCTGTTTATATGACAGCTATATCAGGTTATGGACCGATTTCAACCATACTTGGCACAGTTGTTGGATATCATAACGAAATACTTCGTGCAAAAATTCATTCAAATCGGATAGGAATTGTGTCCTCTAGAGGCTCAAGAAGTCAAAACCCCAGATCGGTGTATATGGCAGCTATATCAGGTTATGGACCGATTTGAACCATACTTGGCACAGTTGTTGGGTATCATAACAAAACACGTCGTGCGAAATTCCATTCCATTCGGATAAGAATTGTGCCCTCTAGAGGCTCAAGAAGTCAAGACCCAAGATCGGTTTATATGGCAGCTTTATCAGGTTATGGACCGATTTCAACCGTACTTGGCACAGTTGTTGGATATAATAACAAAACACGTCGTGCAAAATTTCATTCTGATCGGATAAGAATTGCGCACGCCAGAGGCTCAAGAAAACAAGACCCAAGATCGGTTTATATGGCAGCTATATCAGGTTATAAAACGAATTGAACTATACTTGGCGCAGTTGTTGGATATCATAACAAAACACGTCGTGCAAAATTTTATTCTGGTCGGATAAGAATTGCGCACTCTAGAGGCTCAAGAAGTCAAGACCAAAGATCGGTTTATATGGCAGCTATATCAGGTTATGGACCGATTTGAACCATACTTGGCACAGTTGTTGGATATAATAACAAAACACGTTGTGCAAAATTTCATTCTGATCGGATAAGAATTGCGTATCTAGAAGCTCAAGAAGTCAAGACCCAAGATCGGTTTATATGGCAGCTATATCAGGTTATGGACCGATTTGAACCATACTTGGCACAATTGTTGGATATAATAACAAAACACGTCGTGCAAAATTTCATTCTGATCGGATAAGAATTGCGCACGCTAGAGGCTCAAGAAATCAAGACCCAAGATCGGTTTATATGGCATCTATATCAGGTTATGAACCGATTTGAACTATACTTGGCGCAGTTGTTGGAAATCATAGCAAAACACGTCGTGCAAAATGTCATTCCAATCGGATAAGATTTGCGCACTCTAGAGGCTCAAGAAGTCAAGACCCAAGATCGGTTTATATGGCAGCTATATCAAAACATGGACCGATATGGCCCATTTACAATAATAACCGAGCTACGCTAATAAGAAGTATTTGTACAAAATTTCAAGCGGCTAGCTTTACTCCTTCGGAAGTTAGCGTGCTTTCGACAGCCAGACGGACGGACGGACAGACGGACGGACATGGCTAGATCGACATTAAATGTCATATTTCGAGTAGTTACAAACAGAATGACGAAGTTAGTATACCCCCCATCTTATGGTGGAGGGTATAAAAATTAAGGCGTCTTTACCACATTCACATTAGCAGAAGAATTTTTTTTTGGCATTTTTTCGATTTTAAAAGAATGTGCGGTTAACCCCCAACCCAAAAAAAAAAATAAATAAAATCCTGGCTATTTCCCTGGCTGCCATATAAACCGATCTCTCCATTTAAGGTTTTAGGCCCATGAAAGGCGCTATTATTTTCCGATGTCGCCGAAATTTGGAACAGTGAGTTAAGTTACGCCCTTCAAAATTCATCTTTAATTTGGCGTAGATCGATTCAGATTTTGATATAGCTGCCATATAGACCGGTCTCTCGATTTAAGGCTTTGGGCCTATAAAAACCGCTTTTTCTTTTGTCCGATTTCGCCGAAATTTGGGACAGTAAATTATATTAGGCCCTTCAAAATTCTTTTTCAATTTCGCCCAGATTGGTTCAGATTTGTCTGTCTAAATAGACCGATCTCTCGATTTAAAGTCTTGGCCCCATAAAAGGCATATTTATAATCCGATTTCGCTGAAATTTGACACAGTGACTTCTGTAAGGCTTTCAACATCCGTGTCGTATATGGTTTAAATCGGACTATGTTTGGATATAGCTACCAAAAAAATAGTATTTTGTTCTACAAAATTGAATAATGACTTGTACTTAATAGACCATTCATTGTTCGTGCCGAATTTGGTCAAAACCGGGCCATATTTTGATAAGCTGTTATGGCAGCATAAATTATGGATTTTTCACCGGATTATGACGAAAGGTGGTATACATATATACCCAAAGTGGTGGGTATCCCAAGTTCGGCCCGGCAGAGTTTAACCCCTTTTTACTTGTTTTTTTTTTTTGTAATTTTCTGAAGTTCTCCACTTTGTTGCTTCGTAAATTACTGTCAAAGTGGCAAAAAATTAAAAATACGTTAACAGATGATAACAGTTAAGATCGTTAAAGATTTAGTTATCTTAATTTTTTTTTTCTTATTATTATTACTAATTAAAAGCACATATTGTAGTTTAGATCACTTGAAACATGATTTATTTTAAAAATCGCACAAATTTGAATAAATACACCCTTCTTGAAGTCGGAATTTTAAAACGAATATAAAATAATAAAATATATTCATATATATTCACAATCTTATCCCACTGGGAGTTTGTTTTCTCGCATAAAGCGTGTGTGTGCCATATGCAAGCGTCTCTGCTAAGCAAACTGTTTCCTCATGTAATAAAATCTGTGCGTCGGTGTGTGGGTGGGAAGAAAAATACTTAGTCTGAAGCAAGATTTACCCGAATACATGCACTGTACCACGTTAACTCACTGAAATCTGAATCCCTCTCTTTTTATACCCACCACCAATCTAGTCATTCCGTTTGTAACACCTCGAAATATTCGTCTAGGACCCCATATATGTATTGTTGACCGTCTCGCCTATATGAATAGATCTAGCCATGTCCGCCCGTCTGTCTTAATCACGATAGAGGTCGAACGCGCAAAGATAGTCGCTTGAAATTTCGCACAGATACTTAATATCGATATAGATCGTAGGGGTTTGCAAATGGGCCATATGATTACATACACATTTGTCTTAAGTCTTAAACAGATATTCAGCCAAATGGGAATTCCATTCAGAATCGTAAAAATGTCCATTCAAAACACAGTCATAGATGCGTCGTGGATAAAAATAACAGGTTTAGCATATTAGGATTAGGTCATTGTAATATGCCGATCGCCTAAGTAGATCCCCCAACACTGCGCTTAATAAGCCTTGCAAATGAATCCGGGGTTTTTTCGAGGCTGGCATCCCTTAAAGCTATTCTAACATTCAAATTCATTATCACAAGTTATTATCAATATTCCAATATTGGGTTGTTGTTGTTGCTTTCATAAGGTCGGTTGTGTTTCTTGTTGGTTCCCAAGTTTTCTGCCAATTTTCCTTGCCAGACGTATCATACATCCTTGGAAATAATTATAAGCTGAAGAGC
Organism: Stomoxys calcitrans; assembly: GCF_963082655.1. NCBI lineage: Eukaryota > Metazoa > Arthropoda > Insecta > Diptera > Muscidae > Stomoxys > Stomoxys calcitrans. The sequence continues at coordinate 66,769,515 of NC_081552.1, forward strand.
TTTGTTGCAGATTGCCGCAGTATAGTTTGCAGCATACAGTCGAGTTTCGTTGTTTTTGGAAAAACCATATTTATAAACTATTAAAACAGCTGCGTTCTTCTATCAAACGATCAAACAGCTGACCGATATTATCGTTCAACGAAAAACACAAAAAAATTAATAACAAGTAAAAGCGTGCTAAATTCTTATATACCCTCCACTATGGATCGCATTTGTCGAGTTCTTTTCCCGGCATCTCTTCTTAGGCAAAAAAGGATATAAGAAAAGATTTGCTCTGCTATTAGAGCGATATCAAGATATGGTTCGATTTGGACCACAATTAAATTATATGTTGGAGACCTGTGTAAAATGTCAGCCAATTCGAATAAGAATTGCGCCCTTTGGGGGCTCAAGAAATTAAATAGAGAGATCGATTGATATGGAAGCTGTATCGGGCTATAGACCGATTCAGACCATAAGAAACACGTATGTTGATGGTCATGAGCGGATCCGACGTACAAAATTTCAGGCAAATCGGATAATAATTGCGACATCTAGAGGCTCAAGAAGTTCAGATCCCAGATCGGTTTATATGGCAGCTATATCAGGTTATGAACCGATTTGAACCTCATTTGACACAATTGTTGAAAGTAAGCATAAAATACGCCATGCAAAATTTCAGCCAGAGCAGATAGGAATTGCGCCCTCTAGAAGCTCAAGAAGTCAAGTCCCCAGATCTGTTTATATGGCAGCTATATCAGGTTATGAACCGATTTGAACCACACTTGGTAGAGTTGTTGGATATCATAACAAAATACTACGTGCAAAGTTTCATTCCAATCGGATAAGAATTGCGTACTCTAGAGGCTCAAGAAGTCAAGACCCAAGATTGGTTTATATGGCAGCTATATCAGGTTATGAACCGATTTGAACCATACTTGGCAAAGTTATTGGATATCATAATAAAACACGTCATTTCAATCGGATAAGAATTACGCACTCTAGAGGCTCAAGAAGTCAAGATCGCAGATCGGTTCATATGGCAGCTATATCAGGTTATGATTTGAACCTTTTTTAACATAGTAGTTGAACGTAAGAATAAAATACGTCTGCAACATTTCAGCCAAATCGGATAGGAACTGCGCCCTCTAGAAGCTCAAGAAGTCAAGTCCCCAGATCTGTTTATTTGACAGCTGTATCAGGTTATGAACCGATTTAAACCACACTTGGCACAGTTGTTGGATATCATATCAAAATACTACGTGCAAATTTCATTCCAATCGGATAAGAATTGTGTACTCTAGAGGCTCAAGAAGTCAAAACCCAAGATTGGTTTATATGGCAGCTATATCAAAACATGGACCGATATGGCCCATTTACAATACCAACCAACCTACACAAATAAGAAGTATTTGTGCAAAGTTTGAAGCGGCTAGCTTTACTCCTTCGGAAGTTAGCGTGCTTTCGACAGACAGACGGACGGACGGACAGACGGACGGACGGACAGACGGACGGACGGACAGACGGACGGACGGACGGACGGACGGACAGACGGACAGACGGACGGACGGACAGACGGACGGACATGGCTAGATCGACATAAAATGTCGCGACGATCAAGAATATATATGCTTTATGGGGACTAAGACGAATATTTCGAGTAGTTACAAACAGAATGACGAAATTAGTATACCCCCCATCCTATGGTGGAGGGTATAAAAAGGATTATACTGCTGTTGTCCACTAGATACCACCTGCGTCAAATTAGCAAAATTGTATCCCACCAAAAGATGTTAAAGCTCGATTAGGAGAGTTCTGCCTCTTATTGGATGATAAAAGATATAGGTGGGCCAATGGAAAAATAGTAACTCCAACTTTAAATGATGCCAAATTTTTGACCAATATCCCTGTCGATAACGGTAGTACCATTGAGGTTTATTACAACAATACTGATTAAGTTACCGTTAATGTTTCTCTATCGTCGCAATAGCAATTTGATTCGTGCCGTTTATTATCATATAATGTTTCAAACCTCGAAAGTTCTTTAATTTACGGAAACTTTATAATCTAACTTAAAATGTTGCTATATTCTTTCTTTTAAAACACATGTATTGCCCAATAAACAACCGTATCTCTTGTCTTATTTATAAAACTACTGTTTTCAGTGGCAGGATGCAACTAAAGTGAATAGATTTGGGTGTGCCAGTGGTGGATGTCTATTCGGGTTGAAAATAGAAATCTTTATACATACATATATAAAAATGAATTTGTGTTTGTTTGTTTGTTTGTGGGTTTATAAATTTGTTTTTAAAAATACAAATAAAATTTTATTTTCTCCGATTCTCAGTACACGATGTTGTAGGTTGCTAATCTAGATGGAAATATAATTATTTTATATGGAAGGTGGATGTAGATAGGTTTAGCCCCTTTTTAAGAAGACCTTAGCCCAACAAATTTTTTTATAATGGGTAATATGAATGCAAGAATAGGTGAAGAACAGGTTCTAGATTACAACATTGTTAAAGATTGTCCCCTCATTAGTTTTTCCAGATGCTCCAAAGACAGAAATGTTAATACCCAGGGAAGGAATCTCCTACGTATTATTGATGATTTAGGTGATATTATTGTGAATGGCAGAACTTTAGAATATGTAGATGGAGATTTTACTTTTTGTGGTACAATGGGAAGTTCTGTCATAGATTACTGCATAAGTTCGTCGAGTTTTTTGTCATATATTGACAAGTTTAAGGTGGCCACTGAACCCTATTTTGATCACATGCCCTTGTGCTAAGATATTAAGATTCCTAAACGTTCGGCAGAGACTACTCATCATTCTATACAGAGGCTACGCTGGGATGAAAGACATAGATCTCAATATAATCACAACGTTAGTTTACTTGCAGAGACAGGAAATGACTGCGCTATTTTACCGGCAGAAGATTTGGTTGAGAACATTAAAAAAAGTGAGGCGGGCTCAGGTAAAAAAGTCCGATTGGACGTGCTTTCGTTTTAGATCCAATATGCATAGAAACTCGAAGATATACAGAAGGGCACTCAATGTTATTAAACGAAAGCGTTATTATTCATCCAGATCTAAGTTTCGTAGAATATGTAACGCGAAGAAACTGCAACATTTCAATGATAACCTTAAACAAGTAAAAGCGTGCTAAGTTCGGCCGGGCCGAATCTTATATACCCTCCACCATGGATCGCATTTGTCGAGTTCTTTTCCCGGCATCTCTTCTTAGGCAAAAAAAAGGATATAAGAAAAGATTTGCTCTGCTATTAGAGCGATATCAAGATATGGTCCGGTTTGGACCACAATTAAATTATATGTGGGAGACCTGTGTAAAATGTCAGCCAATTCGAATAAGATTTGCGCCCTTTGGGGGCTCAAGAAGTAAAATAGAGAGATCGATTTATATAGAGAGATCGATTTATTTGACATAGTTGTTGAAAGTAACAATAAAAAACGTCTTGCGAAATTTCAGCCAAATCGTATAGAAATTGCGCCCTCTAGAAGCTCAAGAAGTCAAGTCCCCAGATCTGTTTATATGACAGCTATATCAGGTTATGAACCGATTTGAACCATATTTGGCACAGTTGTTGGATATCATAACAAAATACTACGTGCCAAAATTCATTCAAATTGGATAAGAATTGCGCACTCTACAGGCTCAGGAAGTCAAGACCCAAGACCGGTTTATATGGCAGCTATATCAGGTTATGGACCGATTTGAACCATACTTGGCACAGTTGTTGGATATCATAACAAAACACGTCATGCAAAATTTCATCCCAATCGGATAAGAATTGCGCACTCTAGAGGCTCAAGAAGTCAAGACCCAAGATCGGTTTATATGGCAGCTATATCAAAACATGGACCGATATGGCCCATTTACAATACCAACCGACCTACACTAATAAGAAGCATTTGTGCAAAATTCCAAGCGGCTAGCTTTACTCCTTCGGAAGTTAGCGTGCTTTCAACAGACAGACGGACGGACGGACGGACAGACGGACGGAGATGGCTAGATCGACATAAAATTTCACGACGATCAAGAATATATATACTTTATGGGGTCTCAGACGAATATTTCGAGTAGTTACAATCAGAATGACGAAATTAGTATACCCCCCATCTTATGGTGGAGGGTATAAAAACTAGACACTGTTTCCTGCAGCAAGGATTGGTGGAATCTGACAAACTCTTTGAAGAAAAGTAATGTTAAAGGCAGGGGTAATCTCGAAGCCAATAATTTCTTAGTATATTTTAACTCTTTACTGGTTAACGGAGATAATGCCAACATTATCAACTGGTGTACACCGTTTCATGTAGATCCACTTCTAGACTCCCGTTTTGACGATGGTATACCTAATGAATACTATAAATTCGCTCCTCGCAGTTTTCTGTTAGAAATACTTGTAGTATTTAATATGATATTCTTCCACGAAAATGTTCCAAACTCCTTAAAAAAATTAATTTTGATTCCTCCGTTTAAGAAAGGTGATATGAACTTGTCGTCAAATTATAGAGGTGATATGCACTTGGCGTCAAATTATATTGACGCCTTTGGATACCTTCGGAAAACATTTAAACTCTATTCTACTATTTTACTAAATGACGAGACATGATGTTTTAAATGAAATTCAGGCTGGATTTAGGCAAGAGTACTCTACTATAGATAATATATTAAACCTGGTGAATGTTGTTTCTTTGAACCAGCTACAAACCAAAACTACTTATGCGTTTTTTTTTTATCGATTTCTCTTCTGCGTTTGATTTGATTCCCAGAAACAGCCTTTTTTATAAACTATCTAGTCAGGGTCTATCTACGAAACTTTTAATTTGGGATGGAAATACGTATTCGGAATACTTTCCTGTTGAATGTGGTGTGAAACAACGCTGTATTCTCAGTTGTGTACTCTTTTTTGTTATTTGTTATACGTAAGAGTAGCGAACACTACTGTCAAAGTCATGTTATACGCCGATAATATTGCGCTATTATCTGACTCCCCATTGGGCTTAGATTAAATGATTTATGAACTAGAGAGGTACTGATTGTTGTGGGACTAGAAAGTAAACCTTTCTATATAAAAATTATGATTTTTCGTAGAAGTCCTAGAATTTCCTCAAATTTAAATATAAACTGAGGTTTCCTCTTGTTTTGTTACACTCTTAAAATCCACTTTAATTACATTAATAAAATATTGCGACCTAACTATTATCGTATACCCGTCATACTGGCGGTAAAAATCATAGAATTAAATTCCTGCTAATGCTACAACTACTATATGCTTGTATTTAGATAAGATAGTAGAATTACGAAATAAATTTGAATCTAATGCAAGAAATTCACAGTTCCACGATTTTATTCTATTCTGGAGTATAATATAATTCCAGTTCATACTGCTGAATTATCTTCAAGAGCTACTAGCTTAATCATTTAAGTTAGCGGTGGTTTACTCGACCTTAACTCGAGATTATTCAGAAGTAACACCGATGGCATTTGTTCTATGTGCAATAAAAATTAATTGTTCATGAATTCAGTTCTTAATAAGCAAAAAAAAAAAAACAAGTAAAAGCGTGCTAAGTTCGGCCGGGCCGAATCTTATATACCCTCCACCATGGATCGCATTTGTCGAGTTCTTTTCCTGGCATCTCTTCTTAGGCAAAAAAGGATATAAGAAAAGAGTTGCTCTGCTATTAAAACGATATCAAGATATGGTCCGGTTCGGACCACAATTAAATTATATGTTGGAGACCTGTGTAAAATTTCAGCCAATTCGTATAAGAATTGCGCCCATTGGGGCTCACGAAGTTAAATAGAGAGAGCGATTTATATGGGATCTGTATCGGGCTATAGACCGATTCAGACCATAATAAACACGTTTGTTGATGGTCATGAGAGGATCCGTCGTACAAAATTTCAGGCATATCGGATAATAATTGCGACCTCTAGGGGTCAAGAAGTCAAGATCCCAAATAGGTTTATATGGCAGCTATATCAGGTTATGAACCGATTTGAACCTTATTTGACACAGTTGTTGAAAGTAAAAATAAAATACGTCATTCAAAATTTCAGCCAAATCGGATAGGAGTTGCGGCCTCTAGAAGCTCAAGAAGTCAAATCCCCAGATCTGTTTATATGACAGCTATATCAGGTTATGGACCGATTTCAACCATACTTAGCACAGTTGTTAGATATCATAACGAAAAACGTCGTGCAAAATTTCATTTCAATCGGATGAGAATTGCGCACTCTAGAGGCTCAAGAAGTCAAGACCCAAGATCGGTGTATATGGCAGCTATATCAGGTTATGGACCGATTTGAACCATACTTGGCACAGTTGTTGGATATAATAACAAAACACGTCGTGCAAAATTTCATCCCAATCGGATAAGAATTGCGCACTCTAGAGGCTCAAGAAGTCAAGACCCCAGATCGGTTTATATGGCAGCTATATCAGGTTATGGACCGACTTCAACCATACTTGGCACAGTTGTTGGATATCATAACAAAACAAGTTGTGCAAAATTTCATTGTGATCGGATAAGAATTGCGCACGCTGGAGGCTCAAGAAGTCAAGACCCAAGATCGGTTTATATGGCAGCTATATCAGGTTATGGACCGATTTGAACCATACTTGGCACAGTTGTTAGATATCACAACGAAACACGTCGTGCAAAATTTCATCCCAATCGGATAAGAAATGCGCACTCTAGAGGCTCAAGAAGTCAAGACCCAAGATCGGTTTATATGGCAGCTATATCAAAACATGGACCGATATGGCCCATTTACAATACCAACCGACCTACACTAATAAGAAGTATTTGTGCAAAATTTCAAGCGGCTAGCTTTACTCCTTCGGAAGTTAGCGTGCTTTCGACAGACAGACGGACGGACGGACGGACGGACGGACGGACGGACGGACGGACGGACAGACGGACGGACATGGCTAGATCGACATAAAATGTCACGACGATCAAGAATATATATACTTTATGGGGTCTCAGACGAATATTTCGAGTAGTTACAAACAGAATGACGAAATTAGTATACCCCCCATCTTATGGTGGAGGGTATAAAAAAACGCATGGAAACAAACAACTATTTAGTAATAAGCATTGTATTACGGCTAACAGCATTTTTGCTAAGCCTAACATACATTGTATTTAATAACATTATGAAATATTATTCTTGAATTGTAAGTTAAAATCAGTCTATTAATAAATAGTAATAATTATCAATTTTCCTTAGGCATGCCACATCAACAGTAATATAGAGCCCATATGTCGATTATTCAATAACCAGATATATAAGAACAAAATTGTACAACTATCATTTTTAACAATTATTATCAATTTTTCTTGTTTATCAACTTTAGTTTAATATTATATTCCCTACAATAGAGTCACATAATTTGATGGTAATTTCATTTTCAATTTGATGATAATAAAAATTACTTAAATGAATGCTTTTTATTTTGTTAAGACGTTAATGCCTGATAACAAATATTGATTGAAAACACAACTCCAAATTAATACCTCAAAGTGACCTTCAATATAACAATGAAAGAAAAGTATTTGCGGTAACAAAAATGGGCATTATCTGAAGGAACAAATCCTCAGAGAAAAAAAAAGACGAATTTACTTGGCCCTTTTTGAAGTTTTAAAACATGTTTTAGAAATGAAGGTCTCTGAAAAAACTTGAAATTCGTTCCCACACTGACTCATCACCCATGTGAGTGGTCGCAGCTTCTGGAGGAAAAGCTGTGGTGTTAGTTACTGGAGGGATCCACGTTGTGGGGGTGTTGGTTAATGGTGTAAAAGCTGTGGTGTTAGTAACTGGAGGGATCCACGTTGTGGTGGTATTGGTTTCTGGAGGAAAAGCTGTGGTGTTAGTTACTGGAGGGGTCCACGTTGTGGTGGTGTTGGTTTTTGGAGGGAAAGCTGTGGTATTAGTTACCGGAGGGATCCACGTTGTGGTGGTATTGGTTTCTGGAGGGAAAACTGTGGTGTTAGTTACTGGAGGGGTCCATGTTGTGGTGGTGTTGGTTTTTGGAGGGAAAGCTGTGGTATTAGTTACTGGAGGGATCATTGTTGTGGTGGTGTTGGTTTCTGGAGGGATCCACGTTGTGGTGGTGTTGGTTTCTGGAGGAAACGCTGTAGTGTTAGTTACTGGAGGGTTCCATGTTGTGGTGGTGTTGGTTTCTGGAGGGATCCACGTTGTAGTAGTGTTAGTTTCTGGGGGGAAAGCTGTGGTGTTAGTTACTGGAGGGATCGATGTTGTGGTGGTGTTGGTTTCTGGAGGGATCCACGTTGTGGTGGTGTTGGTTTCTGGAGGAAAAGCTGTGGTGTTAGTTACTGGAGGGATCCATGTTGTGGTGGTGTTGGTTTCTGGAGGGATCCACGTTGTAGTAGTGTTAGTTTCTGGAGGAAAAGCTGTGGTGTTAGTTACTGGAGGGATCCATGTTGTGGTGGTGTTGGTTTCTGGAGGGATCCACGTTGTAGTAGTGTTAGTTTCTGGAGGAAAAGCTGTGGTGTTAGTTACTGGAGGGATCCATGTTGTGGTGGTGTTGGTTTCTGGAGGGATCCATGTAGAAGTGGTGTTGGTTTCTGGAGGAAAAGCTGTGGTGTTAGTTACTGGAGGCACAGCTGTGGTGTCAGTTACTGGAGGGATCCATGTTGTGGAGGTGTTAGTTTCTGGAGGGATCCATGTTGTAGTGGTGTTGGTTTCTGGAGGAAAAGCTGTGGTGTTAGTTACTGGAGGGATCCATGTTGTGGTGGTGTTGGTTTCTGAAGGATTCGCAGTAGTGTTAGTGACTGGTGGAATCCACGTTGTTGTGGTGTTGGTTTCTGGAGGGAAAGCTGTGGTGTTAGTTACTGGAGAGATCGATGTTGTGGTGGTGTTGGTTTCTGGAGGGATCCATGTTGTAGTGGTGTTGATTTCTGGAGGAAAAGCTGTGGTGTTAGTTACTGGAGGGATCCATGTTGTGGTGGTGTTGCTTTCTGGAGGATTCGCAGTAGTGTTAGTTACTGGTGGAATCCACGTTGTAGTGGTGATAGTTTCTGGGGGGAAAGCTGTGGTGTTAGTTACTGGAGGGATCGATGTTGTGGTGGTGTTGGTTTCTGGAGGATTCGCAGTAGTGTTAGTTACTGGTGGAATCCACGTTGTAGTGGTGATAGTTTCTGGGGGGAAAGCTGTGGTGTTAGTTACTGGAGGGATCGATGTTGTGGTGGTGTTGGCTTCTGGAGGGATCCATGTTGTAGTGGTGTTGGTTTCTGGAGGAAAAGCTGTGGTGTTAGTTAGTGGAGGGATCCATGTTGTGGTGGTGTTGGTTTCTGGAGGATTCGCAGTAGTGTTAGTTACTGGTGGAATCCACGTTGTAGTGGTGATAGTTTCTGGGGGGAAAGCTGTGGTGTTAGTTACTGGAGGGATCCATGTTGTGGTGGTGTTGGTTTCTGGAGGGATCCATGTTGTAGTGGTGTTGGTTTCTGGAGGAAAAGCTGTGGTGTTAGTTACTGGAGGGATCGATGTTGTGGTGGTATTGGTTTCTGGAGGGATCCACGTTGTGGTGGTGTTGGTTTCTGGAGGAAAAGCTGTGGTGTTAGTTACTGGAGGGATCCATGTTGTAGTGGTGTTGGTTTCTGGAGGAAAAACTGTGGTGTTAGTTATTGGAGGGATCCATGTTGTGGTGGTGTCGGTTTCTGGGGGATACGCAGTAGTGTTAGTTACTGGTGGAATCCACGTTGTAGTGGTGATGGTTTCTGGAGGGAAAGCTGTAGTGTTGGTTATTGGAGGGATCCACGTTGTGGTGGTTTTGGTTTCTGGAGGAAAAGCTGTGGTGTTAGTTGCTGGAGGGATCCACGATGTGGTGCTGTTGGTTTCTGGAGGAAAAACTGTGGTGTTAGTTTCTGGAGGGATCCACGTTGTGGTGATTGTAGTGATGTTGGTTTCTGGAGGAAAAGCTGTGGTGTTAGTTACTGGAGGGATCCATGTTGTAGTGGTGTTGGTTTTTGGAGGGAAATGTGTGGTGTTAGTTACTGGAGGGATCCATGTTGTAGTGGTTTTGGTTTCTGGAGGAAAAGATGTGGTGGTAGTCACTGGAGGGAGCCATGTTGTAGTGTTGCTGGTTTCCGGGGGGAAATCTGTGGTGTTGGTTCTGGAGGCATCCATGTTGTCGTTGTATTGGTTTCCGGAGGAAAAACAGTTGTATTCGTTATTGGTGGGATCCAAGTTGTCGTTGTTATAGTTTCTGGAGGATTTAAAGTTGTATTTGTGACAGGCGGAACCCAGGTGGTCGTTGTGTTTGTTTCGGGAGGGTATATTGTGGTATTAGTTATTGGTGGAATCGTTGTTGTCGATGTATTTGTTTCGGAAGGATGTGTAGTGGTACTGGTTACTGGAGGGATCCACGTTGTCGTAGTATTTGTTTCTGCGGAAATCGCAGTTGTGTTAGTTACTGGAGGCAACCATGTTGTTGTAGTGTTGATCTCTGAGTGATTGGTTGTGGTGATAGTAACTGGCGGCAGCCAAGTTGTGTTTTTATTACTTTCTGGAGGAAAAACAGTGGTTTTAGTGACCGGCGGTACCAATGTGGTTGTTGTATTTGGAAATTGTGTTGTATTGATGGTAGGCGGTACCCAAGTGGTATTCAGTGTTGTTGTCCTCTCCGTGGAGTTTGTGGTTTCTTCGAGAACCTCAGAAATAAATGCTGGCCTTAAAATCCTTTTACGCCATGTAGCTGTCTCTGCCAGGCTTAGCCATAATAGACTAACTATAAATATCTTTGCGAACTTCATGCTTGCATTCGCAACCACTTTTTCTTTTTTAGATTGGTTAGCGTCCAATGTTGAGACCTAACTGATTCCTGCAATTCCTCCGTATGATTCTTTTATTGAATATTCTTTATATGTTATAAGAATCTTATCAAATATTTCAGAGATTTGCTGCTGATTTTTTTTTTGCCAAAAATAATTCCCCTTAAATCTGATGTTATTTTCAATTTGTCTGAGCTGTTGCTACTAGTCATTGATATAGACATTTGTTTGGCCAATTTGTTGGAAATTCTTTATCTTGGTAAGACCTGTATAAATTTTTAATTACCACCAAATTGATATGAGTTGAAGTTATCGAAATTATCTAGCACGCACTTGTACTTTTATGTTGGGATGGGCATAACTTTCATTGATCGTCAACTTTCTTTATTGTCAAGTTTTTCAAGGTTTAAATGTTTAATTGGAAGAGTGACGGAAATATTTTTAAGTGGCCTTTTAAACGCTTTGTTTATCTGATAAACTGTTTATCATATTTTTGGTTTTAGAAAAAAGTTGTTGGAATTGCCAAAGCATACCCTTGGGCTGAATTTTAAAATTTGTTTTTTATAATTAAAATTTGGTTAGCATGTATAACCAAATACGAGCGGTTATAGAATGCATACAGATTGACTTCAAATGGCAATCATTCTATACCCATCTTAATATGTAGTAATAGATCACACAAAGACGTTATCCAACTAACACTTAAACAACCAATAACACTTCTTTCCAATCTCTATATCGAGTTTTCAGATAGCAGTTAATGAAAGGCACTAGTCCTTTAAACCGTCCCGAAGAGCAAATTTCGACTCAAATCATTACCTTGTGGCATACCAGCCCAGAATGAGTACGGGTGAAAGTGTGCCTCACTTCACCAGTTAAGTTACTCGTAGAAACTTTAGAAATCCAAATAATTGGCAGTAAATAAAGTTACAAGCACTTTAAATAAACAAAAGAATTAAAATACCAAATGAACGAACTTCCTGTCATGTTAAAAAACAACCCCGCCAACTTTTTCTAATTCATCAATTTGGCGAAACCTGCAACAGCTAGTCCGAATAAAGGTGCAGCACTAAATGTTCACTACTTTGTAACAGGCCATCGCTGTCAAGTCAAGTAACACCGAGAACGAACTTGCGTAAATTCGTAAATTCGAAGTCAACTTAAAGGTCTAATCAACGATTGTCACCCTCCCCTCAAACCGCCATCCCATAATCATAGTGCTTCATGGACCGAATGACTTCATTGTTTCTAAACTTTGAGCAGACATCAACCAGAACAAGGAAAAGCGTGCTAAGTTCGGCCGGGTCGAATTATGGAAACCCACCCCCATGGATTCTGCTAAAAATTTATACAAATTTATACCAAACATCTGTAGAACCAGCAAAAATTAAAGCTTCTAGGAGCGAACAAGGATGATCGAGAGACCGGTTTACATGGGAGCAATATCAGGTTATAGACCGATTTGGACTGTATTTAGCTTAGTTATTGACAGTCGTAACAGAACACCGCATGCAAAATTTCAGCCAATCGGACAAAAATTACCACTTCTAACGACTCAAGAAGTCAAATCGGGAGATTGGTTTATATGGGAGCTATACCAGGTTATACACCGATTTGGACCGTACTTATCACAGTTGTTAGAAGTCGTAACAGAATACTACTTGCAAAATTTCAGGCTAATCGGCCGAAAATTGCGGCTTGTAAGGGCTCAAGAAACAAAACCGGGAAATCGGTTTATATGGGAGATATATCAGGTTATAGACCGACTTGGACAGTACTTAACACAATTGTTGGAAGTCATAACAGAACACTACATGCAAAATTTCTTCCAAATCGGATAAAAATTGCGGTTGCAAATACTCCAGGAGTCAAACCGGGGGATTGGTTTCTTTGGGAGCTATATCAGGTTATAGACCGATTCGATTCGGACCGTCATATGACCTATCGTGAGATTGGGACAAACTTAGGCATTAGTGGGACCAGCATACATTCAATATTGCATGAACATTTGATCTCAAAAAAAATTGTTCGCGTTGGTACCCACACAATTTGTCTATCTCTCAAAAAAAGTTTCGAGTGGATTGGTCGAAAGAAATGCTCCTGCTTCGAAACACATCTATGACATCATGACAGATGATGAATCGCGGATTTTCGCGTATAAGCGAAAGTAATCAGCAGTCGACTGTATGGGTATTTCAAGATGAGCAAAATTGCAAATTTTGCCCATGAACATTCCACTCAGGAACAGGGGCAAACTTCTCACATATCAATGAGTGCAGTCCGATTAAAGTTTAAGCTCAATGATAAGGGGCCTCCTTTTTATAGCCGAGTCCGAACGGCGTGCCGCAGTGTGACACCTGTTTGGAGAGAATTTTTACATGGCATGGTACTTCACAAATGTTGCCAGCAAGATTTCAAGATGAACAGAACGGTCAATTCTGAGTGGTACACAACCATTTGTTTGCCAGTAGTCAGGAAAACCAACCGCCGAAGCCGGATCACTCTTCTCCACAACAATGCGAGCTCTCACACTTCGGCTCAAGCAACTGCATTTTTGAGCATTCAAAACATCGATTTGATGAGTCATCCGCTGTATAGTCCTGACTTGGCACCGAATGATTCTTTTTATTCCCGTGGTTAAGAAAATAAGAGGTCAACGTTTTTGACAGATGAAAAAGCGGTTAACGCTTTCAGAATGCATGTTTTGGAGATACCTCAATCACAGTGGCAAAAAGTGCTTCGACAATTGGTTCAAACGCATGCCAAAGTGTATGGATCTTAATCGGGAATATATTGAAAAAAAAAAATAAACAATTAAAGTTTATAGTTTGAGCAAATTCTTTTAATCTGTTTCAATCTTCAAATAATGCAATAAAACCCCAAAAATTATTGGGGGGTTAATTCATATTCTATTAGGGGAATTATTTCATTTAAATTTTTGTGGACTAGTTTAATTTTCAGTTTTGGAGAGTTATTTCGTGGCGCCAGTTAAAAGTAACCAATATTAAGGAAAATTCTGGGGGTGCTTTGCACCCCTACCACCCACACTTGTTACGCCAATGATGACAGCTTTATCTAAATTTGAAGTAATTTCAATTAATTGGAGTATGTTCTGTATCTTGGCCGCAAAATATACCCTTTTCAAATTTCAAATATATCGGATCCAAAATGCGATCGATCTCTACTTTCCTTCCAGCGTGCCCGCAAAAAATTATGTTAGCGACATGTTACATCATTTTTGCGGGCAGGGCTCCTGATCGTCGTAAAAATCTAAGACGATCTAGCCATTCCGTCCGTCTGGCTGTTGAAATCACGCTACAGCCCTTATATATAAAGGTTCAATACCATTATTTATAAGGGCTGTAGCGTGATGAATCTTTGTACAAATTTGAAGAGGTTTTGTCTTGATATTTCCCCCATACAGATCTCCCAATTTAAGTTATTGGGCTCATAAAAGGCTTTTGTATTAGCCGCTTTTGCTGATATTTGGCACACTGTCCGTATTAGGCTCTTTAACATCCCTGTTCAATATGTCCTAGATCGGTCCGTATATTTGGATTTAGCTGTCATGTATACCCATCTACCGATTTAAGGTGATGGTCCCATTAGAACACCATTTATTATTATCACATTTCACTGAAATTTGGCACAGTCAGCTATGTTTGGTTTTTCGACACCTGTGCCCTATTTGAACCAGATCGGTCCATATATCGTATTTGGATATAGCTGCTATATAATGTACCGAGTTAAAGTCTACAGCCATTAAAGCCGAAAATCCATGTACGAGCGCAATTCGAATTTTACTACACTTGGTTATTCGAATGTCACTGTAGGATTCAGTAGTCTATTGCTCTGATTGTTTCCCCTAGGAAGGGCATATACAAGCATTTCTCTATGTTTCAAAGAATCAAATTCTAAAAACCAGATATCTCGAAGCATTGCCAGTTTTTGCGCTATATTGTGAGTATCTATCAGCAATATGTATATCACAGCATGGAATGCTAATGTTGAACTAGTACACATTGCCCTTGCCACCTAAATGAATGCTGATCTCTGTATGCGATATATTTAATTGCTCTTCTTCGTTTCTAGCCGCCCCAACTATCGGTCTGATCATACTAATTTACATACTACCATTTCAGCTTTTCCAAGCTAGCTTGGAGTTCAGTTTTGCGTTCAAGTAATTTGAGTGATAACTTCAGACATTGCACCTGTGATAGATTGTGAACCTTAAATTCTGGTATTGTATATCAATGCCCGACCAGTTAAATGTCAACCATTTTCCAATTTTCCGCCAATACCTTTAACTTCCTAGCTCTTTTATAAAAATCCATAAAGGTAAAGAGAATAAAACCTGTAAGGAAAAGCAAAAGTCGGACGGTGCGGACTTTATAATACCCTACACCTACCCTATCAACACAAAAGGGGGGATTACATCTAAATCCGAAACAAATTTGATGGACCTCGGCGGATGTATCCAGATAGATTATTAAAATTCCTGTATGAAATTTCGAGCAAAGCCAATATGTTCAAAATGTAACAACTACGGCTGACAAATGACAACTAATTATCCAAAATATGACGAACAAATACATGGGAGCTACATCTAAATCTGAACCGATTTCGACCAAACTTTATGGATATTGTGGAATTCGCGAGCAAAGCGTTGTACAAAAGATTGGTTTATAAATGCACTTGCAGTGGGTCTAGGAATGAAAATCGGGCGATACCTTATATATAAAAATCCATTTTTGTTTGTTTGTAGGTTTGTTTGTTTGTTTGTACGGCTGACAAATGACAACAAATTATCCAAAATATGACGAACAAATACATGGGAGCTACATCTAAATCTGAACCGATTTCGACCAAACTTTATGGATATTGTGGAATTCGCGAGGAAAGCGTTGTACAAAAGCGTTGTACAAAAGATTGGTTTATAAATGCACTTGCAGTGGGTCTAGGAGTGAAAATCGGGCGATATCTTATATATAAAAGTCCATTTTTGTTTGTTTGATTGTTTTTTTGTTTGTATGTTTGTGTGTGTTCCTTGTAGACTCAGAAACGGCTGAACCGATTTTATTGAAATTTTCACAGATGGTGCATGAAAATAGGGTACTACATTCTTTGATATCTGAAGGGGGGGCGGACCCTCCCCCTTACCTTAATTCTCAGAAACGCCAGATCTCGGCGTTTGAGCACCCTAAAAATAAAAATTTGGTTTCCAAATTTCGGATGGGGTACCTAGGGGGGCTGCCCCACCCTAAAACCTACCAAACATACATTTACACCAATCACGACAATATGGGACTCAAATGAAAGGTATTTAGGATAAGAAAACGTATCTGATATCCAATTGTCGGACCATGTACTAGGGGGACTACCCCAAGCCCCAAAACACCCCTAAATCGGGCATATTTACCTACCATGGCAATATGGGACTCAAATGAAAGGTATTTGCGAGTAGAATACGAATCTGATATCCAATTGTCGGACCACGTGTTTGGGGGTCGACCCCCTCCCTAAAACACCCCAAACTGGACTTATTTACTGACCGCGGGAATATGGGGCTCTACTAAAAGGTATTTGAATGTAGGATACGAATCTGATATCCAAATATGGGACCAAGTGTTTGAGGGGCCGCCTCTCACCAAAAACATCCCCAAACGGGGACAAAGTTACGACCATAGCAATATGGGGCTCAAATGAAAGGTCTTTGGGAGTAAAGCACGAATTTAATATCAATATTCGGGAAAATTGTCTATGGGGCCACGCCACTCCCACAACACCACCCAAATAGTAAGTTTTTTCTGACTATTGCAATATGATGCTCAAATAAGAGGGTTTTTAAAGTGGAACACGAATCCGATAAATATTTTCAAGGCCAACTCACTGATTCGCCGCCCATCCCCCAAAACACTCCCCAGGCCGGTCATGTTTGCCGACTATGGAAATATGGGACTCAAATTAAAGGTATGTGGGAGTAGACCACGTATCTGATATCAATATTAGGGGCCAACTGTCTAGCGGACGTCCCACCACCATAACAACCCCCAAGTAGGACTTATTTGCTCACCAAGACAATTTGGGTCTTAAAGAGAGGGGAAATAAATATTCATAGTTTTTAGGGCCAATACCCCAAACCGGACATATTTGGTGATAAGGAGTTTAAATGAGATTAGAAAACGAATTTGATATACAATTTTGAGGGCAAGGCAATATGGGGTTCAAATAAATGATATATAGATATAAGAGAATAGAGCAGGTTGCTGATATATCTTCCAGGCTTAGTGTTCGGGGGACCACCCCAATCCCCAAAACACCCCATAATCGGGCATATTTACCGACCACGTGGATGTCGAGCTTAAATTAAAGGTTTTCGTGGGTAGAGCAAGAATTGATACCGATTTTCGTGACCAATTTTCTGGGTGTCTAACCCTTTCCCAAAATACCCCACAAACAGCAATTTTTTACTGACCATCGCAATCTGGGGCTCCAATAAACGTATTTGGAAGTAGAATACGAATTTTATATCCAAATGTAGAACCATGTATTTAGGGCATGACCCCTTCTCGAAAACACCCCCAAAGGGAAAAAATTTTTCGACCATGTCAATATGTGGCTCAAATGAAAGGTATTTGAGATTAGAAAACGAATTTTATAACCTATTTTGGGGCCATGTGTTGTGGGACGCCTCGTCCTGTAAACTCCTCTTAAGCCAATGGCAATATGGGGTTTAAATAAATGGTATTTGAGAGAAGAGCACAATGTTGATATTTTTTCCGGGCCAAGTATATGGGGGACCACCTCTCCCCCGAAAACACCACTAAATCAGACATCATGAGAATATCGGACTGAAATGAAGTATTTTAAGAATGGGGTACACCTTACATCCAAACTTCAATAAGTAGACCAATAAAGATCATATGGGATTCAGATTTCTATGAAATTCTGAACAGATTTCTATGAAATTCACCAATAATATCGAGAGTCATTAACAAATCTTTCCTTTCGAGAGAATCGGTTAACAAATGACCATTTTTTTGATGTATTACTGCAAATCGCAGAAACATATATGGGAGCTATATCCAAATCTGAACCGATTTTTATCAAATTCTCCAGTAATGTTGAGACTCAAAAGAAAATCCTTCCCAACAAATTTTAAGAGAATCGGTCAACAAATTACCATTTTACTGCTGTATTACTGGAAATCGGACGAATATATATATTGGAGCTATATCTAAATCTGAACCTATTTCTATGAAATTTACCAGTAATATTGAGAGTCACAAGAAAATTTTTCCTGCCAAATTTCGAAAGAATCGGTTAATAAATGACTATTTTATTGCATTATTACTGCATATCGGACGAACATATATATGGAAGCTATATCCAAATCTGAACCGTTTTTTTTTTTCCAATTTCAATAGGCTTCGTCTCTAGGCCGAAAAACGTGCCCAAATTTGGAGACGTTCGGATGAAAATTGCGACCTGTAGTTTGTACACAACTTAACATGGACAGACCGACAGACAGACAGACGGACATAGCTAAATCGAATCAGAAAGTGATTCTATGTCGTTCGGTATACCTATCAATGGGTCCATCTCTCTTCCTTTTGGGTGTTTCAAACTAATTCACTAAGTAATAATATCCTGTACCACAGTAGTGGTGTAGGGTATAAATATTGGTGAGACCCCACCTCCGCTTGAGGTGTATTGGCTCTAATCACACTTTTCACTAAGGAGTTACTGGCATTTTAAGTTTTTTCATCGAAAAATTTGATATATTCGCTTAGATTGCCAATAATAACAACTAGCTCAATTTTCAGGTTTACAAGTTACCAACGATAGTACCGCTATGGTTCATTGAACTACTGACTGTCCCTAACGCAGGGTGTCTAGACAGATTGACAAAGGAATGTGCCTTATAAAAAGAAATATTTTAATGGCTACCACACGGATCGTTTGATAATAAATTTGAACTGACTTGGTAAAATTAAAACTAATATATACATTATGGGAAATCCCATAAACGTTACGATTCATAGCCAAAAGGCACGCGATAGCAGTTGTACGATATCAGGTTGGTCTACCCCCATACCCAGGCGAATGAAATACAATGAAAAACTCACGTATTTATAAAAATTAGTTTACAAGTATAAAACAGCCAGATAAGGAAATTATAAATTAATGTCAGTTTTTGTTGAAAACCCAGGTGTCACAACAAACGATTATTGCCAAATGTTAAGGTAGGGCGATAAAAAATTAAACGCATACAAAACCAAGAACTGTTGGTATTACGCTCTTCTTAATGATAAAATAAACCTTCTCATTTCAACGGATTTTTTTATTTGCCAACTACAAACACTTTGGGAGCTCATTAATAAATTTCTTGTATATAAAGGGAATTTTCTCCGACTGTCTCTGGCCCCTCGGTGACCATGTCTGGTAGACCTAAAACTCCCGAAGTCTGAAGATCTTCCAAAGGCAAATGTCTGACAACCTTTATGAAATCTGGCACCGTGCAGGCATAAGAATAACCCTTCACCAAATCCTCCTTGACCCAGTTGATCCAGTCAATATGGTGGCCTATATCCTCACAGATCACATAATCCTCCAGTATTTCCTCCAGAGAGGCATGAGGATTATTGACTCCTATCAAAACAATGCCGTTGCGAGTGGCCCGATCAATGACCACACGGAAATAAATTTTTGGTACTGGTATCAAGCCATTGTTGTTCTCATCAAAAGCCAAATACAATTCCCTGGGTATGCCATTGACATCAGGCAAGGTGGCTATTCCCCAAATGCCGGTATAACAATCCACTGTCATATTTTGATCGACCACAAATTTTCTCACACCATCCTCAACACGTTCCCAGTTGCCAGCATTAAAGGCCTGCCATTGGGGAGCAGCATTGACAAAGAAAAAGGTTGCCCTTTGGGGTGAACCAAAAATAAAATCCACCTTGGCAGCCATGTGGCCGCGTGCCAAATAAATACTAGGGCCCTCAAAGTAAGGTGAAGCGTCCATACCCAAAATGTTGCTTATGGTGTTGTTCTGCTGGACTTGGGTATAAAGATTGTCTACATTTTTGCCAGCATAGAAATCTCCAGGCTTAAAACCTGGACGAGTAACGGAACGTTGATATGAACCGCTGGAAGGATTCAAAATATGATGGACATAACGTGTGACCTCCTCAAGTTCATTGTGGCATACATCCATGGTCTGCAGAAACCCGCCTTCAACTTCAAAGCCAACTTCCAAGAGATCGGTGCCACCATTGCAGTTACGGCCTGTGCGACGGGCGGTATATGTTGGCCAACTGGAACACACGAAATCGCTAAAATTGTAACTCTGTCCTTGAACCTGGAAATTGAAGCCATTCAAGCATTCGGCTGTCACATGCGTGTAGTTCTCAAAAGGAGCAACAAAAGCTTTGGTACAATACATATCCAGGGATTCTCCTTGCCTCAGTTCCACAACTCCCTGGGTATTGGGACTTAGCCATTCATAATATCCATGGGGGGTATACAAAGGAGCAGGGTCCTTCAGATCACCATTGACACGGAACGAGCAGGTGGCTTTGGGAGAATTATTTTCTTCGATTCCTAAGATACCTGTTGTTTCCAAATCCTCCAAAGGCAAATGTCTTACTACTTGTAGGAAATCTGGCACTGAACAGGCATACGAGTAGCCCTTGTATAAATCCTCCTTGGCCCATTGTATCCAGTTGATCTTGTCTCCTATATCCTCACACACCACATATTCCTTCATAATCTGCTCCAAAGAGGCATGGGGATTATTGACACCCACCAAGACTATGCCCTTACGGCTGAGACGATCAATCACCACTCGGAAGTAGATCTTGGGCACTGGTATCAAACCATTGTTGTTTTCATCAAAAGCTAAATACAACTCCTTTTGAGTTCCATTGACATCGGCCAAAGTAGATACGCCCCAAACACCAGTATAACAATCAGTGGTCAAGTTGTTGTTGGCCACATATTTCCTTACACCATCCTCCACACGCTCCCAATTGCCACCATTGAAGGCCTGCCATTGCGGTGCCACATTGACAAAGAAGAAGGTGGACATTTGAGGAGCTCCAAAAATAAAATCCACCTTAGCAGCCATATGACCTCGAGCCATGTATATATCAATGGAATCATTGAAGTAGGGTGAAGCATCCATGCCCAGAATCTGGCTAATGGTGATATTTTGCTGAATCTTGGTATACAGCTGATCCACATTCTTGCCTTCATAAAAATCCCCCTCTATAAAGCGAGGACGAGCCACTGATCTCTGATAGGCAGCACTTGAGGGGTTGAGCACATGATGCACATATCTGGTTACCTCATTCACTTCATCATGGCAAATATCCATAGTTTGCAAAAATCCATCCTGCACTTCAAATCCCACTGCCAATAGATCGGTGCCTCCACTACAATTGCGACCCGTGCTACGTGCAGTATAAACAGGCCATTCGGTGCAGCTGAAGTTGTGGAATGGCAAAATGATACCATCAACCAAGAAGTAGAGACCCTGCAAACATTGCGCCGTCACTTTGGTCATGTTCTCAAAGGGAGACACAAACGAATTTCTGCAGTACATATCAATGTATTGACCATTTTTAAGTTCCACAATTCCAGTAGGGGTGGGTGTAAGCCAATCCAATATTCCAGCAGGGGTAAACAAGGGAGCAGGATCATTTAAGTCACCAGTAACACGAATAGCACAGTCACCGTTAACAACCACACCACCTCCAACAGGACCTTCAGTGGTAGGAGGACTAGAGGTGGTATTGGCTATGGAAGGACTCCATGAGGTATGCGAAGGACCTTCAGCTTTGCTATTATCCCAATCCGTAGATGACTTATGATAGTATTGCTCCAGCAGATCATTTTTCCCTTTCGATGCTATCAATCCTGCTTGTATCAAACATGCTGAACTAAGTACTCCCACCACTGCCAAAACGATTAGTTTTTCCATTGTTTCAACTCTATTCACTATTTGCTTTAGCCACCTTTTAACCATAAAGGTTGGTCAAAAACTGTTAGGTTTACCCATAAAAAAAGCCTTTATTATAATCAAATTTGCAATTCTGTGCCCCCATAAATTGTTGAAGAGTTGCTTCCTATCGCTTCATGATTTAGAGTATCCTAATTATCAAAATACTAATAAATATTAGCATTTTGTCGATGGATCAACTGTCATTAATAAGATCTCGCTCGTCAAATTGTGTCACTTTATGTCAAGATAAGTGGCGTGCTGCTAATATTTACAATGTCATAAGTGTTCCCATAATAAGATAAGGTTTGGACAAAACTGTTTTTTTTATACCCTCCACCATAAGATGGGGGGTATACTAATTTCGTCATTCTGTTTGTAACTACTCGAAATATTAGTCTGAGACCCCATAAAGTATATATATTCTTGATCGTCGCGACATTTTATGTCGATCTAGCCATGTCCGTCCGTCTGTCCGTCCGTCCGTCCGTCCGTCCGTCCGTCTGTCCGTCCGTCCGTCCGTCCGTCCGTCCGTCTGTCTGTCGAAAGCACGCTAACTTCCGAAGGAGTAAAGCTAGCCGCTTGAAATTTTGCACAAATACTTCTTATTAGTGTAGGTCGGTTGGTATTGCAAATGGGCCATATCGGTCCATGTTTTGATATAGCTGCCATATAAACCGATCTTGGGTCTTGACTTCTTGAGCCTCTAGAGTGCGCAATTCTTATCCGATTGGAATGAAATTTTGCACGACGTGTTTTGTTATGATATTCAACAACTTTGCCAAGTATGGTTCAAATCGGTCCATAACCTGATATAGCTGCCATATAAACCGATCTTGGGTCTTGACTTCTTGAGCCTCTAGAGTGCGCAATTCTTATCCGATTGGAATGAAATTTTGCACGACGTGTTTCGTTATTATATCCAACAACTGTGCCAAGTATGGTACAAATCGGTTCATTACCTGATATAGCTGCCATATAAACCGATCTTGGGTCTTGACTTCTTGAGCCTCTAGAGTGCGCAATTCTTATCCGATTGGAATGAAATTTTGCACGACGTGTTTTGTTATGATATCCAACAACTGTGCCAAGTACGTTTCAAATCGGTCCATAACTTGATATAGCTCCCATATAAACCGATCTTGGGTCTTGACTTCTTGAGCCTCTAGAGTGCGCAATTCTTATCCGATTGGAATGAAATTTTGCACGACGTGTTTTGTTATGATATCCAACAACTGTGCCAAGTATGTTTCAAATCGGTCCATAACTTGATATAGCTCCCATATAAACCGATCTGGGATCTTGACTTCTTGAGCCTCTAGAGGGCACAATTCTTATCCGATTTGAATGAATTTTTGCACGAAGTATTTCGTTATGATATCCAACAACTGTGCCAAGTATGGTTGAAATCGGTCCATAACCTGATATAGCTGCCATATAAACCGATCTGAGGTCTTGACTTCTTGAGCCTCTAGAGGGCGCAATTCTTATCCGAATGGAATGGAATTTCGCACGACGTGTTTTGTTAAGATACCCAACTACTGTGCCAAGTATGGTTTAAATCGGTCCATAACCTGATATAGCTGCCATATAAACCGATCTTGGGTCTTGACTTCTTGAGCCTCTAGAGGGCGCAATTCTTATCCGATTTGAATGAGTTTTTGCACGAAGTATTTCGTTATAATATCCAACAACTGTGCCAAGTATGGTTGAAATCGGTCCATAACCTGATATAGCTGCCATATAAACCGATCTGAGATCTTGACTTCTTGACCCCTAGAGGTCGCAATTATTATCCGATATGCCCGAAATTTTGTACGACGGATCCTCCCATGACCATCAACAAACGTTTTTATTATGGGCTGAATCGGTCTCTAGCCCGATACAGATCCCATATAAATCGTTCTCCCTATTTTACTTCGCGAGACCCAATGGGCGCAATTCTTATACGAATTGACAGAAATTTTACACAGGTCTCCAACATATAATTTAATTGTGGTCCGAACCGGACCATATCTTGATATCGTTTTAATAGCAGAGCAACTCTTTTCTTATATCCTTTTTTGCCTAAGAAGAGATGCCGGGAAAAGAACTCGACAAATGCGATCCATGGTGGAGGGTATATAAGATTCGGCCCGGCCGAACTTAGCACGCTTTTACTTGTTTTTGCTTTCATCGAAGTAACATTTTTTATATCCTCCACCATAGGGTGGAGGTATACTAATTTCGTCATTCTGTTTGTAACTCCTCGAAACATTCGTCCAAGACCCCATAAAGTATATATATTCTTGATCGACATGACATTTTAAGTCGATCTAGCCATGTCCGTCCGCCTGCCTGTCGAAAGCACGCTAACTTTCGAAGGAGTAAAACTATCCGCTTGAAATTTTGCACAAATACTTCTTATTAGTGGGTTGGGATTGTAAATGGGCCATATCGGTCCATGTTTTGATATAGCTGCCATATAAACCGATCAGGGATCTTGACTCCTTGAGCCACTTAAGGGCGCAATTCCTATCCGATTTGGCTGAAATTGTGCATGAGCAGTTTTGTTATGACTTCCAGCAACTGCGCGAAATATGGTCTGCATCGGTCTATAACCTGATATATCTGCCATATAAACCGATCTGGGATCTTGACATCTTGAGCCTCAAGAAGGCTTAATTATTATCCGATTTGGCTGAAATTTTGTACAATGGCTTTTGCCATAACCTCCAACATTCATGTCAAATATGGTCTTAATCGGTCTTAAGCCTGATACAGCTCCCCTATAAACCGATCTCCCTATTTTACTTCTTGATCGCCTAAGACGCCTAATTCTTATTCGATTTGGCTGAAATTTTACACAAATACTTCTACTGTGGTCTCGAACATTCAATTGAATTAGCAAAGCAATTCTTTCTCTTATCCTTTGTTTATCTAAAAAGAGATACCAGGAGTGAAATCGAAAAATACGATCTATGGTGGAGGGTAATTAAGATTCGGCCCGACCGAACATAGCACGCTTTTACTTGTTTTTTCTTTGGTTGCTCATAGCTATTGTGATTCTTTTTTGAAAATACAGGAAATCAATAGGCAGTGAAATTTTTTGTTGGTTCGTAACTTTACTGGAGTGACAACACGAGGCCTTCACTTGCAGGGCCTTCTAATGACATTGACATGTTGGGATTAGGAGGCTTAGAGATCTCACCTCGATAATTCTTCAAGCCGCATCAAAGCAAAAAATTTCAACGTCTGTCTTATCTGTGCCCATGCCTCAATGGTTAATCCAAAGTCATCTTCTACGAATGTCTAAAGAGAACCAAAATGAAGTCCACAAACCTTAACAACATAGGAGATGTTGGTTACCAAGTAACGATTCCGATTGCCTTCAACTTGCCAAAGACCAGACAAAGCTTTGTCAATTCCTCCCTTATCACAACCATGGACACAAAGCTCCCGGTGAAGTCACCTGAGGTAGCTTACTTTAACGACCCTTAAAAGTGGTTAGTTAACATGTCCCACGATAATACTAAACCATTCAAGGCCTTTTCCACTCTTTGCACTATCATGGAATTTGTTGTTTATCAGGCGTTGGACATGATCCATATTTTTTCCCTTACAAAATCTATTAGTTCCTTTGACGGTTCTAATGGACCATGAACTACCGTGGACTTTATTTTGATATTTGCGTCGAGCTTATTAAACACTGTGGAGGATGTACTAGGGACCCCAAGTTATGACGAAATGTCGACTTATCCATTTTGATAAAAATGGATGAGTCGATAATAAATGGCATTTTGATAAAAGTCGAATATCAAAATGGCAAAAGTCGACTTATAGACTTTTCAACTTTGTTTTGCAAAAAGTCGACTTTTCGACTTTATCAAGAAGTCTTCTATTCGACTTTTGCAAAAAATAGACGTTTAAAATTTGCCAAATTTTCTAAATAAGATTCTTCTTTTTCCTACAAGTTTTCGTTAACTTTTGCCATCAAGATATAATCACTCCTTTGTATTTTCATAAAGGGGTGGTATTAAGAAAAGATTGGTGTATTTTCATATCAAACCACCCCGCTATCTGAAAGTCCATATGAACAATTTCCACATTCCCGTTTATTTTTATACCCTCCACCATAAGATGGGGGGTATACTAATTTCGTCATTCTGTTTGTAACTACTCGAAATATTCGTCTGAGACCCCATAAAGTATATATATTCTTGATCGTCGTGAAATTTTATGTCGATCTAGCCATGTCCGTCTGTCCGTCCGTCTGTCCGTCCGTCCGTCCGTCCGTCCGTCCGTCCGTCTGTCTGTCGAAAGCACGCTAACTTCCGAAGGAGTAAAGCTAGCCGCTTGAAATTTTGCACAAATACTTCTTATTGGTGTAGGTCGGTTGGTATTGTAAATGGGCCATATCGGTCCATGTTTTGATATAGCTGCCATATAAACCGATCTTGGGTCTTGACTTCTTGAGCCTCTAAAGTGCCCAATTCTTATCCGATTGGCACGAAATTTTGCACGACGTGTTTTGTTATGATATCCAACAACTGTGCTAAGTATGGTTCAAATCGGTCCATAATCTGATATAGCTGCCATATAAACCGATCTTGGGTCTTGACTTCTTGAGCCTCTAGAGAGCCCAATTCTTATCCGATTTGAATGAATTTTGGCACGACGTGTTCTGTTATGATATCCAACAACTATGCTAAATATGGTTCAAATCGGTCCATAATCTGATATAGCTGCCATATAAACCGATCTTGGGTCTTGAATTCTTGAACCTCTAAAGTGCGCAATTCCTACCTGATTTGGCTGAAATTTTGCATGACGTTTTTTATTTTTATACCCTCCACCATAAGATGGGGGGTATACTAATTTCGTCATTCTGTTTGTAACTACTCGAAATATTCGTCTGAGACCCCATAAAGTATATATATTCTTGATCGTCGTGACATTTTATGTCGATCTAGCCATGTCCGTCCGTCTGTCCGTCCGTCCGTCCGTCCGTCCGTCCGTCCGTCCGTCCGTCCGTCCGTCCGTCCGTCCGTCTGTCTGTCGAAAGCACGCTAACTTCCGAAGGAGTAAAGCTAGCCGCTTGAAATTTTGCACAAATACTTCTTATTAGTGTAGGTCGGTTGGTATTGTAAATGGGCCATATCGGTCCATGTTTTGATATAGCTGCCATATAAACCGATCTTGGGTCTTGACTTCTTGAGCCTCTAGAGTGCGCATTTCTTATCCGATTGGGATGAAATTTTGCACGACGTGTTTCGTTGTGATATCTAACAACTGTGCCAAGTATGGTTCAAATCGGTCCATAACCTGATATAGCTGCCATATAAACCGATCTTGGGTCTTGACTTCTTGAGCCTCCAGCGTGCGCAATTCTTATCCGATCACAATGAAATTTTGCACAACTTGTTTTGTTATGATATCCAACAACTGTGCCAAGTATGGTTGAAGTCGGTCCATAACCTGATATAGCTGCCATATAAACCGATCTGGGGTCTTGACTTCTTGAGCCTCTAGAGTGCGCAATTCTTATCCGATTGGGATGAAATTTTGCACGACGTGTTTTGTTATTATATCCAACAACTGTGCCAAGTATGGTTCAAATCGGTCCATAACCTGATATAGCTGCCATATACACCGATCTTGGGTCTTGACTTCTTGAGCCTCTAGAGTGCGCAATTCTCATCCGATTGAAATGAAATTTTGCACGACGTTTTTCGTTATGATATCTAACAACTGTGCTAAGTATGGTTGAAATCGGTCCATAACCTGATATAGCTGTCATATAAACAGATCTGGGGATTTGACTTCTTGAGCTTCTAGAGGCCGCAACTCCTATCCGATTTGGCTGAAATTTTGAATGACGTATTTTATTTTTACTTTCAACAACTGTGTCAAATAAGGTTCAAATCGGTTCATAACCTGATATAGCTGCCATATAAACCTATTTGGGATCTTGACTTCTTGACCCCTAGAGGTCGCAATTATTATCCGATATGCCTGAAATTTTGTACGACGGATCCTCTCATGACCATCAACAAACGTGTTAATTATGGTCTGAATCGGTCTATAGCCCGATACAGATCCCATTTAAATCGCTCTCTCTATTTAACTTCGTGAGCCCCAATGGGCGCAATTCTTATACGAATTGGCTGAAATTTTACACAGGTCTCCAACATATAATTTAATTGTGGTCCGAACCGGACCATATCTTGATATCGTTTTAATAGCAGAGCAACTCTTTTCTTATATCCTTTTTTGCCTAAGAAGAGATGCCAGGAAAAGAACTCGACAAATGCGATCCATGGTGGAGGGTATATAAGATTCGGCCCGGCCGAACTTAGCACGCTTTTACTTGTTTTTTCTTTCAACCACTGTGTCAAATAAGGTTTAAATCGGTTCATAACCTGATATAGCTGCCATATAAACCGATCTGGGATCTTGACTTCTTGAGCCTCTAGAAGTCGCAATTATTATCCGATTTGCCTGAAATTTTGTACGATGGATCCTCTCTTGACCATCAACATACGTTTTTGTTATGGTCTAAATCTGTTTATAGCCCGATACAGCTCCCATATAAATCGATCTCTCTATTTTACTTTTTGAGCCCCCAAAGGGCGCAATTCTTACTCGAATTGGCTGACATTCTACACAGGTCTCCAACATATAATTTAATTGTGGTCTAAACCGGATCATATCTTTATATCGCTCCAATAGCAGAGCAAATCTTTTCTTATATCACTTTTTGCCTAAGAAGAGATGTCGGGAAAAGAACTCGACAACTGCGCTCCATGGTGGAGGGTATATAAGATTCGGCCCGGCCGAACTTAGCACGCTTTTACTTGTTTCCTTTTCCGCATTTCAATTAAAGCTTTTAATGGTCTATATATCCTAACCGACTTCAAACTAGTGTTTTTCCGAATGTTAAAACCCAAGTAGAATAATCACATTTTATTGCACACTAGCTGACTCGGGCCCGCTCCGCTGCGCCTTGTTTTACTTTATACTTAACAAAAGTTTCTTTGGAATGTTTATTTTCGACAATTAAAAAGCTTTTAGTGAAATACCATGCTACGAAAATAGTATATTGCTGGACTAAGAGTTTAACAATATAAGTGCCTTTATCTGAATCCCATATGATCTTTATTGGTCTACGAATTTAAGTTTGGATGTAAGGTGTATTCCATTCTTAAAATACTTCATTTCAGCCCGATATTCTCATGATGTCTGATTTAGTGGTGTTTTCGGGGGAGAGGTCGTCCCCCAGATACTTGACCCTGAAAAAATATCAGCATCGTGCTCTTCTCTCAAATACCAATTATTTAAACCCCATATTGCCATTGGCTTAAGAGGAGTTTACAGGGTGAGGCATCCCCCAAACACATGGCCCCAAATAGGTTATAAAATTCGTTTTCTAATCTCAAATACCTTTCATTTGGGCCACATATTGGCATGGATAAAAAATATTTTTCCTTTGGGGGTGTTTTGGGAAAGGGGTGATGCCCTAAATATATGGTCCTAAATTTGGATCTCAAATACGTATTCTCCATATTGCCATTGCCCTCAATATTGATATCAAATTCGTTTTCTAATCTCTCATTTGGATATCAAATACGTATTCTACTCCCAAATACCTTTATTTGAGCCCCATTTTGCGATGGTCACTAAAAAATTGCTGTTTGTGGGGTATTTTGGGAAAGGGGTAGACACCCAGAAAATTGGTCCCGAAAATGGGTATCAATTGTTGCTCTACCCCCCAATTCCTTTCATTTAAGCTCCACATTGACATGGTCGGTAAATATGCCCGATTTAGGGGTGTTTTGGGGATTGGAGTGGTCCCCCAAATACTAAGCCCGGAAAATATATCAGCAACGTGCTCTATTCTCTTATATCTATGTATCATTTATTTGAACTCCATATTGCCATTGCCATTGCCCTCAATATTTTTATACCCTCCACCATATGATGGGGGGTATACTAATTTCGTCATTCTGTTTGTAACTACTCGAAATATTCGTCTGAGACCCCATAAAGTATATATATTCTTGATCGTCGTGAAATTTTATGTCGATCTAGCCATGTCCGTCCGTCTGTCCGTCCGTCCGTCCGTCCGTCCGTCCGTCCGTCCGTCCGTCCGTCCGTCCGTCCGTCCGTCCGTCCGTCCGTCCGTCCAAACCGGACCATATCTTGATATCGCTCTAATAGCAGAGCAAATCTTTTCTTATATCCTTTTTTTGCCTAAGAAGAGATGCCGGGAAAAGAACTCGACATATGCGATCCATGGTGGAGGGTATATAAGATTCGGCCCGGCCGAACTTAGCACGCTTTTACTTGTTTTATATTAAATTCGTTTTCTAATGTCATTTAAACTCCTTATTGCAAACGTAAGCAAATGTATCCGGTTTGAGGATTGGCCCTTAAAACTATGAATATTTAGTTCCACTGTCTTTAAGACCCAAATTGTTTTGGTGAACAAATACGTCCTACTTGAGGGTTGTTATGGTGGTGAGACGTCCGCTAGACAGTTAGCCCCAAATGTTGATATCAGATACGTGGTCTACTCCCACATACCTTTAATTTGAGCCCCATATTTGCATAGTCGGCAAACATGACCGGCTTGGGGGGTGTTTTGTGGGATGGTCGGCCACTCAGGGAGTTGGCCTTGAAAATATATATCGGATTCGTGTTCCACTTTAAAAACCCTCTTATTTGAGCCTCATATTGCAATTGTCAGCAAATACTTACTATTTGGGTGTTGTTGTGGGGGTGGGGTGGCCCCAAAGACACTTTTTCTGAATATTGATATCAAATTTGTGCTTTACTCCCGAAGACCTTTCATTTGAGCTCCATATTGCTATAGTCGTAAATTTGTCTCCTTTAGGGATGTTTTTGGTGAGAGACGGCCCTCCAAACACTTGGTCCCATATTTGGATATCAGATTTGTATTCTACATTCAAATACCTTTTTTTTAAGCCCCATATTCCCATGGTCACTAAATAAGTCCTGTTTGGGGAGTGTTTTGGGAAAGGGGTGGACCCCCAGAAACGTAATGCCACATTTGGATATCAGATTCGTATTCTACTCTCAAATACCTTTCATGTGAGTCCCATATTGCCATGGTCGGTAAATATGTCCAATTTAGGGGTGTTTTGGGTCTTGGGGTGGTCCCCCTAGCACAATTGGATATCAGATACGTTTTCTTATCCTAAATATCTTTCATTTGAGTCCCATATTGTCGTGATTGGTCTAAATATATGTTTGGGCAGCCCCCCTAGGTACCCCATCCAAAATTTGTATACCAAATTTTTATTTTTAGGGTATTATATGAGAGCACACAAAATTTTGCTTAAATCGCACCACCCATCACCGATATCTGGCGTTTCTGAAAATTAAGGTAAGGGGGAGGGTCCGCCCCCCTTCAGATATCAAAAATTGTAGTACCCTTTTTTCACCACGGGGTCATTATGCACCATCTGTGAAAATTTCAATAAAATCGGTACAGCCGTTTCTGAGTCTATAAGGAACACACAATCATACATACAAGCAAACAAACAAACACAAATTGATTTTTATATATAAGATTTTCTTCATCATTTTCTCTATAAAACCCAAAAATCAGTGTAAACATATCTATAAGTGAAATGTGCCCATATGAGAGCTAATAAAAAATATTGGTCGATTCGACCATGGAATATATTTTCGGTAGTCCGAGAAAAATCGATTGCCAAATTTTAGACAAATTGAAACAAAAATGTGAGTTTCAGAGCAAAAAACAAGTAAAAGCGTGCTAAGTTCGGCCGGGCCGAATCTTATATACCCTCCACCATGGATCGCATTTGTCGAGTTCTTTTCCGGGCATCTCTTCTTTGGGAAAAAAGGATATAAGAAAAGATTTCCTCTGCTATTAGAGCGATATCAAGATATGGTCCGGTTTGGACCACAATTAAATTATATGTTGGATACCTGTGTAAAATGTCAGCCAATTCGAATATGAATTGCGCCCTTTGGGGGCTCAAGAAGTAAAATAGAGAGATCGATTTATATGGAAGCTGTATCGGGCTATAGACCGATTCAGACCATAATAAACACGTATGTTGATGGTCATGAGAGAATCCGTCGTACAAAATTTCAGGCAAATCGGATAATAATTCCGCCCTCTAGAGGCTCAAGAAATCAAGACCCAAGATCGGTTTATATGACAGCTATATCAAAACATGGACCGATATGGCCCATTTACAATACCAACCGACCTACACTAATAAGAAGTATTTGTGCAAAATTTCAAGCGGCTAGCTTTACTCCTTCGGAAGTTAGCGTGCTTTCGACAGACAGACGGACGGACGGACGGAGGGACAGACGGACGGACATGCCTAGATCAACATAAAATGTCGCGACGATCAAGAATAAATATACTTTATGGGGTCTCAGACGAATATTTCTAGTAGTTACAAACAGAATGACGAATTTAGTATACCCCCCATCTTATGGTGGAGGGTATAAAAAACCGAAAATTGGAGGTATGTTAGTATAGGACCTGCACGTTAAGGCGGTTCAGTATGGACCAAATTCGATATTTTGCAATTTACTAGGCTTAAAATGTTTAATCCGAAGATCTGTAGATCGATCTTAGCTATATCAAATTATGGACTTAAAAAATCGGACATTAGTTAATTTGAAATTTCAAATCTGGAGTCCGGTCTATGCTTCATACTCGAATATAAACAAAACGCGTTAAGATCGGCCGGGCCGAACTATGGATTCCCACCACCTCGGGTATATATGTAAACCACCTATTGTCATAATCCGGTGAAAAATCCATAATTTATGCCCCCATAGCAGCTTCATCGAAATATGGTCTGATTTCAACCAAATTCGACACGGATATTGAGTGTTCTAATAAGCACAAGTCATTGTTAAATTTTGTAGAACAAAATATTGGAAATTTTGAGTGCCAAAAAACCTAACATAAGTCACTGTGTCAAGTTCCAGCGAAATCGAATTATATATGAGCCTTTTATGGGGCCAAGACTTTAAATCGAGAGATCGGTTTATATGGCAGCTATACCCAAATCTGAACCGATCTGGGCCATCTTCGAACTACATATAGACAAAAAAAGAATCTGTGCCAAGTTTCAGTTCAATATCTCTTTTTTTTTAAAGACTGTAGCGGGACGGGCAGACCGATGGACATGGCTAGATCGTCCTAGATTTTTACGACGATCAACTAAATATATACTATATAGGGTCGGAAATGGATATTTCGTTGTGTTGCAAATGGAATGACAAAATGAATATGCCCCAATCCTTCTATGGTGGGTATACAAATACATGTATACCAAAATCCAGCTTTCATAAACATAAAATTATTAAGATGAATTTTACACTTATAAGGATACTAGCTGACCCGGGCCCGCTCCGCTGCGCCTTCTTTTACTTTACATGGAACAAAAGTTTCCTTGGAATAATTATTTTCGACAATTAAAAATCTTTTGGAGAAATACCATGCTAACTTGACTAACAGTTTAACAATATAAGTGCCTTTTTCTGAATCCCATATGGTCTTTATTGGTATACTAATTGAAGTTTGGATGTAAGGTGTACTCCATTCTTAAAATAATTTATTTCAGTCCGATATTCTCATGATGTCTGATTTAGTGGTGTTTTCGGGGGAGAGGTGGTCCCCCATATACTTGGCCTTGAAAAATATCAGCATCGTGCTTTTCTCTCAAATACCGTTTATTTAAACCCCCTATTGCCATTGTCTTAAGAGGAGTTTACAGGATGAGGCGTCCCCCAAACAAATGGCCCCAAAGTAGGTTATCAAATTCGTTTTCTAATCTCAAATACCTTTCATTTGAGACACATATTGGCATTATCGAAATTTTTTTTTTCCTTTTGGGTGTTTTGGGAAAGGGGTGATCCCCTAAATACATGGTCCTACATTTGGATATCAAATTCGTATTCTACTCCCAAATACCTTTATTTAAGCCCCATATCGCGATGGTCAGTAAAAAATTACTGTTTGTGGGGTATTTTGGGAAAGAGGTAGACCCCCAGAAAATTGGTCCCGAAATTGGGTATCAATTTTTGCTCTATCCCCCAATACCTTTCATTTAAGCTCCACATTGACATGGTCGGTAAATATGCCCGATTTAGGAGTGTTTTGGGGATTGGGGTGGTCACCCCAAACACTAAGCCCGGAAAATATATCAGCAACGTGCTCTATTCTCATATATATATATATATCATTTATTTGAACCCCATATTGCCATTGCCCTCAAAATTGGATATCAAATTCGTTTTCTAATCTCAGGGCCGCTAGACAGTTGGCCCCTAATGTTGATATCAGATAAGTGGACTACTCCCACATACCTTTAGTTGTGAGCACAATATTACCATAGTCGGCAAATATGACCGGCTTTGGGGGTGTTTTGGGGGAAGGGCGGCCACTCAGTGAGTTGGCCTTGAAAATATATATCGGATTCGTGTTCCACTTTAAAAACCCTCTTATTTGAACCTCATATTGCAATAGTCAGAAAATACTTACTATTTGGATGGTGTAGTAGGGGTGGGGTGGCCCCATAGACACTTTTCCCGAATATTGATATTAAATTCGTGCTTTACACCCAAAGACCTTTCATTTGAGCCCCATATTGCTATAGTCGTAAATTTGGCCCCCTTTTGGATGTTTTTGGGGAGAGGATTTCAGATTCGTATTCTACACTCAAGTACCTTTTATGTAAGCCCCATAATTCCTTGGTCAGTAAATAAGTCCGGTTTGGGGGGTGTTTCGGGGATAGGGTGGACCCCCAGAAACGTGGTCCCACGTTTGGATATTAGATTCGTATTCTACTCGCAAATACCTTTCATTTGAGTCCCATATTGTCTTGATTGGTCCGAAATTTGGATACCAAATTTTTATTTTTAGGGTACTATATGAAAGCACACAAAATTTCGCTTAAATCGCACCACCCATTTCCGAGATATGGCCCCCCCTTCAGATATCAAAAATTGTAGTACCCTATTTTCACCACGGGGTCATTATACACCATCTGTGAAAATTTCAAGAAAATCGGTTTAGCCGTTTCTGGGTATATAAGGAACACACAAACATACAAACAAACAAATCTACAAACAAACACAAATTGATTTTTATATATAAGATCTAATTTATAAAATATATTGGGTTGCCCAAAAAGTAATTGCGGATTTTTCATATAGTCGGCGTTGACAAATTTTTTCACAGCTTGTGACTCTGTAATCGCATTTTTTCTTCTGTCAGTTTTCAGCTGTTACTTTTAGCTTGCTTTAGAAAAAAAGTGTAAAAAAGTATATTTGATTTAAGTTCATTCTAAGCTTTATTAAAAATGCATTTACTTTCTTTTAAAAAATCCGCAATTACTTTTTGGGCAACCCAATATTAATGGCAACAAGAGTAAACCAAAGACCAATGAATCGTAGTACTTAAGAATAAAGTTCCCCAATGCATCTCAGAAAAATTGGAAACAATTCTTACATAGCAGCAGAAAAAAAAGCAAAACTTCTATCTCTGTGCAGCTGTTTATACCCGCCACCAGAGGATGTTATAACCATCACCAAGGATGGGGGAATTCTAATCTAGTCATTCCATTTGTAACACTTCGAAATATTCGTTTAAGACGCCAATAGGTACATATATTCTTGATCGTCTCGTCGTTCTGAATTGATGTAGCCGTATACGTCCGTCCGTCCGTCTGTCGAAATCATGATAGAGATCGAACGCTTGAAGTTAGCCGCTTGAAATTTTGCACAGATACTTAATATCGATGTAGATCTTTGGTGGTGTTTTGTTATGACTTTCAACAACTGAGCCAAGTCAATCGATCGCCCGCAATTTTTGACTGCTTTGGCTGACATTTTGCTTGTAGTCTTTTTTTATAATTTCCAACAATTGTGCCAAGTACGGCCAAAATCAGTCTATAGCCTTTTCTAGCTTCCATATTAAAAGGTCTCTCGATTATACTTGTTCGCTTCCTAGATGCTTTTATTTTTTTTTTTTTTTTTGACAGATGTTTGGTATGTAGAATAAAATTATGCCTTACAATTCATTTATTTTGTATAAATTTTTAGCAAAATCCATGGGGTTGGGTTCCCAAGATTCGGGCCGGCCAAACTTACCACGCTTTAACTTGTTCTGTCCTATTCTATCCTGATCGGTCTCTATATATTATTTTTAATCCCTTTTTGTGAAGGATGGGGGGAGTGGGATTGCCCTCTTGCACGTCCTTTTATTTGATTACAATATATTCTCGGTCAACGTACATGTCAGTTTCGCGTTGTTTTTATTGGGTGGAGAGGGTCGGTCCCCCCGACGCTAAGACCCAAAAGACGTGTATACCAGATTCTTAGTCAACTCTCAAAGATCTTCTATTCGATATCCATTTTGTGACATAGGATATTCATGCCCGTTTTGGGGGTTTTTCGAGTTCGGGAGGCACCTTGTACTCAATTCTTATGTGTTCTCAAATTCCAAATACCTTTCATTTAATACCAATATTGTCCCAATCGGTATATATGTCCTGCTGGGGGGTTTTGGGGGTGGGGTACCCCCCGACACAAAGGGTGACCTCTCATTTGATACCCATATTTTCCCAGTTGGTAAGCATGCCCGTTCGGGTGAGTCTAAAGGCGTTAAATAACACGATCTAGGCGGCCAATTGACCGGTCCCGAACGTGAAATAAAATTTTCACCGAAGTGAATTGTTACGCGTGCTGTGTGGCATGTGACACCGTATTGTTGAAGCCACATGTCCTACAAGTCAAGCTTTTGAATTTTGGTCAAAAAAAAGATGGATATCATCTCACGATAGCGCTAAGCAGCTAAGCTACGTTACGATTCGCATCATCTGTGAAGAAGTACGGTCCAATGATGCCACCAACCCATATACCGCACCAAACTGTGACTTTTTCTGGATACATTGGTTGCTCTTACAATGCTTCTGACTGATCTTCACTCCAAACTCGACAATTCTACTTATTTACGTAGCCATTGAGCCAACAATGAGCTTCGTCGTAAAATGGAAGAAGCGGGCGATGGACTTTCTTAACAGAGCACGAATTTTGATAAAAACAAGTAAAAGCGTGCTAAGTTCGGCCGGGCCGAATCTTATATACCCTCCACCATGGATCGCATTTGTCGAGTTCTTTTCCTGGCATCTCTTCTTAGGCAAAAAAGGATATAAGAAAAGAGTTGCTCTGCTATTAAAACGATATCAAGATATGGTCCGGTTCGGACCACAATTAAATTATATGTTGGAGACCTGTGTAAAATTTCAGCCAATTCGTATAAGAATTGCGCCCATTGGGGCTCACGAAGTTAAATAGAGAGAGCGATTTATATGGGATCTGTATCGGGCTATAGACCGATTCAGACCATAATAAACACGTTTGTTGATGGTCATGAGAGGATCCGTCGTACAAAATTTCAGGCATATCGGATAATAATTGCGACCTCTAGGGGTCAAGAAGTCAAGATCCCAAATAGGTTTATATGGCAGCTATATCAGGTTATGAACCGATTTGAACCTTATTTGACACAGTTGTTGAAAGTAAAAATAAAATACGTCATTCAAAATTTCAGCCAAATCGGATAGGAGTTGCGGCCTCTAGAAGCTCAAGAAGTCAAATCCCCAGATCTGTTTATATGACAGCTATATCAGGTTATGGACCGATTTCAACCATACTTAGCACAGTTGTTAGATATCATAACGAAAAACGTCGTGCAAAATTTCATTTCAATCGGATGAGAATTGCGCACTCTAGAGGCTCAAGAAGTCAAGACCCAAGATCGGTGTATATGGCAGCTATATCAGGTTATGGACCGATTTGAACCATACTTGGCACAGTTGTTGGATATAATAACAAAACACGTCGTGCAAAATTTCATCCCAATCGGATAAGAATTGCGCACTCTAGAGGCTCAAGAAGTCAAGACCCCAGATCGGTTTATATGGCAGCTATATCAGGTTATGGACCGACTTCAACCATACTTGGCACAGTTGTTGGATATCATAACAAAACAAGTTGTGCAAAATTTCATTGTGATCGGATAAGAATTGCGCACGCTGGAGGCTCAAGAAGTCAAGACCCAAGATCGGTTTATATGGCAGCTATATCAGGTTATGGACCGATTTGAACCATACTTGGCACAGTTGTTAGATATCACAACGAAACACGTCGTGCAAAATTTCATCCCAATCGGATAAGAAATGCGCACTCTAGAGGCTCAAGAAGTCAAGACCCAAGATCGGTTTATATGGCAGCTATATCAAAACATGGACCGATATGGCCCATTTACAATACCAACCGACCTACACTAATAAGAAGTATTTGTGCAAAATTTCAAGCGGCTAGGTTTACTCCTTCGGAAGTTAGCGTGCTTTCGACAGACAGACGGACGGACGGACGGACGGACGGACGGACGGACGGACAGACGGACGGACATGGCTAGATCGACATAAAATGTCACGACGATCAAGAATATATATACTTTATGGGGTCTCAGACGAATATTTCGAGTAGTTACAAACAGAATGACGAAATTGGTATACCCCCCATCTTATGGTGGAGGGTATAAAAACACTTTATTATTTGCAAGCGTTGTTCGATTGTGAGACGATTCATGGTTAAATTATAGACCAAACTGGAGATGTTTGACAGTGAAACAACACACGAAACGTGCGTGAGCTGTTTAAACCAGTGTTGCCAAAAAGATAATAGATGAAAAATCGTCCATTATATTAACCACCTTTCGTCATGATGGACCCATAGCAGCTATATCTAAACATAGTCCGATCTCCACCATAGGAAGACTATGTAAGGGTCTTACACAACTTACTGTACCAAGTTCATCAGTTAAAAAATGCATTTTTATGGGTCTAAGAACTTAAATCGTTAGACATTATATGTATGCGGTAGCTATATAATATATTTGACGGATATCTTTAAGAGCTTTACACTGCCCACTGTGTCATATTTCAGCGAAATCGAGTAATAAACGTTATTTTATTGTCCCAAGACCTTAAATCAAAAAATCGGTCTATATGGCAGTTATATCTTAATATAAACCGATCTTGACCATACACGGTACGCAACT
The DNA here is from genome assembly GCF_963082655.1 of Stomoxys calcitrans. Taxonomy (NCBI): domain Eukaryota; kingdom Metazoa; phylum Arthropoda; class Insecta; order Diptera; family Muscidae; genus Stomoxys; species Stomoxys calcitrans. Next base: position 66,808,455 of record NC_081552.1, read on the forward strand.
TATTGTAACTAATTTCAGCAAAATCGGTTAATAAAGTCACCTTTTGTGGCCCTAAAGCCTTAAATGGGGAGATCCTTATATATGGCAGCTACATCCAAACCTTGGCCGTATGGAACAGTGATGCCCAGGACCCTATTACAACTTACTATAACAAATTCCTGCGCAATCGGACAATAAACGCGCCAAGACTTTAAATCGAAAGATCGGTCTATATGGCAGTAATATCTAAATATAATCCGATGTTAACCTAACGCAACTCATTGTGCCTAATTTCAGCAAAATCAGTTTATAAATTCAACTCTTATGGAGGCTTGAACTGGGAGGCCGTTATATATAGCACCTTTATCCAAATTTTGACTGATCAGTGCCGTATTGAAAATGAATGTCGAGGAGCCTAACACAACTCACTGTATAAAATGTATATAAAAATGTATAAAAATGCGAAAAGCATTTACCCACTGACACCTTATCACCAAAAAGTCCTGATCGTCGGCGATAATAAAATCATTAACTGGCTCATCACAATGGAGTTAAAAATTCCCCATTTAAGATATCAGTATTGTATACGGAAAAAACTTGCCAAAATTCTCAACTCATTTTTATACACACCACCATAAGATAGGGGTATATTAATCTAGTCAATCCGTTTGTAACACATCGAAATATTTGTCTATGACCCTAAAAATATACATATATATATTTTATTGTCTCTTCTTCTGAGTCGATCTAGTCATATTCGTCCGACCGTCCCTGCGTCCGACCGTCTGTCGAAATCGCGATAGCGGTCGAACGCGTAAAACTAGCCTCTTGAAATGTTGTACAGATACTTCTTATTGATGTATGTTGCTGGGAATTGCAAATGGTCATTGGTTCAAATTTTGATATAGCTCCATGGTGTTGGTTTCCCAAGATTAGGCCCGGCGGAACTTAGCATGTTTTTACATGTTTTTTAATACCCACCACCAAAGAAAGGGCGTATATTCATTTTGTCATTCCGTTAACAACACATCGACTTATCCATTCATAGTCTTGATCGTCGTAAAACTCTAAGACGATCTAGCCATGTCCGTCCATCTGTCTATTGAAGTAACGCTACAGTCTTTAAAAATAGAAATATTGAGCTGAAACTTTGCACAGACTCTCTTTTTGTCAATAGGAAAGATAAGTTTGAAGATGGGCTATATTGGACTATATCATGATATAGCGTCCATAAAAACCGATCTGCCGATTTAAGGTCTTAGGCCTATTAAAGACACATTTCATATAAAACTTCGCTGAAATCTAGGACAGTGAGTTGAAGTAGGACTCTCAGCGTCCTTGTTTAATTTGGCCCAGATCGGTCCAGATTTGGATACTGCTGCCTTATGGACCGATCTTTCGATTTAAGGTTTTGGTCCCATTAAGGGCGTATTTATTGGCCGATTTCGAACCTGGAATTTTATTATGCAACTCGCCATTTCAGTTCAATATAGCCAAGATCGATGTAGATTTGGATGTAGCTGCCATATATACGGATCTCACTATTTAATGTTTTTGGCTCACAAAGGGTGAATAAGTTAACCAATTTCACTGAAATTGACCAGAATGAGTTGTGCTAGGCCCCTCTACATTCGGTCTGAGTATGGTCTAGATCGGGCTATATTTAGATATAGCTGTCATATACTTTGATCTTCCAGTCTAAGATCTTGGGTCCGTAAAAGCAGGTTTATTACAAATTTTCGTCAAAACTTGATACAATAGGCTTGATACAGTAGACTCATCGACATACATATTAAATATAACTCATATGCATTTTTATACCCTCCACCATAGGTTGGGGGTATACTAATTTCGTCATTCTGTTTGTAACTACTCGAAATATTCGTCTGAGACTCCATAAAGTATATATATCCTTGATCGTCGCGACATTTTATGTCGATCTAGCCATGTTCGTCCGTCTGTCCGTCCATCTGTCTGTCGAAAGCACGCTAACTTCCGAAGAAGTAAAGCTTGCCGCTTGAAATTTTTCAAAAATACTTCTTATTAGTGTAGATCGGTTGGTATTGTAAAGGGGCCACATCGGTCAATGTTTTGATATATTGGGTTGCCTAAAAAGTAATTGCGGATTTTTTAAAAGAAAGCAAATGCATTTTTAATAAAACTTAGAATGAACTTTAATCAAATATATAATTGCCATTTTGTTCGATAACCTTTTGCCATCTTCCTGGCAAATTTAGTATTCCACGCTCATAGAACTTCTGGCCTTTATCTGCAAAAAACTGAACCAAGTGCGATTTTATAGCCTCATCATTGCCGAAAGTTTTACCATTTAAGAAGTTCTGCAAAGATCGAAATAAATGGTAGTCTGATGGTGCAAGGTCAGGGCTATATGGTGGATGCATCAAAAGTTCCCAGCCAAGCTCACTCAGTTTTTGGCGAGTGACCAAAGATGTGTGCGGTCTAGCGTTGTCCTGGTCGAACATGACACCTTTACGATTGACCAATTCTGGTCGTGTCTCCTTGATGGCTGTATTCAATTTGTCCAATTGTTGACAGTAAACATCCGAATTAATCGTTTGGTTCCTTGGAAGCAGCTCAAAATATACCACGCCCTTCCAATCCCACCAAACAGACGGCATAACCTCCTTTTGGTGGATATCAGCCTTTGAAGTGGTTTGAGCTGGTTCACCATGCTTGGACCATGATCGTTTTCGACTAACGTTGTTGTAAACAATCCATTTTTCATCTCCAGTTATGATTCGTTTTAAAAACGGATCAATTCATTGCGTTTAAGGTGCATATCACAAGCGTTGATTCGGTTTGTTAAATGAATTTCTTTCAATACATGTGGAACCCAAATATCAAGCTTTTTCACCAGTCCAAGACTTTTTATATGATAATGAACGGTTGATTTTGGTATATTTAACTTCTCTCCTATCTCACGCTCAGTTACATGACGATCCAATTCGATTAATGCTTTGATTTGGTTATCATCAACTTCATTTGGCCGACCTGAACGTGGCTCATCTTTAAGTGAAAAGTCTCCAGAACGGAGTGCGCAATTCTTATCCGATTGGGATGAATATAGCTGTCATATAAACAGACCTGGGAACTTGACTTCTTGAGCTTCTAGACGGCGCAATTCCTATCCGATTTGGCTGAAATTTTGCATGACGTATTTTATTTTTACTTTCAACAACTGTGTCAGATAAGTTTTAAATCGGTTCATAACCTGATATAGATGCCATATAAACCGAGCTGGGATCTAAACTTCTTGAGCCTCTAGAGGTCGCAATCATTATCCAATTTGCCTGAAATTGTACGACGGATTCTCTCATGACCATCAACATACGTGTTTATTATGGTCTGAATCGGTGTATAGCCAGATACAGCTCCCATATAAATCGATCTCTCTATTTTACTTCTTGAGCCCCTAAAGGGCGCAATTTTTATTCGAATTGGCTGACATTTTACACAGGCCTCCAACATATAATTTAATTGTGGTAAAAACCGGACCATATCTTGATATCGTTCTAATAGCAGAGCAAATCTTTTCTTATATCCTTTTTTTGCCTAAGAAGAGATGCCGGGAAAAGAACTAGACAAATGCGATCCATGGTGGAGGGTATATAAGATTCGGCCCGGCCGAACTTTGCACGCTTTGACTTGTTTTGCCAAAGAAGAGGTGCCAGGAAAAGAACTCGACAAATGCGATCCATAGTGGAGGGTATATAAAATTCGGCCCGGCCGAACTTAGTACGCTTTTACTTGTTAATTAATGAATTTGGTACAAAAAATTGTGTTTGTATATTTGTGTGTTCCTTATAGACTCAGAAACGGCTGAACCGATTTTCTTGAAATTTTCACAGATGGTGCATAATGACCCCGTGGCGAAAATAGGGTACTATATTTTTTGATATCTTGAGGAGGACGGACCCTTCCCCTTACCCTCATTTTCAGAAACGCCAGATCTCGGAAATTGGTGGTGCGATTTAAGCGAAATTTTGTATGCTCTCATATTTCATAATTTCGGATGGGGTGCCTAGGAGGGCTGCCCCAACTTAAAACCTACCAAACATATATTTAGACCAATCACGACAATATGTGACTCAAATGAAAGATATTTAGGATAACAAAACTTATCTGATATTCAATTGTAGGACCAAGTACTAGGGGGACCACTCCAAGCCCCAAAACACCCCTAAGTCGGACATATTTACCGACCATTTCAATATGGGACTCAAATGAAATGTATTTGCGAATAGAACACGAATCTGATACCCAAATGTGGGACCACGTTTCTGGGGATCCACCCCTTACCCAAAACACCCGCCAAACAGGACTTATTTAGTGACCATGGGAATATGGGGCTTAAGTAAAAGGTATTTGAATGTAAAATACGAATCTGATATCCAATTATGGGACCAAGTGTTTGGGGGCCGTCTCTCACCAAAAACTGTCTAGCGGACGTTCCACCACCATCACAACCCCCAAATAGGACATATGCTCACCAAGACAATTTGGGTCTTAAAGAGAGTGGGACTAAATATTCATAGTTTTTAGGGCCAATACCCCAAACCAGACATATTTGCTGACTTTTGCAATAAGGAGTTTAAATGAGATTAGAAAACGAATTTGATAACCAATTTTGAGGGCAATGGCAATATGGGGTTCAAATAAATGATATATAGATATATGAGAATAGAGCACGTTGCTGATATATTTTCCGGGCTTAGTGTTTGAGGCACCACCAATCGGTGGTCGGGCCATATTTACCGACCATGTCAATGTGGAGCTTAAATGAAAGGTATTGGGGGGTAGAGCAAGAATTTATACCCATTTTAGGGACCAATTTTCTGGGGGTCTACCCCTTTCCCAAAATACCCCACAAACAGCAATTTTTTACTGACCATCGCAATATGGGGCTCAAATAAAAGTATTTGAGAGTAGAATACGAATTTGATATCCATATGTAGGGCCTTGTATATAGGGAATCACCCCTTTCTCAAAACACTCAATATGCGGCTCAAATGAAAGGTATTTGAGATTGGAAAACGAATTTGATAACCTATTTTGGGGCCATGTGTTTGGGGGACGCCTCATCCTATAAACTCCTCTTAAGCCAATGGCAATATGGGGTTTAAATATATGGTATTTGAGAGTAGAGCACGATGTTGATATTTTTTTCAGGGCCAAGTATCTGGGGGACCACCTCTCCCCCGAAAACACCACTAAATCAGACATCATGAGAATATCGGGCTGAAATGAAGTATTTTAAGAATGGAGTACACCTTACATCCAAACTTAAAATCGTAGACCAAAAGAGATCATGTGGGAATCAGATAAAGGCACTTATATTGTTAAACTGTTAGTCAAGTTTGCATGGTATTTCACTAAAAGATCTATAATTGTCGAAAATAAATATTCCAAGGAAACATTTGTTCCATATAAAGTAATAGAAGGCGCAGCGGAGCGGGCCCAGGTCAGTTAGTGAACTATAGAAATCAAAACCGGGGAGAGGTTTATATGGGAGCTATACCAATTTTTAGATCGATTCGGATCATACTTGACACTGATTTTAGAAGTCGGAACAGAGATCTTTGTGCTAAGTTTCATCCAAATCAGGTGAAAATTGAAGTATCTTGGGACTCATGAAGTCAAATCTGTTAATGGGTTTATATGGGGCTACATAAGCTAATATACCGATTGAGAGCATACTTGGCACATATGTCATAACAGAAGTCCTTTGTCGAATTTCTGCCAAATCGGATGAAAGTTGAGGCTTATGGCTCTATGACAAAACCGGGGATGGTATGTATGGTATATATGCTAGCTATATCAGTTTTTAGAACGATGCAGATCATACTTGGCACAGATGCTGCGAGTCATTACAGAAGTCCTGGTGTCAAATTTCAGTCAAATTGAATGAAAATTAGGGCATTCAATAAGTCAAAACTGGAGATCGGTTTATAAGGGGCTATATCCAAATCTGAAGCGATATGGCCCATTTGCAGTCCCCAACGAGCAACATCAATAAGAAGTATCTGGTTAAATTTCAAGCTGCTAGCTTTACGCATTTGACCGCTTTCAAGATTCGACAAACGAAGAGACTGACGGATGGATGGACAGATAAGCTAGATCGATTAAGAATGTCGAGACGGTAAAGAATATATATGAACTATGAGGTCGCATATCAAATTTTCGAGGTGTTTCAAACGAAATGACTAGATTACTATACCCCCCATCCTATGATAAAAATGCAAATTTGCCCTTGAACATTCCATTAAGGTATGGGGCAAACTTCTTACAAATCAATGAGTGCCATCCGATTCAATTTTAAGCTCAATGGTAAGGGACCTCCTTTTTATACCCTCCACCATAAGATGGGGGGTATACTAATTTCGTCATTCTGATTGTAACTACTCGAAATATTCGTCTGAGACCCCATTAAGTATATATATTCTTGATCGTCGTGAAATTTTATGTCGATCTAGCCATGTCCGTCCGTCTGTCCGTCCGTCTGTCTGTCGAAAGCACGCTAACTTCCGAAGGAGTAAAGCTAGCCGCTTGAAATTTTGCACAAATACTTCTTATTAGTGTAGGTCGCTTGATATTGTAAATGGGCCATATCGGTCCATGTTTTGATATAGCTGCCATATAAACCGATCTTGGGTCTTGACTTCTTGAGCCTCTAGAGTGCGCAACTCTTATCCGATTGGAATGAAATTTTGCACGACGTGTTTTCTTATGATATCCAACAACTGTGTCAAGTATAGTTCAAATCGGTTTATAACCTGATATAGCTGCCATATAAACCGATCTTGGGTCTTGAGTTCTTGAGCCTCTAGCGTGCGCAATTCTTATCCGATTGGCATGAAATTTTGCGATTGAAATGAAATTTTGCACGACGTGTTTTGCTATGATATCCAACAACTGTGCCAAGTATGGTTCAAATCGGTTCATAACCTGATATAGCTGTCATATAAACAGATCTGGGGATTTGACTTCTTGAGCTTCTAGAGGGCGCAATTCCTATCCGATTTGGCTGAAATTTTGCATGACGTATTTTATTTTTACTTTCAACAACTGTGTCTAATAAGGTTCAAATCGGTTCATAACCTGATATAGCTGCCATATAAACCGATCTGGGATCTTGACTTCTTGACTTCTTGACCCATAGAGGTCGCAATTATTATCCGATATGGCTGAAATTTTGTACGACGGATCCTCTCATGACCATCAACAAACGTGTTTATTATGGTCTGAATTGGTCTATAGCCCGATACAGATCCCATATAAATCGTTCTCTCTATTTTACTCCGTGAGCCCCAATGGGCGCAATTCTTATTCGAATTGGCTGACATTTTACACAGGTCTCCAATATATAATTTAATTGTGGTCCGAACCGGACTATATCTTGATATCGTTTTATTAGCAGAGCAACTCTTTTTTTATATCCTTTTTTGCCTAAGGAGAGATGCCGGGAAAAGAACTCGACAAATGCGATCCATGGTGGAGGGTATATAAGATTCGGCCCGGCCGAACTTAGCACGCTTTTACTTGTTATAGCTACAAAGTAACAAATCTTTGGGGAGAAACTTTTATATGGCAAAGTACCTAACAAATGTTGCCAGCATTACGAGGGGATAACAACCGCTTCAAAATTTTCTGATGTTCCTGCTAGGATTCGAATCTAGGCGTTTAGCGTCATAGGCTATGGTGGTGGGTATAAAAACGAGCTCAAGGTAAATTCTTACAAGCTCCAAAGACAAACTATTTATCTTATAACAAAGCAAAAAAAGTTTACTCCAAATAGAATAGAGTTTCTGCGCTTGCACAAAAGTGGCAAATATCTGGAAATCATGTTCTCTGACGAGAAAAATTTCCCAACTGAGCAATTCGCAAACTCTCAAATATGGTCGTATAATCGAGCAAGCGTACGAAAATGTTGATTGTACGAACGGCCATCCAAAGTAATTTTCCATCTCAAGTGATGACATGAGCAACTGTGACTGCCGAAGGCAGCTCTTCAATTATTCATGGAGCCTGGTGTGAAAACAAAAGGGAAGTATTCGCCATAGTCAGACGTGTTTTTCATAAGCTCCGGTGGTTGCTGCCGGCATTTGCTACTTACCGCATCCTGACACCTAAAATTGGCTTCACGATCTGGGATACTACATATAATCACTGAGCAGAAAGTGCATCGGTTTCTGAACTACAGGTGACTGTTAATCTTAGTGTTTTTCATCAATATTTGCATAAAATCAAAAGAAAATACTGGAATAATTTTTTACCACCAACACCACCAAATTAAAAAAAAACAAGTAAAAGCGTGCTAAGTTCGGCCGGGCCGAATCTTATATACCCTCCACCATGGATCGCATTTGTCGAGTTCTTTTCCTGGCATCTCTTCTTAGGCAAAAAAGGATATAAGAAAAGAGTTGCTCTGCTATTAAAACGATATCAAGATATGGTCCGGTTCGGACCACAATTAAATTATATGTTGGAGACCTGTGTAAAATTTCAGCCAATTCGTATAAGAATTGCGCCCATTGGGGCTCACGAAGTTAAATAGAGAGAGCGATTTATATGGGATCTGTATCGGGCTATAGACCGATTCAGACCATAATAAACACGTTTGTTGATGGTCATGAGAGGATCCGTCGTACAAAATTTCAGGCATATCGGATAATAATTGCGACCTCTAGGGGTCAAGAAGTCAAGATCCCAAATAGGTTTATATGGCAGCTATATCAGGTTATGAACCGATTTGAACCTTATTTGACACAGTTGTTGAAAGTAAAAATAAAATACGTCATTCAAAATTTCAGCCAAATCGGATAGGAGTTGCGGCCTCTAGAAGCTCAAGAAGTCAAATCCCCAGATCTGTTTATATGACAGCTATATCAGGTTATGGACCGATTTCAACCATACTTAGCACAGTTGTTAGATATCATAACGAAAAACGTCGTGCAAAATTTCATTTCAATCGGATGAGAATTGCGCACTCTAGAGGCTCAAGAAGTCAAGACCCAAGATCGGTGTATATGGCAGCTATATCAGGTTATGGACCGATTTGAACCATACTTGGCACAGTTGTTGGATATAATAACAAAACACGTCGTGCAAAATTTCATCCCAATCGGATAAGAATTGCGCACTCTAGAGGCTCAAGAAGTCAAGACCCCAGATCGGTTTATATGGCAGCTATATCAGGTTATGGACCGACTTCAACCATACTTGGCACAGTTGTTGGATATCATAACAAAACAAGTTGTGCAAAATTTCATTGTGATCGGATAAGAATTGCGCACGCTGGAGGCTCAAGAAGTCAAGACCCAAGATCGGTTTATATGGCAGCTATATCAGGTTATGGACCGATTTGAACCATACTTGGCACAGTTGTTAGATATCACAACGAAACACGTCGTGCAAAATTTCATCCCAATCGGATAAGAAATGCGCACTCTAGAGGCTCAAGAAGTCAAGACCCAAGATCGGTTTATATGGCAGCTATATCAAAACATGGACCGATATGGCCCATTTACAATACCAACCGACCTACACTAATAAGAAGTATTTGTGCAAAATTTCAAGCGGCTAGCTTTACTCCTTCGGAAGTTAGCGTGCTTTCGACAGACAGACGGACGGACGGACGGACGGACGGACGGACGGACGGACGGACGGACGGACGGACAGACGGACGGACATGGCTAGATCGACATAAAATGTCACGACGATCAAGAATATATATACTTTATGGGGTCTCAGACGAATATTTCGAGTAGTTACAAACAGAATGACGAAATTAGTATACCCCCCATCTTATGGTGGAGGGTATAACAAGTAAAAGCGTGCTAAGTTCGGCCGGGCCGAATCTTATATACCCACCACCATGGTCGCATTTGTCGAGTTATTTTCCCGGCATCTCTTCTTTGGCAAAAAAAAGGATATAAGAAAAGATTTGCTCTGCTATTAGAGCGATATTAAGATATTGTAAGATTTGGACCACAGTTAAATTATGTTTATGTTGGAGACCTGTGTAAAATGTCAGCCAATTCGAATAAGAATTGCGCTCTTTGTGGGCTCAAAAATTAAAATAGAGAGATCGATTTATATGGGAGCTGTATCGGGCTATAGACCGATTCTGAACATAATAAACACGTATGTTAATGGTCATGAGAGAATCCGTCGTGCAAAATTTCAGGCACATCGGATAATAATTGCGACCTCTATGGGTCAAGAAGTCAAGATCCCAGATCGGTTTATATTGCAGCTATATCAGGTTATGAACCGATTTAAACATTATTTGACACAGTTGTTTAAAGTAAAAATAAAATACGTCATGCAAAATTTCAGCCAAATCGGATAGGAATTGCGCCCTCTAGAAGCTCAAGAAGTCAAGTCCCCAGATCTGTTTATATGACAGCTATATCAGGTTATGAACCGATTTGAACCATATTTGGCACAGTTGTTGGATATCATAGCAAAATACTACGTGCCAAATAAGAATTGCGCCCTCTAGAAGCTCAAGAAATCAAGACCCAAGATCGGTTTATATGACAGCTATATAAGGTTATGGACCAATTTGAACCATACTTGGCACAGTTGTTGAATATCATAACAAAACACGTCGTGCAATATTTCATTCCAATCGGATAAGAATTGCGCACTCTAGCGGCTCAAGAAGTCAAGACCCCAGATCGGTTTATATGGCAGCTATATCAAAACATGGATCGATATGGCCCATTTACAATACCAACCGACCTACACTAATAAGAAGTATTTGTGCAAAATTTCAAGCGGCTAGCTTTACTCCTTCGGAAGATAGCGTGCTTTCGACAGACAGACGGACGGGCAGATGGACGGACATGGCTAGATTGACATAAAATTTCACGACGATCAAGAATATATATACTTTATGGGGACTCAGACGAATATTTCGAGTAGTTACAAACAGAATGACGAAATTAATATACCCCCCATCTTATGGTGGAGGGTATAAAAACAAAACATCAGCTGAACTCTTCTATCGAACCTGGCATATTCTATACAACGATAACGAATCAACAGCTGGTGATAAAAGAGTGTTTTCGATAAATAAAAGTGATTTTCGTGTTTTTATACCCTCCACCATAAGATGGGGGGTATACTAATTTCGTCATTCTGTTTGTAACTACTCGAAATATTCGTCTGAGACCCCATAAAGTATATATATTCTTGATCGTCGTGACATTTTATGTCGATCTAGCCATGTCCGTCCGTCTGTCCGTCCGTCCGTCCGTCCGTCCGTCCGTCTGTCTGTCGAAAGCACGCTAACTTCCGAAGGAGTAAAGCTAGCCGCTTGAAATTTTGCACAAATACTTCTTATTAGTGTAGGTCGGTTGGTATTGTAAATGGGCCATATCGGTCCATGTTTTGATATAGCTGCCATATAAACCGATCTTGGGTCTTGACTTCTTGAGCCTCTAGAGAGCGCATTTCTTATCCGATTGGGATGAAATTTTGCACGACGTGTTTCGTTGTGATATCTAACAACTGTGCCAAGTATGGTTCAAATCGGTCCATAACCTGATATAGCTGCCATATAAACCGATCTTGGGTCTTGACTTCTTGAGCCTCCAGCGTGCGCAATTCTTATCCGATCACAATGAAATTTTGCACAACTTGTTTTGTTATGATATCCAACAACTGTGCCAAGTATGGTTGAAGTCGGTCCATAACCTGATATAGCTGCCATATAAACCGATCTGGGGTCTTGACTTCTTGAGCCTCTAGAGTGCGCAATTCTTATCCGATTGGGATGAAATTTTGCACGACGTGTTTTGTTATTATATCCAACAACTGTGCCAAGTATGGTTCAAATCGGTCCATAACCTGATATAGCTGCCATATACACCGATCTTGGGTCTTGACTTCTTGAGCCTCTAGAGTGCGCAATTCTCATCCGATTGAAATGAAATTTTGCACGACGTTTTTCGTTATGATATCTAACAACTGTGCTAAGTATGGTTGAAATCGGTCCATAACCTGATATAGCTGTCATATAAACAGATCTGGGGATTTGACTTCTTGAGCTTCTAGAGGCCGCAACTCCTATCCGATTTGGCTGAAATTTTGAATGACGTATTTTATTTTTACTTTCAACAACTGTGTCAAATAAGGTTCAAATCGGTTCATAACCTGATATAGCTGCCATATAAACCTATTTGGGATCTTGACTTCTTGACCCCTAGAGGTCGCAATTATTATCCGATATGCCTGAAATTTTGTACGACGGATCCTCTCATGACCATCAACAAACGTGTTTATTATGGTCTGAATCGGTCTATAGCCCGATACAGATCCCATATAAATCGCTCTCTCTATTTAACTTCGTGAGCCCCAATGGGCGCAATTCTTATACGAATTGGCTGAAATTTTACACAGGTCTCCAACATATAATTTAATTGTGGTCCGAACCGGACCATATCTTGATATCGTTTTAATAGCAGAGCAACTCTTTTCTTATATCCTTTTTTGCCTAAGAAGAGATGCCAGGAAAAGAACTCGACAAATGCGATCCATGGTGGAGGGTATATAAGATTCGGCCCGGCCGAACTTAGCACGCTTTTACTTGTTTAACACTGAACTTGTTTAAATACTTATCGCCTAATGATATGCTACACTTCTTTAAATAAATGAGTGCAAAGCGACCGTTACTATCGACATCGCCAGAAACAACAGATAGCACTCCGAAAAAGCGTAACCCTAACAACAATATGAATTCCAACGCAAAAGATGTGTTTTCTTGGAACAAATTGGGAGAAATGTTAGACGAGAAGCTGAAAGATGTCGCAAAGAAAGAAGAATTGATCGAAATGAAAAATGAAATACGGAAATTGCAATAAGTAAACATAAAGCTAAAAGAGGAAATGAATAAGCTAATGACTCGCCAGGAAACAATTGATAGAAGGTCACGTGCATCAAATGTTGTTGTTAGCGGCTTAACTTGCACGTCTTCTGTTCTTGCAAAAAAAGAGTTTATTAAAATATGTACTGAAAACCTGAACGTGGATGTCGATGTGGTTACAACAGACTATACGTAAAGCGAGCAAAGCATCCGGTATAATATGCGAAAGCTAAAAAATGAGGTACTGAACAAAAGAAGCAACGTAAATGTACGATTAGCCGAGTTTTCTATTTATATCAATGAAAAGCGCTACAACTGGGCTCAGGGGAAAATTTCTGCTGTCTCGGAAAAAGATGCCACCTTTTCAAAGGACATTATTGGTGATTCTATGTTTGATATTATTTTTAGAGATAGTTACAATAAGGATAATGATACTTATAAATCAGCCACTCAATAGCAATTCGAATCGTGCCATTTACTTTCATACAACGTCTCTAACCTTCAAAAAGCACTTAATTATGGTAATTTCTTAACTTATATAAATAAATTTGAAATATTTTTTCCTTTTGAAACCCACGTAGAAGCAAGTAAAATGTCATATTTTTCAACATTTTTTAGAGATTATTACTTTCATTGGATCGAGGCGACAAGAGTACACAGATCTGGTCGTGCAAGTGGTGGGTGCCTTTACGGTTTTAAAAATGATGTTAAAAAAAAACAAGTAAAAGCGTGCTAAGTTCGGCCGGGCCGAATCTTATATACCCTCCACCATGGATCGCATTTGTCGAGTTCTTTTCCTGGCATCTCTTCTTAGGCAAAAAAGGATATAAGAAAAGAGTTGCTCTGCTATTAAAACGATATCAAGATATGGTCCGGTTCGGACCACAATTAAATTATATGTTGGAGACCTGTGTAAAATTTCAGCCAATTCGTATAAGAATTGCGCCCATTGGGGCTCACGAAGTTAAATAGAGAGAGCGATTTATATGGGATCTGTATCGGGCTATAGACCGATTCAGACCATAATAAACACGTTTGTTGATGGTCATGAGAGGATCCGTCGTACAAAATTTCAGGCATATCGGATAATAATTGCGACCTCTAGGGGTCAAGAAGTCAAGATCCCAAATAGGTTTATATGGCAGCTATATCAGGTTATGAACCGATTTGAACCTTATTTGACACAGTTGTTGAAAGTAAAAATAAAATACGTCATTCAAAATTTCAGCCAAATCGGATAGGAGTTGCGGCCTCTAGAAGCTCAAGAAGTCAAATCCCCAGATCTGTTTATATGACAGCTATATCAGGTTATGGACCGATTTCAACCATACTTAGCACAGTTGTTAGATATCATAACGAAAAACGTCGTGCAAAATTTCATTTCAATCGGATGAGAATTGCGCACTCTAGAGGCTCAAGAAGTCAAGACCCAAGATCGGTGTATATGGCAGCTATATCAGGTTATGGACCGATTTGAACCATACTTGGCACAGTTGTTGGATATAATAACAAAACACGTCGTGCAAAATTTCATCCCAATCGGATAAGAATTGCGCACTCTAGAGGCTCAAGAAGTCAAGACCCCAGATCGGTTTATATGGCAGCTATATCAGGTTATGGACCGACTTCAACCATACTTGGCACAGTTGTTGGATATCATAACAAAACAAGTTGTGCAAAATTTCATTGTGATCGGATAAGAATTGCGCACGCTGGAGGCTCAAGAAGTCAAGACCCAAGATCGGTTTATATGGCAGCTATATCAGGTTATGGACCGATTTGAACCATACTTGGCACAGTTGTTAGATATCACAACGAAACACGTCGTGCAAAATTTCATCCCAATCGGATAAGAAATGCGCACTCTAGAGGCTCAAGAAGTCAAGACCCAAGATCGGTTTATATGGCAGCTATATCAAAACATGGACCGATATGGCCCATTTACAATACCAACCGACCTACACTAATAAGAAGTATTTGTGCAAAATTTCAAGCGGCTAGCTTTACTCCTTCGGAAGTTAGCGTGCTTTCGACAGACAGACGGACGGACGGACGGACGGACGGACGGACGGACGGACGGACGGACGGACGGACGGACGGACAGACGGACGGACATGGCTAGATCGACATAAAATGTCACGACGATCAAGAATATATATACTTTATGGGGTCTCAGACGAATATTTCGAGTAGTTACAAACAGAATGACGAAATTAGTATACCCCCCATCTTATGGTGGAGGGTATAATTAAAGCGTTCATTACGATTAATAATGTGACTGTTCTGTCTACCAACGTCAATGGGTGTGTTTTCTATTTGATTCCATCGTATTTAAATTGCACAAAATGGAAAACAGAAGCAGAATGTTTTGAAACATTTCTAAAGGAGCTCAATCCTGAAAATTTCTGTATAATGGGTGACTTAAACGCAAGAATAGGGGAAGGACAGTTGATAGAAAACAGATTTTTTGAATATTTTGAATATATAAGTGGTTACCGTAGATCCAAAGATAAAACTGTGAACACAAATGGCAGAAAGATGTTGCAAATTATTGAAGATATAGCTGGTATTGTTTTGAATAGTAGAACAATAGGTGATACAGAAGGAGACTATAGCTTTTGTGGAGTAATTGGTAGCTCTGTAATAGACTACTATATATGTTCCTTCAACTTTTTGAGATATGTTGCAAATTTGAGTGTGGATGTGAAAATTTTCTCTGACCATATGCCTTTAAGCTTGGAAATCAAGATACCTAATCGATTGATAACGATATAAAGAACATACAGAAACTACATTGGAAAGACAAGTTTAAGTTTCAATACATACATAACCTCTCAGCACTGTCCAACAATTCATATTTTTCTACGAACTTACCAGCATACACCATGATTGACTCAATCATATCTAACATACGACAATCGAACGTGGTTAGCAACAGTAAATCAGTTTTTGAGCCGAGACAGAAATGGTTCGATTGGGGTTGTTTTCGATTGCGGGCGAATATGATGAAAAATTGAAGGAAATACAAAAGTTCTCACACTCATGCTAATCGAAAACGTAATTTTTTATCTAGGGCTAAATTTCGGTCTTTATGCTATAAAAAGAAACACGAGTATTATAAGAACAATCTAAAGAAACTGGACTCTATAAATTGCAGTAAAGAATGGTGGGCGCTGTCCAATTCGTTAAGAATCTCTTCTGGCTCCCATAGGGGAAACCTTAATGCAGAACAGTTCTGATGCCACTTTGAACAGATTTTACAAACAACTGATGAAGATCAGGATATAAGCTGGTGTATGCCATTTTTCATAGAACCCTTCCTGGACTCGCCTATAGAATTTGTCGAATTGCTCGATGTTATTAAAAAGCTGCAAACAAACAAGTCCCCAGGGCAAGATGGCATACCTTATGAATATTATAAATATGCTCCCCATAATTTTCTGAGGGATGTCCTCTTCATCTTTAATAAAATTTTTTTACACGAGGATATACCGAAATCTATTACACAATCAATATTGATTCCCCTTTTAAAAAAAGGCGATCCTAATATTGCTTCGAACTATAGAGGATTATCTCTTATGGATACAATTTCGAAAATTTTCAACTCTATTTTACTGAATCGTATTACAAGTTGGCTGGAACGTGAAACCATTCTTAATGAATTTCAGGGTGGTTTCAGAAAGGAATATTCAACAGTTGACAACATTTTTAACCTTGTGAATACGGTATATATAAATATGAATAATAATAAACCCACGTATAGCTTTTTTGTTGATTTTTCAACGGCTTTTGACTTGATCCTTAGAAACAGCCTTTTTTTACAAATTGTCAAGCATGGGTTTGTCTACGAAAATTATCAGAATATTGCAAGGTCTGTATGAGGATACGACTACTAAGGTATGGGACGTTTACGGTTTTTCGAAATCCTTTAGAGTAAATTCGGGTGTGAAACAGGGATGTATTTTAAGTCCGACACTTTTTTCAGTATACATCTACGATTTGATCAATGAATTACCGGGCGGAGTCAGTGTCGCAGGTTGTAATATCAAAGTATTACTTTACGCATATGACATAGTAATTCTGTCTGATTCACCCACCGGTTTACAAGAAATGATAAACGCTCTGTAAGGGTATTGTACTAAATGACGTTTAAAGGTCAACTTATTAAAATCGAAAATACTTGTTTTTCGTAAAGGTAGTCGAATAAGAACGAATCTTAGATGGCATTATAAAAATAAAGAAATTGAGATTGTAAACCGATACACTTACCTTAGGGTTGAACTAGCTTACAACTTATCATTCAACGCTCACTTACAGACAAAACTTGTATCTTCCAAGATGGCTATAAATTCGATATGGTCGAAGTATTTGGCCCACCCTAAGATATCAAAGACTAATAAACTGAAAATTTTGACAGCATGCTCTAGATCGATAATGTTTTATGCATCACAAATTTGGGGCTTTCAGAAATATGAATGTGTTGAGAAACTATTAAGGTTTTTTATTAAGAAAATGTTATATCTTCCAAATAATACGCCAAACTATATGGTCTACTTAGAAACTGGTCTATCCTCTTTATATATGTCTACGTTAAAAAATCATTTTTGTTATATCAACAGAGTTCTGCGTTTAAGGTCACACAGGTTGCCACGGATACTAGCAGAAAAAGTTATAGAATTGAATATATATTGGGCAAAGGAATGGTCTAATATATGCCACAGGATACAATAATCTCCCCCTGATAATAATGTCCCCCTTTGTTCTTATTGGAAGGAGATTATTGACATTTTTATACCCTCCACCATAAGATGGGGGGTATACTAATTTCGTCATTCTGTTTGTAACTACTCGAAATATTAGTCTGAGACCCCATAAAGTATATATATTCTTGATCGTCGCGACATTTTATGTCGATCTAGCCATGTCCGTCCGTCTGTCCGTCCGTCCGTCCGTCCGTCTGTCTGTCGAAAGCACGCTAACTTCCGAAGGAGTAAAGCTAGCCGCTTGAAATTTTGCACAAATACTTCTTATTAGTGTAGGTCGGTTGGTATTGCAAATGGGCCATATCGGTCCATGTTTTGATATAGCTGCCATATAAACCGATCTTGGGTCTTATTTTCTTGAGCCTCTAGAGTGCGCAATTCTTATCCGATTGGAATGAAATTTTGCACGACGTGTTTTGTTATGATATTCAACAACTTTGCCAAGTATGGTTCAAATCGGTCCATAACCTGATATAGCTGCCATATAAACCGAGCTTGGGTCTTGACTTCTTGAGCCTCTAGAGTGCGCAATTCTTATCCGATTGGAATGAAATTTTGCACGACGTGTTTCGTTATTATATCCAACAACTGTGCCAAGTATGGTACAAATCGGTTCATTACCTGATATAGCTGCAATATAAACCGATCTTGGGTCTTGACTTCTTGAGCCTCTAGAGTGCGCAATTCTTATCCGATTGGAATGAAATTTTGCACGACGTGTTTTGTTATGATATCCAACAACTGTGCCAAGTATGTTTCAAATCGGTCCATAACTTGATATAGCTCCCATATAAACCGATCTTGGGTCTTGACTTCTTGAGCCTCTAGAGTGCGCAATTCTTATCCGATTGGAATGAAATTTTGTACGACGTGTTTTGTTATGATATCCAACAACTGTGCCAAGTATGGTCCAAATAGGTTCATAACCTGATATAGCTGCCATATCAACCGATCTTGGGTCTTGACTTCTTGAGCCTCTAGAGTGCGCAATTCTTATCCGATTGGAATGAAATTTTGCACGACGTGTTTTGTTATGATATCCAACAACTGTGCCAAGTATGTTTCAAATCGGTCCATAACTTGATATAGCTCCCATATAAACCGATCTGGGATCTTGACTTCTTGAGCCTCTAGAGGGCACAATTCTTATCCGATTTGAATGAATTTTTGCACGAAGTATTTCGTTATGATATCCAACAACTGTGCCAAGTATGGTTGAAATCGGTCCATAACCTGATATAGCTGCCATATAAACCGATCTGAGGTCTTGACTTCTTGAGCCTCTAGAGGGCGCAATTCTTATCCGAATGGAATGGAATTTCGCACGACGTGTTTTGTTAAGATACCCAACTACTGTGCCAAGTATGGTTTAAATCGGTCCATAACCTGATATAGCTGCCATATAAACCGATCTTGGGTCTTGACTTCTTGAGCCTCTAGAGGGCACAATTCTTATCCGATTTGAATGAATTTTTGCACGAAGTATTTCGTTATGATATCCAACAACTGTGCCAAGTATGGTTGAAATCGGTCCATAACCTGATATAGCTGCCATATAAACCGATCTGAGATCTTGACTTCTTGACCCCTAGAGGTCGCAATTATTATCCGATATGCCCGAAATTTTGTACGACGGATCCTCCCATGACCATCAACAAACGTGTTTATTATGGGCTGAATCGGTCTCTAGCCCGATACAGATCCCATATAAATCGTTCTCCCTATTTTACTTCGCGAGACCCAATGGGCGCAATTCTTATACGAATTGACAGAAATTTTACACAGGTCTCCAACATATAATTTAATTGTGGTCCGAACCGGACCATATCTTGATATCGTTTTAATAGCAGAGCAACTCTTTTCTTATATCCTTTTTTGCCTAAGAAGAGATGCCGGGAAAAGAACTCGACAAATGCGATCCATGGTGGAGGGTATATAAGATTCGGCCCGGCCGAACTTAGCACGCTTTTACTTGTTTAAATACTCAAGAGCTTAATGATTTTTGTAGCAGCGCCAATAACTCGCAATTCCATGATCTCTATTCTTGTCTCTAATACAATAAAATACCATCTTGTACAAAAGATCTATCTTCACATGCAACCGGCTTGATTTTAAAAACTAGAGGTTTGCTTGATTTAAATGCCAGAATTTTTACTGGAAGTAATAATCCAAATAATTTTTGTACAATTTGCAATTTAAACCAACCGGAAAACACATACATATCACATTATTGGGGCTTGCCCAATTTTCGCCGATTACAGAAACCTATTTTTTGGTAAAAGTATTCTTGAAGAGAGTGAAGTTATTGATATACTAAATGGGGCGAATTTTCTGTCATTATATAAATATATTATTTCAAGTTGTAAATATAGAAAATTAATACTGAATGAATATAATATCTAATCACATTTGAATTTTTTATTGTGTAAATATATACTAGTATTGAAAAAATGGCTAACAGCACTGTTGCTATGCCAAACATAGATGTAAAATAAGTTATATAAAACTTATGAAGGAATTGATATAAGCAATATGTAAATTCATCTATTAATAAAATAAAAAAATAAAAAAAAAACAAATAAAAGCGTGCTAAGTTCGGCCGGGCCGAATCTTATATACCCTCCACCATGGATCGCATTTGTCGAGTTCTTTTCGCGGCATCTCTTCTTAGGCAAAAAAAAGGTTATAAGAAAAGATTTGCTCTGCTATTAGAGCGATATTAAGATATGGTCCGGTTTGGACCACAATTAAATTATATTTATGTTGGAGACCTGTGTAAAATGTCAGCCAATTCGAATAAGAATTGCGCTCTTTGTGGGCTCAAGAAGTGAAATAGAGAGATGGATTTTTATGGGAGCTGTATCGGGCTATAGACCGATTAAGACCATAATAAACACGTATGTTAATGGTCATGAGAGAATCCGTCGTACAAAATTTCAGGCAATTCGGATAATAATTGCGACCTCTAGAGGCTCAAGAAGTCAAGATCCCAGATCGGTTTATATGGCAGCTAAATCAGGTTATGAACCGACTTGTACTTTATTTGACATAGTTGTTGAAAAAAACAATAAAAAACGTCTTGCGAAATTTCAGCCAAATCGGATAGGAATTGCGCCCTTTAGAAGCCCAAGAAGTCAAGTCCCCAGATCTGTTTATATGACAGCTATATCAGGTTATGAACCATATTTGGCACAGTTGTTGGATATCATAACAAAATACTACGTGAGAAAATTCATTCAAATTGGATAAGAATTGCGCCCTCTAGAGGCTCAAGAAGTCAAGACCCCAGATCGGTTTATATGACAGCTATATAAGGTTATGAACCGATTTGAACCATACCTGGCACAGTTGTTGGATATCATAACAAAACACGTCGTGCAAAATTTCATTCCAATCGGATAAGAATTGCGCACTCTAGAGGTTCAAGAAGTCAAGACCCCAGATGGGTTTATATGGCAGCTATATCAGGTTATGGACAGATTTGAACCATACTTGGCACAATTGTTGGATATAATAACGAAACACGTCGTGTAAAATTTCATTCCAATCGGATAAGAATTGCGCACTCTAGAGGCTCAAGAAGTAAAGACCCAAGATCGGTTTTAATGGCAGCTATATCAGGTTATAAACCGATTTGAACCATACTTGGCACAGTTGTTAAATATCATAACAAAACACGTCGTGCAAAATTTCATCCCAATCGGATAAGAATTGCGCACTCTAGAGGCTCAAGAAGTCAAGACCCAAGATCGGTTTATATGGCAGCTATATCAAAACATGGACCGATATGGCCCATTTACAATACCAACCGACCTACACTAATAAAAAGTATTTGTGCAAAATTTCAAGCGGCTAGCTTTACTCCTTCGGAAGTTAGCGTGCTTTCGACAGACAGACGGACGGACGGACAGACGGACGGACATGGCTAGATCGACATAAAATTTCACGACAATCAAGAATATATATACTTTATAGGGTCTCAGACGAATATTTCGAGTAGTTAAAATCAGAATGACAAAATTAGTATACCCCCTATCTTATGGTGGAGGGTATAAAAAAGGATATAGAAAAGATTTGCTCTGCTATTAGAGCGATATCAAGATATGGTCTGGTTTGGACCACAATCAAATTATATGTTGGAGACCTGTGTAAAATGTCATCCAAGTCGAATAAGATTTGCGCCCTTTGGGGGCTCAAGAAGTAAAATAGAGAGATCGATTTATATGGGAGCTGTATCGGCCTATAGACCGATTCAGACCATAATAAACACGTATGTTAATGGTCATGAGAGAATCCGTCGTACAAAACTTCAGGCAAATCGGATAATAATTGCGACCTCTAGAGGCTCAAGAAATCAAGATCCCAGATCGGTTTATATGGCAGCTATATCAGGTTATGAACCGACTTGTGCTTTATTTGACATAGTTGTTGAAAGTAACAATAAAAAACGTCTTGCGAAATTTCAGCCAAATCGGATAGAAATTGCGCCCTCTAGAAGCTCAAGAAGTCAAGACCCAAGATCGGTTTATATGGCAGCTATATCAGGTTATGAACCGATTAAAACCATACTTGGCACAATTGTTGGATATCATACCAAAACACGTCGTGCAAAATTTCATTCAAATCGAATAAGAATTGCGCACTCTAGAGGCTCAAGAAGTCAAGACTCTAGATCGGTTTATATGGCAGCTATATCAGGTTATGGACCGATTTGAACCCTAATTGACACAGTTGTTGAAACTAATAATAAAATACGTCTTGCGAAATTTCTGCCATATCGGATAGGAATTGCGGCCTCTAGAAGCTCAAGTAGTCAAGTCCCCAGATCTGTTTATATGACAGCTATATCAGGTTATAAACCGATTTGGACCATACTTGGCGCAGTTGTTGGATATCATAACAAAACACGCCGTGCGAAATTTCATTCCAATCGGATAGGAATTGCGCACTCTAGAGGCTCAAGAGGTCAAGACCCAAGATCGGTTTATATGGCAGCTATATCAAAACATGGACCGATATGGCCCATTTACAATACCAACCGACCTACACTAATAAGAAGTATTTGTGTAAAATTTCAAGCGGCTAGGTCTATTCCTTCGGAAGTTAGCGTGCTTTCGACAGACAAACGGACATGGCTAGATCGACATAAAATTTCGCCACGATCAAGAATATATATACAAACAGAATGACAAAATTAGTATACCCCCCATCCTATGGTGGAGTATACCCCCCATCCTATGGTGGAGCCAGATGCCAATCCGATGAACTTTTCTATTTGGGCCATTTATTAAAGCAATGTAAGAACTACAAAATATACCAGTATGGATGCGCCAAAGAAAACCATTGTATGGGAATGGGCCAAAACACCGGCAGATAACATTCCTCAGAGCATAAGTCAAAGTAAAAGTTGGTCATATCGAGTAAAAGTAAATAGATTTAGATTACTTCCACACTTCGTTTCAGCTACACCGTACAAATAATCTAATAATTTGGTTTGAATGCTTAAAAAATGTTTGCGAAATTAAAATCGAATTCTTAGAGTGATAAGATAAAATGGAAATCCCCTTTCATTGTAGCAAACAAAAAAATCTATATATATATAAATGAATTTGTGTTTGTTTGTAAATTTTTTTGTTCAGTATAGGCTTTGAGTCTATACGGCTGAACCGATTTCTTCAAAATTTTCGCAGATAAAAGTGGATCGATCGGGGCAATATGGGACTCAAATAAAAGGTATTCCAGAGTAGAATACAAATTTGATATCAAAATTTGGGCCCAAGTACCTAGGGGCTGCCCCAATCCCAAAACTCCTTCAAATAAGCATATTGGACGATAATGACAATATGGGACTCGAATGAAAGGTATTCGGGAGTAGATTACGAATATGGTCAGAAAGGAGGAATAGGCTATATAATTTATTGATATTGGGCGGACCCTCCCCCTCCCCGTTACCCCAAAAACACCAACCAAAATCAAGGATGACAGATCGGGACAAAATGGGTATCAAATGAAAGATATTGGGAGTACAATACGAATATATTGGGTTGCCCAAAAAGTAATTGTGAAAAAAGTAATCGTGAAGGGCTGTCTCAGGGGATTTGCCTTTAATATATGCATGCTGCAGCCGCGACCGACGATCTCCAGGGATCTTTGCCCTTACATATGTTTCTATCAACCTCTAAAGAGTCTTCAGCAAAAACGATGACAGACTAATAGGACGAAAATCTTTCGCCTTCGTGGGGTTTTCCTGCTTTCGGAAGGGAGATATACCATCCCACAGGTGTATCTCCCTAAGAAGTCTATGAGACACAGCTTGTAATTCAACCGGTGATACATCAGGGTCTGGCGACTTAAAGGAGTAGAAACTTCTTATAGTCAAAAGGGCTTAATCTAACTTACTGTCCCAAATTTAGCCTCATCATTGCCGAAAGTTTTACCATTTAAGGAGTTCTGCAAAGATCGAAATAAATGGTAGTCTGATGATGCAAGGTCAGGGCTATATGGTGGATCCATCAAAAGTTCCCAGCCAAGCTCACTCAGTTTTTGGCGAGTGACCAAAGATGTGTGCGGTCTAGCGTTGTCCTGGTGGAATATGACACCTTTACGATTAACCAATTCTGGTCGATTCTCCTTGATGGCTGTATTCAATTTGTTCAATTGTTGACAGTAAACATCCGAATTAATCATCTGTTTCCTTGGAAGCAGCTCAAAATATACCACACCCTTCCAATTCCACCAAACAGACAGCATAACCTTCTTTTGGTGGATATCAGCCTTTGAAGTGGTTTGAGCTGGTTCACCATGCTTGGACCATGATTGTTTTCGACTAACGTTGTTGTAAACAATCCATTTTTCATCTCCAGTTATGATTCGTTTTAAAAACGGATCGAATTCATTGCGTTTAAGGTGCATATCACAAGCGTTGATTCGGTTTGTTAAATAAATTTCTTTCAATACATGTGGTACCCACATTAAAATTGACGCCAAACAAACAAATGTAAAAAAAATTTCGCGCACTTTTTTTCTAAGACAGAAGAAAGAATGCAATTACAGAGTCACAAGCCGTTGAAAAAATTTGTCAACACTGACTGTATTACTACTATATTACCGATTGTAATATTACTACTATATTACCGGACGAACGGACGGACGAACGGACGGACAGACGGACGAACGAACGGACGGACGGACGGACAGACAGACGGACGGACATGGCTAGATCGACATAAAATGTCGCGACGATCAAGAATATATATACTTTATGGGGTCTCAGACGAATATTTCGAGTAGTTACAAACAGAATGACGAAATTGGTATACCCCCCATCTTATGGTGGAGGGTATAAAAATATATGTAGAAAATAGCAATTAAAAGCGTATTAAGTTCGGCCGTATGGACTCAAGAAATCAAATCGGGGGATAGGTTTATATGGGAGCTATATCAGGTTATAGACGGATTTGAACCGTACTTGACACAGTTGTTGAAAGTCGTAACAAAACACTACATGCTCAATTTCAGCCAAATTTCGGCTTGTACGACTCAAGAATTCAAATCAGGAGGTCGGTTCGTATAGGTCGGTTGGTATTGTAAATGGGCCATATCGGTCCATGTTTTGATATAGCTGCCATATAAACCGATCTTGGGTCTTGACTTCTTGAGCCTCTAGAGTACGCAATTCTTATCCGATTGGAATGAAATTTTGCACGACGTGTTTTGTTATGATATCCAACAACTGTGCCAAGTATGGTTCAAATCGGTTCATAACCTGATATAGCTGTCATATAAACCGATCTGGGGTCTTGACTTCTTGAGCCTCTAGAGTACGCAATTCTTATCCGATTGGAATGAAATTTTGCACGACGTGTTTTGTTATGATACCCAACAACTGTGCCAAGTATGGTTCAAATCGGTCCATAACCTGATATAGCTGCCATATAAATCGATCTTGGGTCTTGACTTCTTGAGCCTCTAGAGTGCGCAATTCTTATCCGATTGGAATGAAATTTTGCACGACGTGTTTTGTTACGATATCCAACAACTGTGCCAAGTATGGTTCAAATCGGTCCATAACCTGATATAGCTGCCATATAAACCGATCTTGGGTCTTGACTTCTTGAGCCTCTAGAGGGCGCAATTCTTATCCGAATGGAATGGAATTTCGCACGACGTGTTTTGTTATGATACCCAACAACTGTGCCAAGTATGGTTCAAATCGCTCCATAACCTGATATAGCTGCCATATAAACCGATCTTGGGTCTTGACTTCTTGAGCCTCTAGAGGGCGCAATTCTTATCCGATTGGAATGAAATTTTGCACGACGTGTTTTGTTATGATACCCAACAACTGTGCCAAGTATGGTTCAAATCGGTTCATAACCTGATATAGCTGTCATATAAACCGATCTGGGGTCTTGACTTCTTGAGCCTCTAGAGTACGCAATTCTTATCCGATTGGAATGAAATTTTGCACGACGTGTTTTGTTATGATACCCAACAACTGTGCCAAGTATGGTTCAAATCGGTCCATAACCTGATATAGCTGCCATATAAATCGATCTTGGGTCTTGACTTCTTGAGCCTCTAGAGTGCGCAATTCTTATCCGATTGGAATGAAATTTTGCACGACGTGTTTTGTTACGATATCCAACAACTGTGCCAAGTATGGTTCAAATCGGTCCATAACCTGATATAGCTGCCATATAAACCGATCTTGGGTCTTGACTTCTTGAGCCTCTAGAGGGCGCAATTCTTATCCGAATGGAATGGAATTTCGCACGACGTGTTTTGTTATGATACCCAACAACTGTGCCAAGTATGGTTCAAATCGCTCCATAACCTGATATAGCTGCCATATAAACCGATCTTGGGTCTTGACTTCTTGAGCCTCTAGAGGGCGCAATTCTTATCCGAATGGAATGGAATTTCGCACGACGTGTTTTGTTACGATTCCCAACAACTGTGCCAAGTATGGTTGAAATCGGTCCATAACCTGATATAGCTGTCATATAAACAGATCTGGAGATTTGATTTCTTGAGCTTCTAGAGGGCGCAATTCCTATCCGATTTGGCTGAAATTTTGCATGACGTATTTTATTTTTACTTTCAACAACTGTGTCAAATAAGGTTCAAATCGTTTCATAACCTGATATAGCTGCCATATAAACCGATCTGGGATCTTGACTTCTTGACCCCTAGAAGTCGCAATTATTATCCGATATGCCTCATGACCATCAACAAACGTGTTTATTATGGTCTGAATCGGTCTATAGCCCGATACAGATCCCATATAAATCGTTCTCTCTATTTTATTTCGTGAGCCCCAATGGGCGCAATTCTTATATAAATTGGCTGAAATTTTACACAGGTCTCCAACATATAATTTAATTGTGGTCCGAACCGGACCATATCTTGATATCAATTTAATAGCAGAGCAACTCTTTTCTTATATCCTTTTTTGCCTAAGAAGAGATGCCGGGAAAAGAAGTCGACAAATGCGATCCATGGTGGAGGGTATATAAGATTCGGCCCGGCCGAACTTAGCACGCTTTTACTTGTTTTGCCTAAAAAGAGATGCAGGGAAAAGAACTCGACAAATGCGATCTATGGTGGAGGGTATATAAGATTCGGCCCGGCCGAACTTAGCAGTCTTTTACTTGTTTTTTTTTTTTTTTTTGACAAAGAAAAATTATATACAACTGTCTAATAAAATTTAACAAAATTAATTCATTCATAAAAGTAGAAAACAAAAACATTTTTATACCCTCCTCCATAAGATGGGGGGTATACTAATTTCGTCATTCTGTAACCTGAGATAGCTGTCATATAAACCGATCTTGGGTCTTGACTTCTTGAGCCTCTAGAGGTCCCAATTATTATCCGATTTGCCTGAAATTTTGTACGACGGATTCTCTCATGACCAATAACATACGTGTTGATAATGGTCTGAATCGGTATATAACCCGATACAGCTCCCATATAAATCGATTTCTCTATTTTACTTCTTGAGCCCACAAAGGGCGCAATTCTTATTCGAATTGACTGACATTTTACACAGGTCTCCAACATATAATTTAATTGTGGTCCAAACCGGACCATATCTTGATATCGCTCTAATAGCAGAGCAAATCTTTTCTTATATCCTTTTTTTGCCTAAGAAGAGATGCCCGGAAAAGAACTTGACAAATGCGATCCATGGTGGAGGGTATATAAGATTCGGCCCGGCCGAACTTAGCACGCTTTTACTTGTTAAATTTAAGGTTAACTAATTTTACCTTTAAATCGCATCAGCCTCATTTTCAAACCAAGTAGTTTTATTTTAAGGATATAAACATATTTTCCTTAAAAATACAATGTCTTTTTATTAATTTTCAGCAAATTTAAATCTTTTTCTATTTGTTTTTTTTTTTTATTGAATTAAGTGACTTACATCGTTAATTCAAGTCTGCATATCTTTGAGTTTCAGATGCAAGAAACCTTGATTTTAGCATTCATTTCTTTGTGTTAAGGATTCATGCATTTTTTATTTTAAAACGCCGTGTACTTTGTTTATATTCACACTACATCTTTTATGCTAGGACGCAATCCTTGTTAATAAGTTGCATATCTTTGTCTCGAAATTATTACCAAAATCCTCATATTAAGGACAATATCTTTAAGTTTTAGTAAACTTTTTTTTTAAGTGCAGTATCACTGCAAAGATTTATGGCGCGAAACACAAAAAATTTTTCACTTCGATGTCTTATACCTTGGGAAAATGCAAGCTTATCTTGGCGTTTCTTCATCTCAAATATGGACCAAAAGCTCTCCGCCGTGTCACGTGGGAAGCTATGTTTAACAGCCGTTAAAGGTAGTGTGCTTAAATGTGCCGCGAGTTCACCTGTAGAATGATAAACGGGGGGTTTGGGGCATAGGTATGTTAGTAGCCATCACCAGGAAAACATAAATAAATGACTTAGAACAAGTAAAAGCGTGCTAAGTTCGGCCGGGCCGATTCTTATATACCCTCTTGATAGACCAACAAAGGATAATAGATAAGAATTGCTATGCTATTTCAGCTATACCAAGTTATGAACCGATTGGGGCGTACTTGGATTGGCTGTTGGAAATCAAAATGGAATCCATTGTGCAAAATATCAGTCAAATCAGATAAGAAATGCGGCCTATAGTGGCTCAAGAAATAAAATGGGAGATGTATTTGTATGGGAGCTATATCAGGTTATATAAAGAGCAAACAAACAAACCGAGTCCCATATAGTCGTGATTGGTTAATATGCTCATTTGGGGCGTTTTTGGGTGGCGGTGGGTGACCTCCTATACTTCGACCTGATTTTGTACACCAGATTCGTAATCTACTCTCAAATACCTTTCACTTTAGACCCATATTGATAGGAACTTTCAATTTGTCTGCTTGGAGGAGTTTTAGGGTTAGGGCGACTGGGTACTTTGACTCAACTTTTAGTACCATATTCGCATTTTACTCTTCAATACCATCCATTTTATACCCATATTGTCCTTATCGGTTCACTTTTGATTTTGGTTCGTGTTGTTGGGGTCGCGGGGGAAGGTCCGCCCCCTTCCAATATCAACAAATTATAAAGCCTATTCCTCCTTCCTGATCATATTCGTAATCTACCCCCGAATACCTTTTATTTCAGTCCCATATCGCCATGATGGTCACATAACTCTATTTTTAATATGGAATTCTAGCTCTACTCCTTAATACCTTTCATTTGAGTCCCACATTGTCCCGATCGCCTCACTTTTAATTTCGGGTCGTACTTTTGGGGTAAGGGGGAGGGTCCGCCCCCTTTTGGATATCCAAAAATTATAAAACCTATGTTTCCTTCCAGACCAACCTAAACAATCTGTGAAAATTTCAAGAGAATCGGTTCAGGCGTTTTTAAGTCTATACGGAACAAACAAACAAACAAACAAACCGACAAGCAAACACAAATTGATTTTTATATTTAAGAGCCCGGCCCGCTCTGCTGCCCGGTGTATACAGCCGTTTGGTGGAGGGCGTCTATATGAGGGTTGTGCGTCACACCCTTTCTGCCACTTGAGCACAAATTGCATAACGCACTGTACTGAAAAAAATCTATCACTTGATCCCCCATTGTTAGCACCACCTAGATTCTTGGACACAAGATTTAATGTCATTTTCGTAATCTGCTCTCAAATGACTTTCATTTGAGTTTTATCAAGCTATAATCGAGTGATGTTCCCATTTGGGAGGCTTACCTGGGGCGACTATAAATTATTTTGACTTTATTTTTTATGTCATATTCGTTGTCTACTCCCGAATGCCTTTCATTTGATTCCTGTATTAACATGTACGTCCATTATGTCTATTTGGAGCAATTTTTGGGGTTAGGCAACCTCTTGATGCCAAGTTTTTTACTTGAACCCGAGTTTTAATACCATATTAGTATTCTACTCCACAATGTCTTTCACTTGATACCCATATTGTCCCCATCATTCCACTTCTGATTTTGGGTGGTGTTTTTGGGGTAAAGGGTTCCGCCCCCTTACAATTTCAAAGACTATATAGCCTATACTTCCTTCCTGACCATTCGAACCCTATATTGTCATTATCGTCTTTTTAAATTGAAATTCGTACTCTACATTTAAGTTCCATATTGTCCTGGTCGGTCCACTTTTAATTTTGGGTGGTACTTTTGGGGTAATGGAGAGGAACCACCACTCCCCACAATCTGTGAAAATTTCAAAGAAATCGGTTAAGCTGTTTTTCAGTCTATATGGAGCAAACAAATTTACAAACCCACACACTAAGAAACAAACACAAATTTATATATATAGACTAGCTGAACCCGGCCCGCTTCGCTGCGCTTCCTTGTACACCATATGAATTATAACTTTCTTTTCAATTACTCTTCTTTGCATTCACTAAATTACGTATACATTTTGGGGTCATGTTTTTCTAGAACTTTTAAACTATTGTGGAAGCTTGTCCCAGGGTAGGAGAGATAAAACAAGTAAAATCGTGCTAAGTTCGGCCGGGCCGAATCTTATATACCCTCCACCATGGAGCTCATTAGTCAGTCCTTTTCCCGGCATCTGTTCTGAGGCAAAAAATGATATAAGAAAAGATTTACCCTGCTATTAGAGTGATATCAAGATATGATCCGGTTTAGACCACAATTAAATTATATGTTGGAGACCTGTATCAGCCATTTCGAATAAGATTTGCGCCCTTTGGGGGCTCAAAAAGTAAAATTAAGAGATCGATTTATATGGGAGCTGTATCGGGCTATAGACCGATTCAGACCATAACAAACACGTATGTTGATGGTCATAAGAGGATCCGTCGTACAAAATTTCAGGCAAATCGGATAAGAATTGCGATCTCTAGAGGCCCATGAAGTCAAGACCCAAGATCGGTTTATATGGCAGCTACATCAGTTTATGGAAAATTTCATTCAGGCAAATCGGATAATAATTGCGACCTGTAGAGGCTCAAGAAGTCAAGATCCCAGATCGGTTTATATGGCAGCTATATCAGGTTATGGACCGATTTGAACCATACTTGGCACAGTTATTAGATATCAAAACAAAATACTTCGTGCTAAAATTCATTCCAATCGGATAAGAATTACGCCCTCTAGATGCTCAAAATCAAGACCCAAGATCGGTTGATATGGCAGCTATATCAGGTTATGCACCGATTTGAACCATACTTGACACAGTTGTTGGATATCATAACAAAACACGTCGTGCAAAATTTCATTCCCATCGGATAAGAATTGCGCACTCTAGAGGCTCAAGAAGTCTAGACCCAAGATCGGTTTATATGATAGCTATACCAGATAATGAACCGAATTGAACCATACCTAGCACAGTATTAAGAAGTGATACTAAAACACTATGTACAAAATTTCAGTCAAATCGGATGGGAATTGCGCCCTCTAGAGGCTCAAGAAGTCAAGACGCAAGATCGGTTTATATGGCAGCTATATCAGGTTACAGACCGATTTGAACCACACTTGGCACAGTTATTGGATATCATAGCAAAACACGTCGTGCAAAATTTCATCCCAATCGGATAAGAATTGCGCACTCTAGAGGCTCAAGAATTCAAGACCCAAGATTGGTTTGTATAGCAGGTATATCAGATTATAAACCGATGTGAACAATACTTGGCACAGTTATTGGATATCATAAGAAAACACGTCGTGCAAAATTTCATTCCCATCGGATAAGAATTGCGCACTCTAGAGGTTCAAGAAGTCAAGACCCAAGATCGGTTTACATGGCAGCTATATCAGGTTATGGACCGATTTCATCCATACTTGGCACAGTTGTTGGATATCGTAACAAAACACGTCGTGCAAAATTTCATTTCAATCGGATAAGAATTGCACACTCTAGAGGCTCAAGAAGTCAAGACCCAAGATCCGTTTATATGGCAGCTATATCAAACCATGGACCGATATGGCCCATTTACAATACCGACCGACCCACACTAATAAGAAGTATTTGTGCAAAATTTCAAGCGGCTAGCTTCACTTCTTCGGAAGTTAGCGTGCTTTCGACAGACAGACGGACGGACAGACGGACGGACGGACGGACGGACAGACGGACGGACGGACGGATAGACGGACGGACGGACAGACGGACGGACGGACGGACAGACGGACGGACAGACGGACGGACAGACGGACGGACAGACGGACGGACGGACGGACGGACGTACGGACGGACAGACGGATGGAAATGGCTAGATCGACATAAAATGTCGCGACGATCAAGAATATATATACTTTATGGAGTCTCAGACGAATATTTCGAGTAGTTGCAAACAGAATGACGAAATTAGTATACCCCCCATCCTATGGTGGAGGGTATAAAAATAATACCAACAAGTAAAAGCGTGCTAAGTTCGGCCGGGCCGAATCTTATATACCCTCCACCATGGATCGCATTTGTCGAGTTCTTTTCCCGGCATCTCTTCTTAGGCAAAACACGATATAAGAAAAGATTTGCTCTGCTATTAGAGCGTTGCGACAATAAAAAATAGTTCCGACAATAATCATTATCCATTTAGACTTCAGTACAAAAATTTTAATTTGTTTTTTATACCCTCCATCCTAATCTAATATCGTCATTCCGTTTGTAAAGCATCGAAATATTCATCTGAAACCCTACAAAGTATATAAGTATATATTTGATCGTCTTCAAATTCTTAGTCGCACGCTAAGATATTTTGTTGTGACTTCCAACATCTGTGCTAAGTATGGTTTAAACCGGTTTAAAACTTGATGTAGCTCCCATTTAAACCGATCTCCTAATTTGACTCTCTGAGCCTCTAGAGGGCGCAATTCTTATGCGATTTGGCTAAACATTATTTTAACGACTTTTCCTATGACAAATGAGATCGGTGGTAGAGGGTATGTTAGATTCGGCCCGGCCGAAAATTTCCCGCTTTTACTTGTTGTCACTGGAAAATAGCTGTTTTCAATGACTTGGCGAACGAATCGAGAGACAAAACGAAAAAAAATGTGTGCTTATCGGCATGCCACTTGGGCTCGTCTATAAAAAGGAGGCTTCTCATCTGTGGGCTAAATTTTCAATCAAACCCGTTCCACTGAGCTTTTGCTTTCAAGACATAGAAAAATGCCACCTCTGTAACGTAACCTACTCTCCAATAGATCTGATTCTGTGTACTTTCGTTGAGCCTTCGACGATCTCTACTAAATACATTTTTATCTATGGCAAAGATAGCCACTTAAACTACCTAAAAAACCTATCTTAGGGTGGGAAATTAAAAAAATAGTACAGCAAAGAACCGCAACGAAATTAATATACTTTATTTTTCTTTATTTTACGGACCGATAGGTTGCCATAACAATGATAAATGCTGTATGATCAATTTTTACCACTCTGCCCTTGCTCTGTTCGTGGTGGCGTCGCCATTCAGTTGATCCATTTGCAAACAGAATAGATGACGCTTATTTAAATGTTAGTGCTGCCGTCGATAAGGGAAAGGTTTAGACTTTAATACTCAAAATGTTAACAAAATGACTTAAAAGTTTTCCGTTCCATGTCGCCCCGGATGCTTGCGCAAACACATATAAGCGACTGAGAATTTCACATTTCTCCCATCTGTTAGTGTTTTTTTGCTACTTGCTTGGAGCGGCGTAGCGCCTATAACATTAATAAGTGGTCTTATCTTAGACCCCCCATTGT
Source organism: Stomoxys calcitrans (assembly GCF_963082655.1). Taxonomy (NCBI): domain Eukaryota; kingdom Metazoa; phylum Arthropoda; class Insecta; order Diptera; family Muscidae; genus Stomoxys; species Stomoxys calcitrans. The sequence continues at coordinate 66,842,295 of NC_081552.1, forward strand.
TTGAATGGGAAGGTAAAGCACCACCTAGATTCTTGGATACAAAGTTTAATGTCATATTCGTAATCTGCAACCAAATGCCTTTAATTTGAGGCTCATCTAGCTAGGCTAGGATTGAATTATATTCCCATTGGAGGGTGGGGCGACCCCCTATTACTTGGACCTAATTTTGTATGTCATATTCGTACTCTAGTACCGAATACCTTCCATTTGAGTCCCATATTGACATTTATGTCCAATAGGATTGTTTGGGAGAGTTTTTGGGGTTGGACGACCCCTCGCATACTTCATATTTTATACCATATTCGTATTCTACTCCCCAATTTCATTTGATACCCATATTGTCCTTTTCGGTCTACTTTCGGGAGGGTTCGACCACTTCCAATATCAACAAACTAAAAAGCCTTTTCCTCCTTCCTGACCATTTTCGTAATCTACTCCCAAATACCTTTCATTCGAGTCCCATATAGTTATTATCGTCCAATAAAACTATTTTATGGGGTTTTGGGGTCCGGGCGGCCTCCAGTTACTTGGATCTAATTTTTTAAATGAAATTCGTTGTCTACTCTTAAATACCTTTCATTTGAGTCCCACATTGTCCCGATCGGTTCACTTTTATTTTGGGGTGGTACTTTTGGGGTAAGGGGGAGGGTCCGCCCCCTACTAATATCAATAAATTATATAGCCTATTGCTCCATCCGGACCACTCTCCACAATCCGTGAAAGTTTTAAAGAAATCGGTTCAGACGTTTTTGAGTCTATACGGAACAAACAAATTTACAAACGCACAAACAAACAAACCGACACAAATTCATTTCTATACCCACCACAAAGGATAGGGGTATATTAATTTTGTCATTCCGTTTGCAACACATCAAAATATCCATTTTCGACCCTATACAGTATATATATACTCGATCAGAGTGAAAATCTAAGACGATCTAGATATGTCCGTCCGCTACAGTCTTTAAAAATAGAGATATTCAGCTGAAATTTTGCACAGATTCTTTGACCCTCCCCCTTACCCTAATTTTCAGAAACGTCAGATCTCGGAGATGGGTGGTGCGATTTAAGCGAAATTTTGTGTGCTCTCTATAGTACCCTAAAAATAAAAAATTGGTGTTCAAATTTCGGATGGGGTACCTAGGGGGGCCGCCCCACCCTAAAACCTACCAAATATATGTTTACACCAATCACGGTAATATGGGACTCAAATATAAGGTATTTAGGATAAGAAAACGTATCTGATATCCAATTGTCGGACCAAGTGCTAGGGGGACCACCCCAACCCCCAATACACCCCTAAATCGGACATATTTACCGACCATGGCAATATGGGACTCAAATGAAAGGTATTTGCGAGTAGAATACAAATCTGATATCCAAATGTGGGACCACGTTTCTGAGGGTCCACCCCTTACCCAAAACACTCAGGACTTATTTACTGACCATGGGAATATGGGGCTTAAATAAAAGGTATTTGAGTTCAGAATTAGAATCTGCTATCCAAATATGAGACCAAGTGTTTGGGGGACCGCCTCTCCCCAAAAACCTCCCCCAAAGGGGACACATTTACGACCATAACCACATGGGGCTTAAATGAAAGGTATTTGGGAGTAAAGCACGAATCTAATATCAATTTTCGGTAAAGTGTCTATGGGGCCACCCCACCTCCACAAAACCACCCAAATAGTAAGTATTTTCTGACTATTGCAATATGAGGCTCAAATAAGAGGGTTTTTAAAGTGGAAAACGAATCCGATAAATATTTTCAAGGCCAACTCTCTGAGTCGCCGCCCATCCCCAAAACACTCACCAGGCCGGTCATGTTTGCCGACTATGGAAATATGGGGCTAAAATTAAAGGTATGTAGGAGTAGACCACGTATCTGATATCAAGATTAGGGACCAACTGTCTAGCGGACGTCCCACCACCATAACAACCCCCAAAATAGGACGTATTTGCTCACCAAGACAATTTGGGTCTTAAAGAAAGCGGAACTAAATATTCATAGTTTTTAGGGTCAATATCCCAAACCGGACATATTTGCTGATAAGGAGTTTAAATGAGATTAGAAAACGAATTTGATATACAATTTTGAAGGCAATGGCAATATGGGGTTCAAATAAATGATATATAGGTATAAGAGAATAGAGCACGTTGCTGATATATTTTCCAGGCATAGAGTTCGGGAGACCACCCAATCCCTAAAACACCCCTTTATCGGGCATATTTACCGACCATGTGGATGTCGAGCTTAAATGAAAGGTTTTCGTGGGTAGAGCAAGAATTGATACCCATTTTCGAAACCAATTTTCTGGGTGTCTACCCCTTTCCCAAAATACCCCACAAACAGCAATTTTTTAGTGACCATCGCAATCTGGGGCTCAAATAAAGGTATTTTGAAGTAGAATACGAATTTTATATCCAAATGTAGAACCATGTATTTAGGGCATTACCCCTTTCCCAAAACACCCCCAAAGGGAAAAAAATTTTCGACCATGTCAATATGTGGCTCAAATGAAAGATTAGAAAACGAATTTGATAACCTATTTCGGGGCCATGTGTTTGGGAGACGCCTCATCCTGTAAACTCCTCTTAAGCCAATAGCAATATAGGGTTTAATAAATGGTATTTGAGAGAAGAGCACGATGGTGATATTTTTTCAGGGCCTTGTATCTGGAAGACCACCTCTCCCCCGAAAACACCACTAAATCAGACATCATGAGAATATCGGGCTGAAATGAAGTATTTTAAGAATGGAGTGCACCTTATATCCAAACTTAAATTCGTAGACCAATAAAGATCATATGGGATTCAGATAAAGGCACTTATATTGCTAAACTGTTAGTCAAGTTAGCATGGTATTTCACTAAAATATCTTTAATTGTTGAAAATAAATATTCCAAGGAAACCTTTGTTCCATATAAAGTAAAAGAAGGCGCAGCGGAGCGGGCCCGGGTCAGCTAGTTATGCATATAGATGGATAGATAAATTTAGTTGAAGGGCACAATTTTATTCTACATAGAAAACTTCTTTCAAACCAGCAAAAATTAAAGCTGCTAGGGACCGAGCAAGGATAATAGAGAGCTATATCAGGTTATAGACTGATTTGGGCCGTAATTGGCACAATTATTTTAAGTCATAATAAACTTCAGCCAAATCGGAAAAAATTTGTGGCTTATAGGGGCTCAAGAAGACAAATCGGGGGATAGGTTTATATGGGAGCTGAATCAGGTTACAGACCGATTTGGACCGTACTTGGCACAGTTTCTAGCAGTTTGTAGAAGTCTTAACAAGTCAAAGCGTGCTAAGTTCGGCCGGGCCGAATCTTGGGATCCCACCACCATCGATTCTGCTAAACTTTGGGTGCTATATCTAGTAATAGACCGAATTGGACCGTACTTGACACAGTTGTATGGAGTCATAACAGAATACTATGTGCAAAATTTCAGCCAAATCGGAAAAAAATCGAGGCTTGTAAGGGCTCAAGAATTCAAATCAGGAGATGAGTTTATATGGGAGCTATATCATGTTCTTGACCGATTTGAATCGTACTTGGTACAGTTGTTGGGAGTCTTAACAGAATATACAAAATTTCAGCCAAATCGTATGAAAATTGGGGCTTCCAGGAGCGCAAGAAGTCAAATCGGGAGATCGGTTTATATGGGATCTATATCAAGTTATACACAGATTTCAACCATATTTGGCAAAGTTGCTGAAAGTCAAAATAGAACACAACGTGCAAAATGTCAGCCAAATCGGACAAAAATTGCGGCTTTCAGGGGCTCAGAAGTTCAAATCTGGAGATCGGTTTATATGGGAGCTATATCAGGTCATAGACCGATTGGACCGTACTCAAAACAGTTGTTGGAAGTCATAACAGAATACTAGTGTAAAATTTCAGCCAAATCGGACATAAATTGCTCAAGTAGTCAAATCAGGAGATCGTTTCATATGGGATCTATATCTAAATCTGTACCCATATGGGCCAATTGCAATCCCCAACAACTTACATCAATAAGTAGTATCTGTGCAAAATTTCAAGCATCTAGCTTTACGCCTTTGACCGCTATCGTGATTTCGACAGACTAACGGACGGACGGACATTTCTAAATCAACTCAGCACATCAAGACGATCAAGAATGTATATACTTTATGGGGCCTTGCACGAATATTTCTAGATGTTACAGATTATTTTGACTAGATTATAAAAAAAACTCTTATCAGCCATTTTGACTGATTTGGTTTTTCTGGTATTCAATTAATACATAAAATGGAACTTTGCAAAATTCGTTTTCATGGTATTGAAACCTGAAAAAAGTTTTATGTTTCCCGATAAAACGCGTTATGAATAATAACAAGACTAGGCGCCGTTACGTAAAGCAACGGTAAACCAAGGTCTTCGGCACATCAATTTTCCAGATGCCAATCCGATGAACTTTTCTATTTGAGCCATTTATTAAAGCAATGTAAGAACTACAAAATATGCCAGTATGGATGCGACAATGAAAACCATTGTATGGGAATGGGCCAAATCACCGGCAGATAAAATTCCTCAGAGCATAAGTCAAGGTAAAAGTTGGTCATATCGAGTAAAAGTAACAAGTAACAAGTAAAAGCGTGCTAAGTTCGGCCGGGCCGAATCTTATATACCCTCCACCATGGATCGCATTTGTCGAGTTCTTTTCCTGGCATCTCTTCTTAGGCAAAAAAGGATATAAGAAAAGAGTTGCTCTGCTATTAAAACGATATCAAGATATGGTCCGGTTCGGACCACAATTAAATTATATGTTGGAGACCTGTGTAAAATTTCAGCCAATTCGTATAAGAATTGCGCCCATTGGGGCTCACGAAGTTAAATAGAGAGAGCGATTTATATGGGATCTGTATCGGGCTATAGACCGATTCAGACCATAATAAACACGTTTGTTGATGGTCATGAGAGGATCCGTCGTACAAAATTTCAGGCATATCGGATAATAATTGCGACCTCTAGGGGTCAAGAAGTCAAGATCCCAAATAGGTTTATATGGCAGCTATATCAGGTTATGAACCGATTTGAACCTTATTTGACACAGTTGTTGAAAGTAAAAATAAAATACGTCATTCAAAATTTCAGCCAAATCGGATAGGAGTTGCGGCCTCTAGAAGCTCAAGAAGTCAAATCCCCAGATCTGTTTATATGACAGCTATATCAGGTTATGGACCGATTTCAACCATACTTAGCACAGTTGTTAGATATCATAACGAAAAACGTCGTGCAAAATTTCATTTCAATCGGATGAGAATTGCGCACTCTAGAGGCTCAAGAAGTCAAGACCCAAGATCGGTGTATATGGCAGCTATATCAGGTTATGGACCGATTTGAACCATACTTGGCACAGTTGTTGGATATAATAACAAAACACGTCGTGCAAAATTTCATCCCAATCGGATAAGAATTGTGCACTCTAGAGGCTCAAGAAGTCAAGACCCCAGATCGGTTTATATGGCAGCTATATCAGGTTATGGACCGACTTCAACCATACTTGGCACAGTTGTTGGATATCATAACAAAACAAGTTGTGCAAAATTTCATTGTGATCGGATAAGAATTGCGCACGCTGGAGGCTCAAGAAGTCAAGACCCAAGATCGGTTTATATGGCAGCTATATCAGGTTATGGACCGATTTGAACCATACTTGGCACAGTTGTTAGATATCACAACGAAACACGTCGTGCAAAATTTCATCCCAATCGGATAAGAAATGCGCACTCTAGAGGCTCAAGAAGTCAAGACCCAAGATCGGTTTATATGGCAGCTATATCAAAACATGGACCGATATGGCCCATTTACAATACCAACCGACCTACACTAATAAGAAGTATTTGTGCAAAATTTCAAGCGGCTAGCTTTACTCCTTCGGAAGTTAGCGTGCTTTCGACAGACAGACGGACGGACGGACGGACGGACGGACGGACGGACGGACGGACAGACGGACGGACATGGCTAGATCGACATAAAATGTCACGACGATCAAGAATATATATACTTTATGGGGTCTCAGACGAATATTTCGAGTAGTTACAAACAGAATGACGAAATTAGTATACCCCCCATCTTATGGTGGAGGGTATAAAAAGGCGTTAAGTTCGGCCGGGCCGAACTTTGGATACCCACCACCTCGGGTATATATGTAAACCACCTTCCATCAAATCCAGTGAAAATTCCATACCTTATGTCCCATAGCAGTTATATCGCAATATGTTCCGATTTGGATCAAATACTAATAAGTACAAGTCATTGTTCAATTGTATATAACAAAATATTGGTCTTTTAGTAGTTATATCTAAAAATAAACCGATCTGAACTATAAACGACACGGATGTCGAAAAGCATAACATAAGTCAGTGTGTGAAATTTCAGTGCAATCGGATTAACAATGCGCCTTTTATGCACCAAAACTTCAAATCGAGAGATCGGTCTATATGGAAGCTATATGCAAATCTTGATCGATCTAGACCAAATTGCAGAAATATGTGGAGGGGCTTAACTTAACTCAAAACCTTAAACCGAGAGATCGGTCTATATGGCAGCTATATTAAATCTGGACCGATCTAAGCCAAATTAATGGAGAATGTTGAAGGGCCTAACACAACTCACTGCCCCAAATTTTCGCAAAATCGGATAATAAATGTGGCTTTTATGGGCCTAAGACCCTAAATTAGAGGATCGGTCTATATGGCAGCTATATCCAAATCTGAACCGATCAGTGCCATATTGATGGAAAATGTCGAAGGGCCTAAGACAACTCACTGTCCCAAATTTCATCAAAATCGGATAATAAATATTGATTTTATGGGCCTAAGACCCTAAATCGGAGGATCGGTCTATACGGCAGCTATATCTAAATCTGAACCGATTTGAGCCATATTAACGGAGGATATCGAAGGGCGTAAGAAAGCGCACTGTTCCAAGGTTCAGCAAAATCGGATAATAAATCTAGCGTTTATGGGCCTATCACCCTAAATCGGAGGATCGGTCTATATGGCAGCTATATCCAAATCTGAACCGATCTGGGTCAAATTGACGAAGGACGTTGAAAGGTCTAACACAACTCACTGTCCCAAATTTCAGCAAGATCGGATAATAAAAGTGGCTTTTACGGCCTTAGACCCTAAATTAGAGGTAAATTGGAGGATCGGTCTATATGGCAGCTATATCCAAATCTGAACCGATCTGAGCCATATTAACGGAAGCTGTCGAAGGGCCTAAGAAAACTCAATGCCCCAAATTTCAGTAAAATCGGATAATGTATGTGGCTTTTATGGGCCTAAGACCCTAAATTGGAGGATCGGTCTATATGGCAGCTATATCCAAATCTGAACCGATCTGAGCCATATTAACAGAAGATGTCGAAGGGCCTAAGACAACTCACTGTCTCAAATTTCAGCAAAATCTGATGTTAAATGTAGCTTTTATGGGCCTAAGACCCTAAATTGAAGGATCGGTTTATATGGCAGCTATATCTAAATCTGGACCGATCTAAACCATATTAACGGAGGATGTCGAAGGGCCTAAGAAAACTCTTTGTCCCAAATTTCAGCAAAATCGGATAATAAATGTGGCTTTTATTGGCCTAAGACCCTAAATCGGCGGATCGGTCTATATAGGGGCTATATCAAGATATAGTCCGATATAGCCCATCTTCGAATTTAACCTGCTTATGGACAAAAAAAGAACCTTTGCAAAATTTCAGCTCAATATCTCTATTTTTGAAGACTGTAGCGTGATTTCAACAGACAGACGGACAGACGGACGGACATGTCTAGATCGTCTTAGATTTTTACGCTGATCAATAATATATATACTTTATAGGGTCGGAAATGGATATTTCGATGTGTTGCAAACGGAATGACAAAATGAATATACCCCCATCCTTCGGTGGTGGGTATAAAAAGTAAGAGCGTGCTAAGTTCGGCCGGGCCGAATCTCATATGCCCTCCTCCATGGATCGCATCTGTCGAGTTCTTTGCGCAGTATCTCTTTTTGGGCAAACAAAGGATAATGAATATGGACGGAGGAGAAGGAGGAGCTATATCAAATTATAGTCCGAATCGGGGCTCAAGAAGCAAAATCGGGAGATCGGTTTATATGAGAGCTGTGTCAAGCTATAGATCGATTCAGATCATATTGCACACGTATGTTGAAGGCCATTGGAGAAGCCGTTGTAAAAAATCTGTGCAAAATCGGATTAGACTTGCGCTCTATAGAGGCTCAAGAACTCAAGATCCCAGATCGGTTTATATGCAGCTATATCAGGGTATGGACTGATTTGGATGATACTTCGCATAAATGTTAGAAGTGATATCGAAACACTATGTTCAAAATTTCAATCAAATCGGATAAGATTTCCGCCTTCTAAATGCTCAAGAAGTCAAGACCCAAGATCGGTTTATATGGCAGCTATATCGAAGCATGGACCGATTCGGCCCATTTACAATCCCAACCGACCTACACCAAAAAAAAATTTTTGTGCAAAATTTCAAGCGGCTAGTACTACTCCTTTAAAAGTTAGCGTGCTTTCGACGGACAGACCGACGGACATGGCTAGTTCGACTTAAAATTTCACAACGATCAAGAATATATATACTTTAGGGGGTCTTAGACGCATATTTCAAGGTGTTACAAACAGAATGACGAAATCAGTATACTATGGTGGAGGGTATAAAAATAACATATATATAAACTTAAATAAAATTGAGCATTGAGAAATGAAACAAATATCATTTTTTGTTTCATTTATTTTGTGGAGTTTTTTCATTGTCGGTTTCTTATACCCACCACCGAAAGATGGGGGTATATTCCTTTTGTCATTCCGTTTGCAACATATCGAAATATCAATTTCCGATACTATAAAGTATTTATATTCTTGATCAGCGAAAAATTTAAGACGATCTAACCATGTCCGTCCGTCTGTCTGTTGGAATAACGCTACAGTGTTTAACAAGTAAAAGCGTGCTAAGTTCGGCCGGGCCGAATCTTATATACCCTCCACCATGGATCGCATTTGTCGAGTTCTTTTCCTGGCATCTCTTCTTAGGCAAAAAAGGATATAAGAAAAGAGTTGCTCTGCTATTAAAACGATATCAAGATATGGTCCGGTTCGGACCACAATTAAATTATATGTTGGAGACCTGTGTAAAATTTCAGCCAATTCGTATAAGAATTGCGCCCATTGGGGCTCACGAAGTTAAATAGAGAGAGCGATTTATATGGGATCTGTATCGGGCTATAGACCGATTCAGACCATAATAAACACGTTTGTTGATGGTCATGAGAGGATCCGTCGTACAAAATTTCAGGCATATCGGATAATAATTGCGACCTCTAGGGGTCAAGAAGTCAAGATCCCAAATAGGTTTATATGGCAGCTATATCAGGTTATGAACCGATTTGAACCTTATTTGACACAGTTGTTGAAAGTAAAAATAAAATACGTCATTCAAAATTTCAGCCAAATCGGATAGGAGTTGCGGCCTCTAGAAGCTCAAGAAGTCAAATCCCCAGATCTGTTTATATGACAGCTATATCAGGTTATGGACCGATTTCAACCATACTTAGCACAGTTGTTAGATATCATAACGAAAAACGTCGTGCAAAATTTCATTTCAATCGGATGAGAATTGCGCACTCTAGAGGCTCAAGAAGTCAAGACCCAAGATCGGTGTATATGGCAGCTATATCAGGTTATGGACCGATTTGAACCATACTTGGCACAGTTGTTGGATATAATAACAAAACACGTCGTGCAAAATTTCATCCCAATCGGATAAGAATTGCGCACTCTAGAGGCTCAAGAAGTCAAGACCCCAGATCGGTTTATATGGCAGCTATATCAGGTTATGGACCGACTTCAACCATACTTGGCACAGTTGTTGGATATCATAACAAAACAAGTTGTGCAAAATTTCATTGTGATCGGATAAGAATTGCGCACGCTGGAGGCTCAAGAAGTCAAGACCCAAGATCGGTTTATATGGCAGCTATATCAGGTTATGGACCGATTTGAACCATACTTGGCACAGTTGTTAGATATCACAACGAAACACGTCGTGCAAAATTTCATCCCAATCGGATAAGAAATGCGCACTCTAGAGGCTCAAGAAGTCAAGACCCGAGATCGGTTTATATGGCAGCTATATCAAAACATGGACCGATATGGCCCATTTACAATACCAACCGACCTACACTAATAAGAAGTATTTGTGCAAAATTTCAAGCGGCTAGCTTTACTCCTTCGGAAGTTAGCGTGCTTTCGACAGACAGACGGACGGACGGACGGACGGACGGACGGACGGACAGACGGACGGACATGGCTAGATCGACATAAAATGTCACGACGATCAAGAATATATATACTTTATGGGGTCTCAGACGAATATTTCGAGTAGTTACAAACAGAATGACGAAATTAGTATACCCCCCATCTTATGGTGGAGGGTATAAAAATAAAGACATTGAGCTGAAACTTTGCACATATTCATTTTTTTATACCCTCCATCATAGGATGGGGGGTATACTTATTTCGTCACTCTGTTTGTAACTACTCGAAATATTTGTCTGAGACCCCATAAAGTATTTATATTCTTGATCGTCGTGACATTTTATGTCGATCTAGCCATGTCCGTCCGTCCGTTTGTTTGTCGCACGCTAACTTCCGAAGGAGTAAAGCTAGCCGCTTGAAAATTTGCACAAATACTTCTTATTAGTGTAGGTCGGTTGGTATTGTAAATGGGCCACATCGGTCCATGTTTTTATATAGCTGCCATATAAACCGATCTTGGGTCTTGACTTCTTGAGCCTCTAGAGTGCGCAATTCTAATCCGATTGAAATGAAATTTTGCACGACGTGTTTTGCTATGATATCCAAAAACTGTGCCAAGTATGGTTAAAATCGGTCCATAACCTGATATAGCTGCCATATAAACCGATCTTGGGTCTTGACTTCTTGAGCTTCTATAGGGAGCAATTCCCCTCCGATTTGGCTGAAATTTTGCATGACGTATTTTATTCTTACTTTCAACTACTGTGTCGAATAAGGTTCAAATCGGTTCATAACCTGATATAGCTGTCATATAAACAGACCGGGGATCTTGACTTCTTGAACCTCTAGAGGTCGCAATTATTATCCGATTTGGCTGAAATTTTGTACGAATTTTCTCTCATGACCATCAACATACGTGTTTATTATGGTCTGAATCGGTCTATAGCCCAATACAGTTCCCATATAAATCGATCTCTCTGTTTTACTTCTTGAGCCCCCAAAGGGCGCAATTCTTATTCGAATTGGCTGACATTTTACACAGGTCTCCAACATTTTACACAGGTTACCAAACCGGACCATATCTTGATATCGCCCAATAGCAAAGCAAATCTTTTCTTACATCCTGTTTTGCCTAAGAAGAGATGCCGGGAAAAGAACTCGACAAATGCGATCCATGGTGGAGGGTATATAAGATTCAGTCCGGCCGAACTTAGCTCCCTTTTACTTTTTATCCATAAGCAGCTTCACGTCGAAGATGGGCTATATCGGACTATATCTTGATATAGCCCCCATATAGGCCGATTTGGGGTTTTAAGCCCATTTATTTTCCGATTTTGCTGAAATTTGGGACAGTGAGTGGTGTTAGGCCCTTCGACAGCCTTCTTAATTTGGACCACATCGGTACATATTTGGATATAGCTACCATATAGACCGATCCGCCGATTTAAGTTCTTAGGCCCATAAAAGCCACATTTATTATCCGATTATCCTGAAATTTTTACAGTGAGTTGTGTTAGGCCCTTCGACATCATTCTTCAATTTAGACCAGATCAGTCCAGATTTGGATATAGCTGCCATATAGACCGATAGCTCGATTTAAAGTCTTGCTCCCATAAAAGGCGCATTTATTGTCCGATGTCGTCGAAATTTGGACAGTGAGTTGTGTTAGGCCTTTCAACATCCATCTTCAACTTGGCCCAGGTCAATCCAGATTTGGATATAGCTGCCATATAGACCGATCTCTCGATTTGAGGTTTTAAGCCCATAAAGGCGCATTTATTGTCCGATGTCGCCGAAATCTGGGGCAGTGAGTTATGTTAGGATCTTTGACATCCTTCTTCAATTTGGCCCAGATCAGTCCAGATTTGAATACAGCTGCCATATAGACCGATATCTCGATTTAATGTCTTGGCCACATAAAAGACGCATTTATAATCCGATTTCACTGAAATTAGATACAGTGACTTATTTTAGGCTTTTCGACATCCGTGTCGTTTAGGCTTTGCCTCTAGACCAAAAAACATGCCTGTACCAAATTTGAAGACGATCGGATGAAAACTGCGACTTGTACTTTGTACACAAATTAACATGGACAGACGGACAGACAGACGGACGGACAGACAGACAGACGAACATAGCTAAATCGAATCTGAAAGTGATTCTGAGTCGATCGGTATACTAATCAATGGGTCTGTCTCTCTTCCTTTTGGGTGTTACAAAAAAAAATCACTAAGTTATAATACCCTGTACCACAGTAGTGGTGGAGGGTATAAAAAGCATGCATTTGTAATGACACAATTTGTGTCTCAAAAACCTACATGAGCCCATTTGCCTGTAGTGTTTGCGATAACTGTTCTACATAATAAACGCTTTCGCTCAGAAGAAGAGTGGCATGCATGTGATCAATTGGTGATCATTCTAACCTTTTCTATAACTTAATTATCATTATCAATGTAATCAATAAATGTGACGTAAACTATAACATTTCATTTAACTACGATAGGCAAGATAAGCACCACAAGATAACAAAAGTTATGGAAATTGATTTTAGTTTAATCAGCAGTAAAAGAGACAATAATTGAAAGTATATAGTCGTTTATTTCGTATTTTTTTATTTTAACAGTCAGAATGACACTTCAAAGACCTTCTTTTATTTCAACTGGTGTATAGTTGCTGTGTACGGAAGATGCGATGAAGTAGTTATGGTAGTTTTAACCATAAAAGATGCTCCGCTGTTCGTAGAAACGTTAATCAATGATAGCTTGGGATGACGCATTTTCCAATTTTCTTTAGAAATCCACTGATTTTGGTGGCGGTTCCCATGTTGTGTTTTTTGACGATGAACTATGTATTTGCGAGTATGATTGTAGTGTGGTCTCCAGGTCGAATATTTCGAAATTGGTATCCATGTAGTATTGACGAAAGGTGGACTGACTCCAGCTTAAAGAAAAACGTTAATTTTGGTGGTGGTTCCTATGTTGTATGTTTTGATGTTGGCGGTTATGGTAAGTGAGTTGTCTCCAGTTCGAATAATTTGAAGGTAGTATCCTAGTAGTATTCATGGCAGGTGGACTCCAGGTTGACGAATTTGTTGGTGGTACCCATGTTGTGTTATTAGAAGGAGGTCTCCAAGTCGATGTGTTGGTGGGTGCGCTCGATGTTGTATGATTGGATGGTGGTCTCCAGCTCGAGTTGTTAGGGGGGCTCCATGTGGTGTTATTTGATGGTGGTCGCCATGTCGAGTTGTTGGGAGGACTCCATGTGGTGTTATTAGAAGGTGGCCGCCATGTCGAGTTGTTGGGAGGGCTCCATGTGGTGTTATTCGATGGTGGTCGCCAGGACGAATTGTTGGGAGGGCTCCATGTTGTATTAGAGGAAGGGGGACTCCACGTAGTATTATTGGATGGTGGTCGCCATGTCGTGTTGTTGGGAGGGCTCCATGTGGTGTTATTAGATGGTGGTCGCCATGTCGAATTGTTGGGAGGGCTCCATGTGGTGTTATTCGATGGTGGTCGCCAGGTCGAATTGTTGGGAGGGCTCCATGTTGTATTAGAGGAAGGGGGACTCCATGTAGTATTATTTGATGGTGGTCGCCATGTCGTGTTGTTGGGAGGGCTCCATGTGGTGTTATTAGATGGTGGTCGCCATGTCGAATTGTTGGGAGGGCTCCATGTGGTGTTATTCGATGGTGGTCGCCAGGTCGAATTGTTGGGAGGGCTCCATGTTGTATTAGAGGAAGGGGGACTCCATGTAGTATTATTTGACGGTGGTCGCCATGTCGTGTTGTTGGGAGGGCTCCATGTGGTGTTATTCGGTGGTGGTCGCCAGGTCGAATTGTTGGGAGGGCTCCACGTGGTGTTGTTGGAAGGTGGCCGCCATGTCGAGTTGTTTGGAGGGCTCCAAGTGGTGTTATTAGATGGTGGTCGCCATGTCGAGTTGTTGGGAGGGCTCCATGTGGTGTTATTGGCTGGTGGTCGCCAGGTCGAGTTGTTGGAAGGGCTATATGTAGTATTTGAGGAAGGAGTACTCCATGTTGAATTATTTATTGGAGGGCTCCATGTGGTGTTATTAGCTGGTGGTCGCCAAGTGGAGTTGTTGGGAGGGCTCCATGTAGTATTTGAGGAAGGGGTACTCCATGTTGAATTATGTATTGGAGGACTCCATGTAGTGTTATCGGCTGGTGGTTGCCATGTCGAGTTATTAGGAGGGCTCCATGTTGAATTATTGACTGGTGGAATCCATGTGGTATTATTAGATGGAGGTCTCCATGTCGAGTTATTAGGAGGACTCCACGTCGAATTATTCACCGGTGGTCTCCATGTTGAGTTATTAGAAGGGCTCCAGGTCGAATTATTCACTGGTGGGCTCCATGTCGTATTATAAGAAGGTGGTCTCCATGTCGTACTATTTGATGGAGGACTCCAAGTCGAATTATTCACTGGTGGGCTCCAAGTGGTATTATTGGATGGTGGTCTCCAGGTTGAATTATTTGAGGAAGGACTCCAAGTACTGTTATGTTGAGGATGATGATGTCGCCAGGCTTTGTGTTTATCATCATAATGTCGACTTTTGTCACGATATTTTCGCTCTCCATCATATTCACGATAAGGCTTCCCACTCAAAAATTCTCTGGATTCTCCATGTCTCAAGGGAAATCTGCGCGCCTCTAAAAGACCAACGCATAGCAGCAAGGCTGCTAAGAATACAGTCGCTTTCATACCGACTCCAGCGAATAGCGACTTTTAACACACCTGCTAAGTTTGAAGGCAGACGGTTAACTATTTTTGCAAATTTTTTCAGTTGCTATTTTATACTTTATTGGGTATTACTTGAACTCATTTGAAAAGGCTTATCACTATCAATTTCGCAGTCTATTATTAAAATATTAGATATAGATATATTTGTTTTTTCACTTCACTTAATAAGTGATACATCAATAATTGTTAGATTTTTTTTTTTTTTTTTTTCGTTACTGTAGTATTTATGGCGACTTATCTTTTTTTGATGAATCATAAACAGATATATTGTATTTTGTTGTTGCCAGATTTATTTTTCCGAGAAAATTAAATTTGTTCAATTAGTATTTTAGCTTTTTTTGGCTATTCTGGTAATTTCAATTTTTTTTTGATTGTTTCATATTGATTAGTGGGACTTAAGCCAAATGAAATGTCTTCCAATGACAATTTTATTTATATCGTCCCACTGGAATTGTTAATCGGCTAAGGATAATGTCCCTAGGTGGTAGATAAGAAAGGATATTGGTTGGCTGGCATTTCAGCTTGGATAAGTTCTTGGAAGAGATGGAAGTGAAAATTCATCTTAATAAAGTGGATTTAGAACACCTGTAGCGCAGAGATACCAAGTGGTGTCGCTATGCGGCAAGCCGTTCGGACAAGCCATAAATAAGAAGGTCCCTTACCATTGATCTTAAACTTGAATCGGCTGCACTCATCGATATGAGAGAAGTATTCCCAGTTCCTTAAAGGAATTTTCTTTCTGAGCAGTACAAAATATTCAGGTTTGAAAGCGATGATAAATATGCAGTATATAGAAGTCGATATTCGGCATTACGTCGCCATACTATTTGGTACTGAGACCGATTTGAAATACGAATTTTAGGATTTGCTTTCCCGAATGATAGTATCGGAAGGTGGATTCTGTATTTGAGGATTCAAGGATTCAGGTAACCCGATTTTCTCAATATTGGTACGTCACTGAGACTGGCGAAATCCTTGAATGGCATTAACAGTCTTCAAAACTCTGAATTTATGTTAACAGTAAGGCGAAATTTAAGGCCATAGATTCGAGAACAGTTAGATCAAAACACATAATTTCATGAGTTACGTATTTTCGATTTTCGCATTTTTATGCCAAACACGGAAGAATGGGTTATATTCATTTTGTTATTCCATTTGCAACACATCGAAATATGTATTTCTTGATCGTCGTAAAAATCTAAGACGATCTAGCCATGTCCGTCCGTCTGTCCGTCTGTCTGTAGAAATCACGCTACAGTCTTTAAAAATAGAGATATTGAGCTGAAACCTTGCACAGATTCTTTTTGTTTATCCATATGTAGGTTAAGTTCGAAGATCGGCTATGTCGGACTATATCTTGATAAAGCCCCCATATAGACCGATCTGTCGATTTAAGGTCTTAGGCCAGCTAACGCCACATTTATTATCCAATTTTGCTGAAATTCGGACAGAGAGTTCTCAACATCTTTTTTCATTACGTCTCAGTTTGGTCCATTTTTCGGGCAAAATTTCAACAAATATCCTGTAAAGGGAAAATTTCAATAAAATATGTCTCAGGCCCTGGACCTTCTAAATTATTTTTCTAAAGGAATTTTTTGACATAGTTTCTTAAGACAAAATTAACATTTTCCTAATAACAAAACTTCCCAAAGACAAGATTTCAACGACATTTTTTCTCAACTTACAATGAGTTTCAGTTTTTTTAAGACAAAAATACAATAATTTTTTTCTGTAGACTCAACTTTAATAAACGTTTTTCTAAACGACTTTTTTTTCTTACTCACGCCTCACGCTCTAAATAATTTGTTGAAACAAAATTTTAATGTTTTATTTTAATTATTTTAATTAAATAGTAATGAAATTGGTTCTATACAAAAATTTTGAATACATTTTAGTGAAATTAAATTTTCTCTTAAGACAAAATTTCAATAAAATTATTTCTAGAATTAGTTCGACAAAATTTGAATGACATTTTTTGTAGGGCCAAGGGCAAAGTTTGGCCTTTGCCCGGACTTCTTGAGCCTCTAGAGGTCGCAATTATTATCCAATTTGCCTGAAATTTTGTACTACGGATCCTCTCATGCCCATCAACATACGTGTTTATTATGATCTGAATCGGTCTATAGCCCGATACAGCTCCCATATAAATCTATCTCTCTATTTTACTTGTTGAGCCCTCAAAGGGCGCAATTCTTATTCGAATTGGCTGACATTTTATACAGTTCTCCAACATGTAATTTAATTGTGGTCCAAACCGGACCATATCTTGATATCGCTCTAATGGCAGAGCAAATCTTTTCTTAAATCCCTTTTTGCCTAAGAAGAGATGCTGGGAAAGGAATTCGACAAATGCGATCCATGGTGGAGGGTAAGATTCGGCCCGGCCGAACTTAGCACGCTTTTACTTGTTCTTACTTTATATGGAACAAAAGTTTCCTTGGAATATTTATTTTGGACAATTAAAAAGCTTTTAGTGAAATACCGTGCTACGAAAATAGTATATCGCTTGACTGACTGTTTAACAATATAAGTACCTTTATCTGAATCCCATATGATCTTTATTGGTCTACCAATTTAAGTTTGGATGTAAGGTGTACTCCATTCTTAAAATACTTTATTTCAGTTCGATACTCTCACGATATCTGATTTAGTGGTGTTTTCGGGGGTGAGGTAGTCCCCCAGACACTTGACCCTGAGAAACTATCAGCATCGTGCTCTTCTCTCAAATACCATTCATTTAAACTACATATTGCCATTGGTTTAGGGAAGTTTGCACGATGAGGCTTCCCCCATACACATCGCCCCAAAATAGGTTATCAAATTCGTTTTCTAAACTCAAATACCTTTCATTTGAGCCACATATTGGCATGGTCGAAAAATTATTACGCTTTGGGCGTTTTTTTGTAGAAGGAGTGATGCCCTAAATACATGGACATACATTTGGATGTCAAATCCGTATTCTACTACCAAATACCGTTATTTGAGCCCCATATTGCGACGGTCAGTAAAAAATTGCTTTTTGTGGGGTATTTTGGGAAAAAATTGGTCCCGAAATTGGGTATCAATTCTTGCTCTACCCCCCAATTCCTTTCACTTAAGCTCCACATTGACATGGTCGGTAAATATGCCCGATTTAGGGGTGTTTTGGGGATTGGGGTGGTCCCCCAAACACTAAGCCCGGAAAATATATTACCAACGTGCTCTATTCTCATATATCTCTATAAGATTTATTTGAACCCCATATTGCCATTGCCCTCAATATTGGATATCAAATTCGTTTTCTAATCTCATTTAAACTCCTGATTGCAAAAGTCAGCAAATATGTCCGGTTTGGGGTGTTGGCCCTAAAAACTATAAATATTTAGTTCCACTCTCATTAAGACCCAAATTGTCTTGGTGATCAAATACGTCCTATTTGGGGGTTGTTATGGTGGTGGGACGTCCTCAGACAGTTGGCCCCAAATGTTGATATCAGATACATTTTCTACTCCCAAATACCTTTAATTTGAGCCCCATATATTCATAGTCGGCAAACATGACCGGCTTGAGGGGTGTTTTGGGGGACGGGTGGCCACTCAGTGAGTTGGCCTTGAAAATACATATCAGATTTATGTTCTACTCTAAAAACCCTCTTATTTAAGTCTCATATTGGAAAAGTCAGCAAATACTCCCTATGGTGATGCTGTGGGGGTGGGGTGGTCCAATAGACGCTTTTCCAGCACATTGATATCAGTTCGCGTTTTACTCCCATAGACCTTTCATTTGAGCCCCATATTGCTATGGTCGTAAATTTGTCCCCTTTGGGGCATGTTTTTGGGGAGAGGCGGTCCCCCGAAACACTTGGTCCCATATTTGGATATCATATTCAAATTATACACCAAAATGGGCTTAAATACCCCATAATCCCATGGTCAGTAAATATGTCCTGTTTGGGGGTGTATTGGGGACGGGGTGGATCCCCAGAAACGTGGTCCCACATTTGGATATAAGATTCGTATTCTATTCGCAAATACCTTTCATTAGAGTCCCATATTGCCATGGTAGGTAAATATGTCCGATTTAGGGGTGTTTTGGGTTTTGGGGTGGTCCCCCTAACACTTTGTCCGTCAATTGGATATCAGATCCTTTTTTATCCTAAATACCTTTCATTTGAGCCCCATATTGTCGCGATTGGTCTAAATATATGTTTGGTACGTTTTAGGGTGGGACGGCCCCCCTAGGTAGCCCATCCGAAATTTGGATACAAAATTTTTACTTTGAGGGTACCACATGAGAGCACACAAAATTTCGCTTAAATTGCACCTCCCATCTCAGAGATCTGGCGTTTCTCAAAATTATAGTAAAGGGGAAACAAACAAACAAACAAAAAACCAAACCAAAACAAAAACAAGTAAAAGCGTGCTAAGTTCGGCCGGGCCGAATCTTATATACCCTCCACCATGGATCGCATTTGTCGAGTTCTTTTCCTGGCATCTCTTCTTAGGCAAAAAAGGATATAAGAAAAGAGTTGCTCTGCTATTAAAACGATATCAAGATATGGTCCGGTTCGGACCACAATTAAATTATATGTTGGAGACCTGTGTAAAATTTCAGCCAATTCGTATAAGAATTGCGCCCATTGGGGCTCACGAAGTTAAATAGAGAGAGCGATTTATATGGGATCTGTATCGGGCTATAGACCGATTCAGACCATAATAAACACGTTTGTTGATGGTCATGAGAGGATCCGTCGTACAAAATTTCAGGCATATCGGATAATAATTGCGACCTCTAGGGGTCAAGAAGACAAGATCCCAAATAGGTTTATATGGCAGCTATATCAGGTTATGAACCGATTTGAACCTTATTTGACACAGTTGTTGAAAGTAAAAATAAAATACGTCATTCAAAATTTCAGCCAAATCGGATAGGAGTTGCGGCCTCTAGAAGCTCAAGAAGTCAAATCCCCAGATCTGTTTATATGACAGCTATATCAGGTTATGGACCGATTTCAACCATACTTAGCACAGTTGTTAGATATCATAACGAAAAACGTCGTGCAAAATTTCATTTCAATCGGATGAGAATTGCGCACTCTAGAGGCTCAAGAAGTCAAGACCCAAGATCGGTGTATATGGCAGCTATATCAGGTTATGGACCGATTTGAACCATACTTGGCACAGTTGTTGGATATAATAACAAAACACGTCGTACAAAATTTCATCCCAATCGGATAAGAATTGCGCACTCTAGAGGCTCAAGAAGTCAAGACCCCAGATCGGTTTATATGGCAGCTATATCAGGTTATGGACCGACTTCAACCATACTTGGCACAGTTGTTGGATATCATAACAAAACAAGTTGTGCAAAATTTCATTGTGATCGGATAAGAATTGCGCACGCTGGAGGCTCAAGAAGTCAAGACCCAAGATCGGTTTATATGGCAGCTATATCAGGTTATGGACCGATTTGAACCATACTTGGCACAGTTGTTAGATATCACAACGAAACACGTCGTGCAAAATTTCATCCCAATCGGATAAGAAATGCGCACTCTAGAGGCTCAAGAAGTCAAGACCCAAGATCGGTTTATATGGCAGCTATATCAAAACATGGACCGATATGGCCCATTTACAATACCAACCGACCTACACTAATAAGAAGTATTTGTGCAAAATTTCAAGCGGCTAGCTTTACTCCTTCGGAAGTTAGCGTGCTTTCGACAGACAGACGGACGGACGGACGGACGGACAGACGGACGGACATGGCTAGATCGACATAAAATGTCACGACGATCAAGAATATATATACTTTATGGGGTCTCAGACGAATATTTCGAGTAGTTACAAACAGAATGACGAAATTAGTATACCCCCATCTTATGGTGGAGGGTATAAAAAGAAAAGAAAACAAAACAAAACAAAACAAAACAAAACAAAACAAAACAAAACAAAACAAAACAAAACAAAACAAAACAAAACAAAACAAAACAAAACAAAACAAAACAAAACAAAACAAAACAAAACAAAACAAAACAAAACAAAACAAAACAAAACAAAACAAAACAAAACAAAACAAAACAAAACAAAACAAAACAAAACAAAACAAAACAAAACAAAACAAAACAAAACAAAACAAAACAAAACAAAACAAAACAAAACAAAACAAAACAAAACAAAACAAAACAAAACAAAACAAAACAAAACAAAACAAAACAAAACAAAACAAAACAAAACAAAACAAAACAAAACAAAACAAAACAAAACAAAACAAAACAAAACAAAACAAAACAAAACAAAACAAAACAAAACAAAACAAAACAAAACAAAACAAAACAAAACAAAACAAAACAAAACAAAACAAAACAAAACAAAACAAAACAAAACAAAACAAAACAAAACAAAACAAAACAAAACAAAACAAAACAAAACAAAACAAAACAAAACAAAACAAAACAAAAAAAAAAACAAAACAAAACAGAAAGGGGTGGACCCCCAGAAACGTGGTCCCACAATTGGATATCAGATTCTTATTCTTCTTGTAAATTCCTTTCATTTGAGTCCCATATTGCCATGGTCGGTAAATATGTCCGATTAAAGGGTGTTTTGGGGCTTGGGGTGATTCCCCAAGCACTTGGTCCGGCAATTGGATATCAGATATTTTTTCTTATCCTAAATACCTTTCGTTTGAATACCATATTGTCGTGATTGGTCTAAAGGTATGTTTGGTATGTTTGGTAGGTTTTAGGGTGGGGCAGTCCCCTAAGTACCCCATCCGAAATTTGGATACCAAATTTTTATTTTTAGGGTACTATATGAGAGCACACAAAATTTCGCTTAAATCGCACCACTCATCTCCGAGATCTGGCGTTTCAGAAAATTAGGGTAAGGGGTAGGGTCCGCCCACCCTTCAGATATCAAAAAATGTAGTACCCTATTTTCACCACGGGGTCATTATGCACCATCTGTAAAAATTTCAAGAAAATCGTTGAGCCGTTTCTGAGTCTATAAGGAACACACAAACATACAAACAAACATAAATTGATTTTTATATATAAGATTAGCCGTTACAACTTAAAAAGACAAATCTCAAATTGCTGTGTACCAACTGGTAGCCTTAATTTCCAGGCAATGGACACTGAAAGCAATGGAAACCGGGTTTACCAATTTGACGACAGACGAGTTGTAGCAACAACTGCAGCGGAGTTAATGAGCGCGCCTTCTGTTGTTTTGTTTTATGGGAGAGTGACTCCCATAGTTTCCACTTCACCGTTCGAATTTGAAATGTCGCCAGCACTTTTGCATCGTATTACACTTTCAATCGAAAAACCATTCCATTTCTGATCGACGCGGGTGTCATTGATTCCCACAACAATAGTGCCAAAAAGGGCGAAGATAATTCACAATTATGTAAATTTATTCGGGGCATCTGGTCTGTCTTTGAAACAATAGGAAAGGTAAATTTAACATTCTCGATCAACGGGTATTCATTTCAGCATGAATTCTTTGCAGTGAATGTGCCAGTACCACCAATAATAGGTATTGATTTCTTATCATTCAATGAAAGCACGATTAACCTGCAAGCTTTACGAATGGAATTTTCGAACGGTTGTGCGAATATTAGTTTACGCTGCCAAAATGCCAGCGATACTATTTTCTTGGTTGACACTGTCGAGCTGCCACCACGTTCGGATACTTTAATACGAAATCCGAAACCAGATAGCCACTCTTTTAAATTCGGTATGATTGAATCATCTCAAATGCATGTCCATTGGAGGGAGTGATGGTAGGACGAACGTTGTTTACATCCGAAGAAGAAACCATTCCCGTGCGCATAATCAACACAACGAATCTTAAATATAACAAGTAAAAGCGTGCTAAGTTCGGCCGGGCCGAATCTTATATACCCTCCACCATGGATCGCATTTGTCGAGTTCTTTTCCCGGCATCTCTTCTTAGGCAAAAAAGGATATAAGAAAAGAGTTGCTCTGCTATTAAAACGTTATCAAGATATGGTCCGGTTCGGACCATAATTAAATTATATGTTGGAGACCTGTGTAAAATTTCAGCCAATTCGTATAAGAATTGCGCCCATTGGGGCTCACGAAGTAAAATAGAGAGAACGATTTTTATGGGATCTGTATCGGGCTATAGACCGATTCAGACCATAATAAACACGTTTGTTGATGGTCATGAGAGGATCCGTCGTACAAAATTTCAGGCATATCGGATAATAATTGCGACCTCTAGGGGTCAAGAAGTCAAGATCCCAGATCGGTTTATATGGCAGCTATATCAGGTTATGAACCGATTTGAACCTTATTTGACACAGTTGTTGAAAGTAAAAAGTAAAAATAAAATGCGTCATGCAAAATTTCAGCCAAATCGGATAGGAATTGCGCCCTCTAAAAACTCAAGAAGTCAAATCCCCAGATCTGTTTATATGACAGCTATATCAGGTTATGGGCCGATTTCAACCATACTTGGCACAGTTGTTGGATATCATAACGAAATACTTCGTGCAAAAATTCATTCAAATCGAATAAGAATTGTGCCCTCTAGAGGCTCAAGAAGTCCAGACCCAAGATCGGTTTATATGGCAGCTATATCAGGTTATGAACCGATTTAAACCATACTTGGCACAGTTGTTGGGTATCATAACAAAACACATCGTGCGAAATTCCATTCCAATCGGATAAGAATTGCGCCCTCTAGAGGCTCAAGAAGTCAAAACCCAAGATCGGTTTATATGGCAGCTATATCAGGTTATGAACCGATTTAAACCATACTTGGCACAGTTGTTGGATATAATAACAAAACACGTCGTGCAAAATTTCATTTCAATCGGATAGGAATTGCGCACTCTAGAGGCTCAAGAAGTCAAGACCCAAGATCGGTTTATATGGCAGCTATATCAGGTTATGGACCGATTTGAACCATACTTGGCACAGTTGTTGGATATAATAACAACACACGTCGTGCAAAATTTTATTCTGGTCGGATAAGAATTGCGCCCTCTGGAGGCTCAAGAAGTCAAGACCCAAGATCGGTTTATATGGCAGCTATATCAGGTCATAAACCGATTTGAACCATACTTAGCACAGTTGTTGGATATCATAACAAAACACGTCGTGCAAAATTTAATCCCAATCGGATAAGAATTGCGCACTCTAGAGGCTCAAGAAGTCAAGACCCAAGTTCGGTTTATATGGCAGCTATATCAAAACATGGACCGATATGGCCCATTTACAATACCAACCGACCTACACTAATAAGAAGTATTTGTGCAAAATTTCAAGCGGCTAGCTTTACTCCTTCGGAAGTTAGCGTGCTTCCGACAGACAGACGGACGGACGGACGGACGGACATGGCCAGATCGACATAAAATGTCACGACGATCAAGAATATATATACTTTATGAGGTCTCAGACGAATATTTCGAGTAGTTACAAACAGAATGACGAAATTAGTATATCCCCCATCTTATGGTGGAGGGTATAAAAATCAATTTGTGTTTGTTTATACAGCGGTCAAAAAAAGTATTCATCATTCAATGTTTTTTTTTTTAATAAGTCTACAAAAGACAATTGGAATAAAAACATATTAAACTAATGATGCAGTAGTGCTTGTGTGATATATATGTACACAATTTCATTGTTTTTAAAGAAAAAAATAGTATTTATTGGAACAAAAAGGGCCATTTTACAGCTGAACACAAAAAATTAAACAAAAAAAGTATTCATCATTGCAAAAAAACAAAAAAATAAATAACATAATTTAAAAAAATTAATACTTTGTTATTCGACCACCGCGTCTTATAACTTCTTTTAAACGGCTTGACATCGATTGGACTAATTTAGCGGTTATATTTTGGTCTATATTAGTCCATTCCTCCATTATCACCTGTTGCATTTGACTCTTGCTCGAAAAATTGCGCGTTCTCAATTTGCGTTCGAGATGTTCCCAAAGATGTTCAATTGGGTTCAAGTCGGGACTTTGAGGAGGAGTTTTAATGACGTTGGGGCAGTTATACAGCATCCACATCTTGGTATTTAAAGCAGAATGTTTGGGGTCATTATTTTGATAATATTGAAAGTTATTACCAAGCCCAAGTTTTACAGCACTATCTTTTAAATTCCTCTTTAAAATGTCAATGTAATACTTATGATCCATTACTCCATTAATAATTTCAAGATTTCCCGCTCCTGAAGCCGCCATACACCCCCAAACCATTAAACCACCTCCACCATGTTTTACAGTAGCAACTGTGTTTCGTTCTTCAAGCTCTGTATTTGGTTTTCTGTACACTATGACCTTTCCATCGCACCCAAAAAGATTAAACTTGCTCTCGTCTGCAAAAATGACTGTTTTCCAAAATGATTCGGGCTGTTTTACATACATTTTTGCGAAGTTTAGCCTTTTCACTCGGTTTATTTTATTTATAAAGGGCTTCTTACGTGCAGTTCTTCCTCTGTAACTATGCCTTTTGAGTGTATTTCGAATTGTTTGTGTAGTAACTTCCTTCCCTAAATATTCCATAGTGTTTTTACGAAGAATGGTCGCATTTGTCTTCGGAGTTTTCTGAACTTGCCGCACTAGCCAACGCACATCTCCAACTGAAAGTGCTTTTGGTCGACCAGATCTTGGTTTATTGTCAACAGTTTTCGTTTCTGTCCACTTTCTGATGATGGATTGTGTAGTAGATCGTGGTCTATTTAATATTTCACTGATAGTTTTTTGAGTTAAACCATTCCTGTGGTGTTTTATTATCAAAACTTTTACCTCATCAGAAACCTCGTTTTGCTTACGACCCATTTTGACAAAAACTATATTTTCAATGAAATTAAATATTTGCTGTCAAGGGCAAAGCCTCCTTTACTAAATAAAACAGAAAAGGGGGATTCCCAAATAATATTTGAATTTGACTTTGATGATAGCACATCAATGATGAATACTTTTTTTGTTCTGTTTTTGGTGTTATTATATAAAATTGCATTTTTTGCGCTAATTAAATTTATTTTTTGAATTTATTTTAAAACATATTACAAAAAATAAACTATTGCATAAAACTGCATTATTTGTTTACTTTAAATTTTCTTCAATTACCCAAAATAAGTGAATTTATTATCAATTTTGCTAATGATGAATACTTTTTTTGACCGCTGTAGGTATTAAGTATGAGAAAACGTATCTGATATCCAATTGTCGAAACAAGCGTTAGAGGGACCACCCCAAGCCACAAAACACACCTTAATCGGACATATTTACCGACCATGGCAATATGGGACTCAAATGAAAGGTATTTGAGAGTAGAATACGAATCTGATATCCAAATGTGGGATCACGTTTCTGGGGGTCCACCCCTTTCCCAAAACATCCCTCAAATAGAACTTATTTACTGACAATGGGAATATGGGGCTTAAATGAAAGGTATTTGAATGTAGAATACGAATCTGATATCCAAATATGGGATCAAGTGTTTGGAGGGCCGTCTCTCACCAAAAACATCCCCCAAAGGAGACAAATTTACGACCGTAGCAATATGGAGCTCAAATGAAAGGTCTTCGGGAGTAAAACACGAATTTGATATCAATATTTGGGAAAAGTGTCAATGGGGCCACCCCACAAAACCACCCAAATAGTAAGTTTTTGCTGACAATTGCAATATGAGGCTCAAATAAGAGGGTTTTTAAAGTGGAACACGAATCCGATATATATTTTCAAGGCCAACTCACTGAGTGGCCGCCCATCCAACAAAACACTCCACAAGTCGGTCATGTTTGCCGGCTATGGAAATATGGGGCTCAAATTAAAGGTATGTAGGAGTAGACCACGTATCTGATATCAACATTAGGTGCCAACTGTCTAGCGGACGTCCCACCACCATAACAACCCTCAAGTAGGACATATTTGTTCATGAAGACAATTTGGGTCTTAAAGACAGTGGAACTAAATATTCATAGTTTTTAGGGTCAATACCTCAAACCGGATACATTTGCTGACGTTTGCAATAAGGAGTTTAAATGAGGTTAGAAAACGAATTTGATATCCAATATTGAGGGCAATGGCAATATGGAGTTCAAATAAATGATACATAGATATATGAGAATAGAGCGCGTTGCTGATATATTTTCAGGGCTTTGTGTTTGGGGGACCACCCCAATCGCCAAAACACCCCTAAATCGGGCATATTTACCGGCCATGTCAATGTGGAGCTTAAATAAAAGGAAACGGAGGGTAGAGCAAGAATTGATACCCATTTTCGGAACCAATTTTCTTGGTGTCTATTCCTTTCCCAAAATACCCCACAAACAGCAATTTTTTAGTGACCATCGCAATATGGGGCTCAAATAAAGGTATTTGGGAGTAGAATACGTATTTGATATCCAAATGAGAGATTAGAAAACGAATTTGATATCCAATATTGAGGGCAATGGCAATATGGAGTTCAAATAAATGATACATAAATATATGAGAATAGAGCACGTTCCTGATATATTTTCCGGGCTTAGTGTTTGGGGAATCACCCCACCACCACCACATTTACCGACTATGTCAACGTGGAGCTTTAGTGAAAGGTATTGGGGCGTAGAGCAAGAATTGATACCCATTTTCGAGGCCAATTTTCTGGGGGTCTACCTCTTTCCCAAAATACCCCACAAAAAGCATTTTTTTACTAACCATCGCAATATGGGGCTGAAATAAAGGTATTTGGGAGTAGAATACGTATTTGATATCCAAATTTAGGACCATTTATTTAGGGCATCACCCCTTTCCCAAAACACCCCCAAAGGGAAAAAATGTTTCATCCATGCCAATATGTGGCTCAAATGAATGGTATTTTAAATTAGAAAACGAATTTGATAACCTATTTTGGGGCCATGTGTTTGGGTGACGCCTCATCCTGTAAACTCCTCTTAAGCCAATGGCATTATGGGGTTTAAATAAATGGTATTTGAGAGAAGAGCACGATGCTGATATTTTTTCTGGGCCAAGTATGTGGGGGACCACATCTCCCCCAAAACTAAATCAGAAATCATGAGAATATCGCGCTGAAATGATAAGAAGGCAGTACACCTTACATCCAAACTTAAATTCGTAGACCAATAAAGATCATATGGGATTCAGATAAAGGCACTTATATTGTTAAACTCTTAGTCCAGCGATATACTATTTTCGTAACATGGTATTTCACTAAAAGCTTTTTAATTGTCGAAAATAAATATTCCAAGGAAACTTTTGTTAAATATAAAGTAAAAGAAGGCGCAGCGGAGCGGGCCCGCGTCAGCTAGTGATTTTATGAAACTTCCAACAAAAATACTCACTTGGGGCATTTACATGCTGTTGAAATAGTAGAATGCAGTGACCGAGCCCAGAATTCAAACATCCCCTCGTATGATTTGTCCGAACTTACCGATAGCGAATCTACTGCATTCCAAGGTCTATTGAGAGAATACGAAAATGTGTTTTCGTCAACGGCTTTACGTGGTGGTTGTCTGCAGTAGTACTAGTGAAGAAAAAGAACGGAACACAGATTTTGCGTGGATTACAGAAGACTGAATTCGGTAAGTGCAATGATTCATACCCGCTGCCTCGGATGGACGATATCTTGGTTGCGCTACATGGTTCAAGATGGTTTTCTACAATGGACCTACAGTCTGGATACTGGCAAGATGAGATGGATGATGAGTCGAAGGAGAAAACGGCTTTTTTTTTTGTGGCGCTGGACTTTGGCATTTCAGCCACTTTCGAGCGCCTTATGTGGAATTCGAAAGATTGCCCTGGAGTACAGCTTTAGTCTACCTTGATGACATCATTGTTAAATCCCGAACAGTGAAAAGTCATCTTGCGCAGCTGAAGGAAATATTTGAACGACTTGGCAAAGCAGGTCTTGACTAAGTCCGACCCAGTGCAATTTTTTTAAAGATCGAGTGAGTAACTTGGCCCACATCGTGGGCCGTAACGGACTAGAAACTGACCTAAAGAAAATTTTTAAGATAACTGAATGGCCATTACACTATATCGGGAGATCGGTCTATATGGCAGCTATATCCAAATACCTATATCGGTCTATATGGCAGATATATCAAAATATTTGCCAGAAATAGGTAGGGGTCTACCACAACACACTGTGCCAAATTTCATCGGATTTGGGTTATATATGTATCTTTTATGCCCTCAATACCCTATATCTGGGATCGGGCTGTCGGTCTATAGGGCTGCTATATCCAAATATAGTCCGATCTGAACCCCACTTCACAGAAATAGGGAGAAGTCTACCAAAACTCACTATGTCAAATTTCATCGAAATCGGATGAAAAATTACCAATTTATTGCCTCAAGACTTTAAGTCTAGAGATCGGTATATATAGCGGCTCTATATTACTAAAATCCCATTTTATGAGATCAGAAGGCTAGGTTTATATACAAAGAATACGAAATCATCAAAAATTGTTTGGAAAATGTTTTTATTCCCAAGACATCTGCAAAATTATAAATACCCTAACAAATACCCAAAAAAGATTTGTTGGGTAAATACCCAAGCGTAAGGTATTTACCCCGTAGAAACCTATTTCTACCAATATAGATATTCTGAAAATAAAAAGGCTAGTCTGGTAATAGATGCTAAGAGAACACAGAGGGTATGAAGAGGAAGTCTTTGTTCATTTCCGCGAGTTACGGCGGAGAAGACGTACTTCAAACCCTTTTCTTGAAAATGGTATTGAGTGTAAGAAAAAGGTCATGGAAAGAGAGCTGCTTTAGCTACTGCCATTTATTCTTGTTTGAACCGTTGTTTCGCTCCGCAAGCATTTTTATGTAACTCGTCAAGATCATTTTCGGAAAAAAAATTTAAGTCACTCAAGGATAGCTACGATAGGCGGTTGACGATTTGCGTCGGTTTTCAGTAGAGCGGCTGCTCCAGGCTCCACTAGCCGACAGACCACTGGTCAGAAAGGGCTTTTGACAAAGACACCAGGTTCGAGCCTTAAGGACAAGGTCGAACCTATTCTGTATTCGCATACCTATTATTTGCCATCGGTCTTCCCCGGCAAATAAACAGGATCTTTAAGAGGTTGGAATATTAGAAGTGGCATCGCTCTCAGGTTTATTGAGAGGCTTTTTGCGAATGATCCTAAGACTCTCACTAATAGGGAGAGAGACTCCTTAAATTGGGCTCGGGGATTCGCTGCACAGGCTACAAAACTTCGGCTGTCTCGCAGACCTCAACAAGTCTGGAGGAGTTGTGTCCTACAGATTCAACAAGGTGAAACTGAAGGTCTATAGAAGCGATGCGGTTGGGAATCAGGAATCATTCCTGATGAGCTCTCGACCACATCGCTAAAGTCTTGCGAATTGCAGGAAACTGAAAATCCTCCTGCCACAATCGAGACCGGAGGGGAAGGTATCGAAACGGGATCCGACATGCCCTGTGTGAGTGGGTCATCCGGTTGAACTGGGCTCTAGGTGTGCGGCTGCGGGAAGGACGGAACTCAAAACGGAAGGGTAGAAAGATTTAATCGTACTCTGCTTGACTATTTTGCCAAGTTCATTGATCTGAACCAATAGGACTGGGATACTTGTTTGCCTTTGGCGCTTTTGGTGTACAAGTCGTCCGTCCATGCTTCAACAGGTTACACACCATCTCGTCTTATATTTGGAAGGGAAGTACAACTGCTCTTAGACATAATATTTAGAAGCCCACCACACATTAATAACATTAGCCATATTGACGGAAGATGTTGAAGGGCCTAAGACAACTCACTGTTTCGAATTTCAGCAAAATCGGATAATAAATGTGGCTATTATGGGCCTAAGACTAAAAATTGGAGGATCGGTCTATATGGCATCTATATCCAAATCTGGACCGATCTGGGCCAAATTGTCGGAGGATGTCGAAGGGCCTAACACAACTCACTGTCCCAAATTTCAGCAAAGTTGGATAATAAATGTGGTTTTTACTGGCCTAAGACCCTAAATCGGCCGATCGGTCTATATGGCAGCTATATAAAGATATAGTCCGATATAGCCCATATTCAAACTTAACCTGCTTATGGACAAAAAAAGAACCTGTGCAAAATTTCAGCTCAATATCTCTATTTTTGAAGACTGTAGCGTGATTATAAGGTCGGAAATGGATATTTCGATGTGTTGCAAACGGAATGACAAAATGAATATACCCCCATCCGTCGGTGGTGGGTATAATAATTGGTAGTTGATATGGTTCAGTCCAGAAATATTGTTCCGGGTCGTCCATGGCTCCTGAATTAAGGCAATGTGAATCTTGCCCTTGATGATTTTCTTCATCAGATCGTGGGTAGCTGTCTCGTTCGGGTGGAGGTTTCTCTGGATAACCTCAATCATTGGACCTCCAGTTAATAAGCTTCTTGGGAGTGTGTGATGATCTCATCGCCCGCTCCCTGATCATTAGGCTGCATTGACTTTCCTGTCACTGAACTGCCATATATACCGATCTTAGGTCTTGACTTCTTGAGCTACTGGAGTCCGCAATTCTTATCCGATTTGGATGAAATTTTGCGCGAGGTGTTTTTTCTTTACTTCCAACAATTGTGTCAAATACGGTATAATCAGTTCATATCCTGATATAGCTGCCATATAAACCGATCTCCCGATTTGATATTCTGAACCTCTGAAAGCGCAATTATTACAAAATTTGCCTGAAATTTTGGTGGTGATATGTTTTTAAGACTTGTACGGCATGATATGTACGGTCCATATCGGACAATAGCTTGGTATAGCTTATGTATATTTGAAAAAGTAGTTCGAAGAACTCGATAAATGCGATCCAAGGTGTTGGGTAAATAAGATTCGGTCCGGCCAACTTAGCGCGCTTTTACTTGTAAAATTTATTTTTTTTACTCTACACTGAAAAAAGTTAGCTTACAATTAAAGATTCATGACCGATTCTGGGTCATGACTTCTTGAGCCTCTAGAGGGCGTAATTCTTATCCGATTGTGCATGAAATGTTTTTTTTGATTTAAATGTTTGAAATGTTTTAATTTGACCATTAGCGCTAAGCATGGTCTAAATAAGTTAATAACCTGATATAGTTCTCATATAAACCGATTTTGGAACTTGACTTTTGAGCCGATAGAAGGCGCAATGCTTATCCGATTTCTCTGAAATTTTGCAAGGAGTTTTCCGTTCTAACTGTGCCAAGTGTGGTCTAAATCATTTCATAACCTGATATAGCTCCCATATAAACCGATTTCAGATGTTAACTTTTTGAGCCGCTAGATGGCGCGATTTTTATCTGATTTGGCTGAAATTCTGCACAACTTCTTCTTGTATGACCTTTAACACACGTATGAGATATGGTCCGAATCGGTTTATAACCTGATATAGCTCTCATATAAACAGATCTCCCGATTTTATTTCTTGAGCCACTATAGGGCGCAATTAGCTCAAATCGTATAGCAATTCTTATCCACTATCATTTGTTTGCCTTATGAAGGAACAAGGAACTTGACAAGAACTTAAGATTCGGCCCTGCCGAACTCACCACATTTTTACTAGTTCTACTCTATTTTAATTTGCTTCATAGTCGATTGTTCGTTCTACTTTGTTTTGAGCACAAAGTGTTTCATTAAGACGCTATTATACGACTCGAAGATGACAGACAACCAAAACAGCTGATTTCTTTATGTTTCTGTCAGAGGGAGTAGAGAACGCTCCAATCGAAAAAATTACCATGTGCTTTTTTAAAAAATGATGCTCATATGTTAATTTCGTTTGTATCACTCGACGTTAATCTAGCATGTCTTAAATCAACGACATGCCGTGAAATAGAGCCCTTATAATGTCACGAAATCTTGTCAATGCTCTCTAACAAAGCATTTTTCATCCAACTCACTAAGCCTTTTGTCTTTCACAACTTTATAAGATTTCCGCAATGCCTCCATGGATTTCTTCTCTTTCATTCTGCTCATGCATGCTGTGGTCAGGAAAACTAGATGTTCGTTTTTGCTTTTTATACCCTCCACCATAAGATGGGGGGTATACTAATTTCGTCATTCTGTTTGTAACTACTCGAAATATTCGTCTGAGACCCCATAAAGTATATATATACTTGATCGTCGCGACATTTTATGTCGATCTAGCCATGTCCGTCCGTCTGTCCGTCCGTCCGTCCGTCCGTCTGTCTGTCGAAAGCACGCTAACTTCCGAAGGAGTAAAGCTAGCCGCTTGAAATTTTGCAAAAATACTTCTTATTAGTGTAGGTCGGTTGGTATTGTAAATGGGCCATATCGGTCCATATTTTGATATAGCTGCCATATAAACCGTTCTTGGGTCTTGACTTCTTGAGAGTCTAGAGTGCGCAATTCTTATCCGATCAGAATGAAATTTTGCACGACGTGTTTTGTTATGATATCCAACAACTGTGCCAAGTATGGTTCAAATCGGTCTATAATCTGATATAGCTGCCATATAAACCGATCTTGGGTCTTGACTTCTTGAGCCTCTAGAGTGCGCAATTCTTATCCGATCAGAATGAAATTTTGCACGACGTGTTTTGTTATGATATCCAACAACTGTGCCAAGTATGGTTCAAATCGGTCCATAATCTGATATAGCTGCCATATAAACCGATCTTGGGTCTTGACTTCTTGAGCCTCTAGAGTGCACAATTCTTATCCGATTGAAATGAAATTTTGCACGACGTGTTTTGTTATTATATCCAATAACTGTGCCAAGTATGGTTCAAATCGGTTCATAACCTGATATAGCTGCCATATAAACCGATCTTGGGTCTTGACTTCTTGAGCTTCTAGAGGGCACAATTCTTATCCGATTTGAATGAATTTTTGCATGACGTATTTTATTCTTACTTTCAACAACTGTGTCAAATATGGTTCAAATCGGACCATAACCTGATATAGCTGTCATATAAACAGATCTGGGGATTTGACTTCTTGAGCTTCTAGAGGGCGCAATTCCTATCCGATTTGGCTGAAATTTTGCATGACGTATTTTATTCTTACTTTCAACAACTGTGTCAAATAAGGTTCAAATCGGTTCATAACCTGATATAGCTGCCATATAAACAGATCTGGGATCTTGACTTCTTGACCCCTAGAGGTCGCAATTATTATCCGATATGCCTGAAATTTTGTACGACGGATCCTCTCATGACCATCAACAAACGTGTTTATTATGGTCTGAATCGGTCTATAGCCCGATACAGCTCCCATATAAATCGATCTCTCTATTTTACTTCTTGAGCCTCCAAAGCTGACATTTTACACAGGTCTCCAACATATAATTGAATTGTGGTCTAAACCGGATCATATCTTGATATCGCTCTAATAGCAGAACAAATCTTTTCTTATATCATTTTTTGCCTAAGAAGAGATGCCGGGAAAAGAACTGACTAATGCGCTCTATGGTGGAGGGTATATAAGATTCGGCCCGGCCGAACTTAGCACGCTTTTACTTGTTCTCATTTAATTAGTACAGTGTACAATTTGCAATCATCTCGCTTTGGTTTTTTACTTAGATGGAAAAACTGCACGAAAATGTTACTCTCGGGCATTCCAGATAATCGAGGTCCGACTGTATTTTTTATTTTTTGCATTTTCAATAATCTCATAAACTAAAAAGAGCTTCTTTGTCTACTAATAACGTTCTCTTATTATTCTCCTTTATTTGCATTTGAAGAACGAAGGGTCGACTATGACCCTTCGTTCTGCCTTGTTTTGCTTCTGCCTTTGAGCACAAAGTGCTTCAATATAATGTCATGAAATCTTGTAAATGCTCTCTAACAAAGCAATTTTCATCCAACTCACTAAGCCTTGTGTCGTGCATAATTTCATAAGATTTCCGCAATGCCTCCATGGATTTCTTCTCTGTCATTCTGCTGGTCCATACTGTGGTCAAGAAAAATATATGTTCTTTTTTGCTTTTTCTCTATAAGTACAGTGTACAATTTGCAATCATGTCGCCTAGGTTTTACTTTGTACTTTGGCCTTTCTGGAATTGATTTTCAATTTTCCACATCTCGTTCAAGTGTCCGTCCTTGTGAGATGAAAATTTCTTTTGCATACAGGCCAGGTCATGCATTTTATTGGGAAATTTGTGCGACGTCTTTGTGGAGTAGCAGAGAAACTACAAGAATGTAGAAGTTAAATCATAATAGGGATAATGCCAGTTGTTCACAATGATGTTGACCGTGATGATGATGATGATAGTTATGACTCTATGGCACATACCATGGATCTAGGTATTCCTTATGAACTTTTAATACACAATGCCAAAGGTTTCAGGTATTGTGATTATGAGATATAGAAAATTACAAAAAGAAAGATATTCTTTGTTATTCAAATGACATGGAACTGACAATCAAATTAATGACATCAAAAAAGACTAAGCCGTATTTCTGACAATGGTCGGAAGACTATTCCTAATAATGCAGTATAGATAACCATTGTTTTTAGATTAAAGATATCAAAGCTCTTTTAATTACACAAAAAATCAAATTGCAAACAACAAGAGCCCAACAATAACTAAGTAAATAAATGCTAATCTTCTTCCTCTTATATATAACAAGTAAAAGCATGCTAAGTTCGGCCGGGCCGAATCTTATATACCCTCCACCATGGTCGCATTTGTCGAGATATTTTCCCGGCATCTCTTCTTAGGCAAAAAAAAAAGGATATAAGAAAAGATTTGCTCTGCTATTAGAGCGATATTTAGATATGGTAAGATTTGGACCACAGTTAAATTATGTTTATGTTGGAGACCTGTGTAAAATGTCAGCCAATTCGAATAAGAATTGCGCTCTTTGTGGGCTCAAAAATTAAAATAGAGAGATCGATTTATATGGGAGCTGTATCGGGCTATAGACCGATTCTGAACATAATAAACACGTATGTTAATGGTCATGAGAGAATCCGTCGTGCAAAATTTCAGGCATATCGGATAATAATTGCGACCTCTAGGGGTCAAGAAGTCAAGATCCCAGATCGGTTTATATGGCAGCTATATCAGGTTATAAACCGATTTGAACCTTATTTGACACAGTTGTTGAAAGTAAAAATAAAATACGTCATGCAAAATTTCAGCCAAATCGGATAGGAATTGCGCACTCTAGAGGCTCAAGAAGTCAAGACCCAAGATCGGTTTATATGGCAGCTATATCAGGTTATAAACCGATTTGAACCATACTTAGCACAGTTGTTGGATATCATAACAAAACACGTCGTGCAAAATTTAATCCCAATCGGATAAGAATTGCGCACTCTAGAGGCTTAAGAAGTCAAGACCCAAGATCGGTTTATATGGCAGCTATATCAAAACATCGACCGATATGGCCCATTTACAATACCAACCGACCTACACTAATAAGAAGTATTTGTGCAAAATTTCAAGCGGCTAGCTTTACTCCTTCGGAAGTTAGCGTGCTTTCTACAGACATACGGACGGACGGACGGACATGGCTAGATTGACATAAAATTTCACGACGATCAAGAATATATATACTTTATGGGGTCTCAGACGAATATTTCGAGTAGTTACAATCAGAATGACGAAATTAGTATACCCCCCATCTTATGGTGGAGGGTATAAAAATCAATTTGTGTTTGTTTGTAGGTTTGTTTGTTGGTGTGTTCCTTATAGAATCAGAAAAGGCTGAACCGATTTTCTTCAAATTTTCACTGATGGTGCACGATGACCCCGTGGTGCAATTAGAATACTCCTTTTTTTGATATCTGAAGGGGGAGCGGACCCTCCCCCTTACCATTATTTTCTGAAACGCCAGATCTCGGAGATGGGTGGTGCGACTTAAGCGAAATTTTGTGTCTCATATAGTACCCTAAAAATAAAAATTTGGTATTCAAATTTCGGATGGGGTACCTAGGGTAGGCGCCCCACCTCGAAGCCTAGCAAATATATATATACACCAATCACGACAATATGGGACTCAAATATTTACCGACCATGGCAATATGGGACTCAAATGAAAGGTATTTGCGAACAAAGTACGAATCTGATATCCAAATTTGGGATAAAGTTTCTGGGAATCCACCCTTCCCCAAAACAAGACTTATTTACTGATCATGGCAATATGGGGCTTAAATAAAAGGTATTTGAGTGTAGAACACAAATCTGATATCCAGATGTGGGACCAAGTGCTTGAGGGCCGGCTCATCCCCGACAAATCCCCAAAGGAGACAAATTTACGACCAAACAATATGGGGCTCAAATTAAAGGTCTTTAGTAGTAAAGCACGAATCTGATATCAATGTTCGGGAAAAGTGCCTATGGGGCCACCCCAACCCCATAACACCACCCAAATTGGAAGTATTTGCTGACCGTTGCAATATGAGGCTCAAAAAAGAGGGATTTTAGAGTAAAACACGAATCTGGTATATATTTTCAAAGCCAAGTCACTGAGTGGCCGCCCCATCCCGCAAGACACCGCCGAAACCCCAAATCGGGCATATTTACCGACCATGTCAATGTGGGGCTTAAATGAAAGGTATTGGGGGCAGAGCAAGAATTAATACCTAATTTCGAGACCAATTTTTGGGGGTCTACTCCCTTCTCAAAATACCTCACAAACAGCTGTTTTTTACTGACCATCGCAATATGAGGCTCAATTAAAGGTATTTGGGAGTAGAATATGAATTTGATATCCAAATTTACGAAAATGTATTTAGGGCATCACCCCTTCCTCAAAACACCCACCAAAGAGTAAACATTTTTCGACCATGGCAATAAGTGGCTCAAATGAAAGGTATTTGAGATTAGAAAACGAATTTCATAACCAGTTTTGGAACCATATGTTTGGGGGACGCCTTATCCTGTAAACTCCTCCTAAAAACCAATTGCAATATAGTGTTTAAACAAATACTATTAAAAGAAGTCTAATCGGAGCGGGCCCGGTCCAGCTAGTAACCAACTAAAAATAACTGAAAATATTATAATTTGCTTTCTATAATCTAACAAGCTGGAGAGGGCCCGCTCCGCTGCGCCTTCCTGGCGCGTCGTGCTTGCATGTAATATTGGAGCTCAAACCCTTTTACCTGACAAACCCTTTACCCTGAAAGTAGAAATCGGATTCATACTCTACTCCCAAAAACCACATTTGAGC
The DNA here is from genome assembly GCF_963082655.1 of Stomoxys calcitrans. Taxonomy (NCBI): domain Eukaryota; kingdom Metazoa; phylum Arthropoda; class Insecta; order Diptera; family Muscidae; genus Stomoxys; species Stomoxys calcitrans. The sequence continues at coordinate 66,880,451 of NC_081552.1, forward strand.
TACATATTGCCGTAGAGGGTTATATGTGTGGTTCAGGCGAAGTTTATGAAATAAGTCGTCCCTGAAACACTTGGCCATAAAACAGATTTGAGCACCTTTTTGCCATAGTCCAGAAATATGTTTAGCTTGAGGCATATGTAGAGTGGGGCGGCCACCCACGCACTATGCCCCGAAAAAATATTAGCATCATGCTCTACTGTTAAATTCCTTTTATTTGAGCCGCAATTGCAATTGGTTTAGGGGATTTTTATGGGGTGAGACTACCCCCAAACACTTGGCCTCAAAATTAGATATCAATTTTGTTTTTAACTATTAAATACCTTAAGGGGGTGCAAATGTTTAGGGGGTTCTTGGCAGGATTCGAATCTAGGCGTTCAGCGTCATAGGCGGACATGCTAGCCTCTGCGCTACGGTGGCCTCCTATCAGCATCTAGAGCACGATTTAGTTTGAGCCCCATAATATCAAGTATTTTAAAGATTTCAGGGCTACGGGTCTTGTTCAGATCCACACTAATTAATTTTTCTTGTTTTGGTTATCTACATTCAAAATCATATCTCACAGCTACCACTTGGCATTCCACATTTTTAAAGGATCCGCAGGTCCTTCTATGTCTATCCCAATTTAATTGTAAAATGTGTACTCTCCTACCAAAGACCTTTATTGCTGTCCTATTCTATCCTGATCGGCCTTCATTTATTATTATAATTTCCTTATGTTTGGGTAGGATGGGGGAGAGCGAATTCCCTCTGACACGTCCTTTATTTGAATACAATATATTCTTGTAAAGGGTGATTTTTTTGAGGTTAGGATTTTCATGCATTAGTATTTGACAGATCACGTGGGATTTCAGACATGGTGTCAAAGAGAAAGATGCTCAGTATGCTTTGACATTTCATCATGAATAGACTTACTAACGAGCAACGCTTGCAAATCATTGAATTTTATTACCAAAATCAGTGTTCGGTTCGAAATGTGTTCATTCACCGTAACGTTGCGCCCAACAGCATCTTTGAAAAAATACGGTCCAATGATTCCACCAGCGTACAAACCACACCAAACAGTGCATTTTTCGGGATGCATGGGCAGTTCTTGAACGGGTTCTGGTTGCTCTTCACTCCAAATGCGGCAATTTTGCTTATTTACGTAGCCATTCAACCAGAAATGAGCCTCATCGCTGAACAAAATTTGTCAAAATTTGAACACATTTCGCACCGAACACTGATTTTGGTAATAAAATTCAATGATTTGCAAGCGTTGCTCGTTAGTAAGTCTATTCATGATGAAATGTCAAAGCATACTGAGCATCTTTCTCTTTGACACCATGTCTGAAATCCTACGTGATCTGTCAAATACTAATGCATGAAAATCCTAACCTCAAAAAAATCACCCTTTATTTTTATACCCACCATCGACGGATGGGGGTATGTTCATTTTGTCATTCCGTTTGGAACACATCGAAATATCCATTTCCGACCCTATAAAGTATATATATTCTTGACCAGCGTAAAAATCTAAGACGATCTAGACATGTCCGTCCGTCTGTGCGTCTGTCTGTTGAAATCACGTTACAGTCTTAAAAAATAGAGATATTGAGCTGAAATTTTGCACAGGTTCTTTTTTTTGTCCATAAGCAGGTAAAGTTCGAAAATTGGCTATATCGGACTATATCTTGATATAGCCCCCATATAGACCGATCGGCCGATTTAGGGTCTTAGGCCAATAAAAACCACATTTATTATCCGATTTTGCTGAAATTTGGGACAATGAGTTGTGTTAGGCCCTTCGACATCCTCCGTCAATTTGGCCCAGATCGGATTTGGATATAGCTGCCATATAGACCGATCCTCCGATTTAGGGTCGATTTAGACGTAGCCCCACAAAAAATAGTCTAAAGGCGTCAAATCGCATGATCTTGGTGGCCAACTTACCGGTCCATTTCTTGAGATGAATTGTTCTCCGAAGTTTTCCCTCAAAATGGCCATAGAATCGCGAGCTGTGTGGCATGTAGCGCCATCTTGTTGAAACCACATGTCAACCAAGTTCAGTTCTTCCATTTTTGGCAACAAAAAGTTTGTTAGCATCGAACGATAGCGATCGCCATTCACCGTAACGTTGCGTCCAACAGCATCTTTGAAAAAATACGGTCTAATGATTCCACCAGCGTACAAACCACACCAAACAGTGCATTTTTCGGGATGCATGGGCAGTTCTTGAACGGCTTCTGGTTGCTCTTCACTCCAAATGCGGCAATTTTGCTTATTTACGTAGCCATTCAACCAGAAATGAGCCTCATCGCTAAACAAAATTTGTCGATAAAAAAGCGGATTTTCTGCCAACTTTTCTAGGGCCCATTCACTGAAAATTCGACGTTGTGGCAGATCGTTCGGCTTCAGTTCTTGCACGAGCTGTATTTTATACGGTTTTACACCAAGATCTTTGCGTAAAATCTTCCATGTGGTCGAATAACACAAACCCAATTGCTGCTAACGGCGACGAATCGACATTTCACGGTCTTCAGCAACACTCTCAGAAACAGACGCAATATTCTCTTCTGTACGCACTGTACGCATTCGTGTGGTTGGTTTAATGTCCAATAAAGTAAACTGAGTGCGAAACTTGGTCACAATCACATTAATTGTTTGCTCACTTGGTCGATTATGTAGACCATAAATCGGACGTAAAGCGCGAAACACATTTCGAACCGAACACTGATTTTGGTAATAAAATTCAATGATTTGCAAGCGTTGCTCGTTAGTAAGTCTATTCATGATGAAATGTCAAAGCATACTGAGCATCTTTCTCTTTGACACCATGTCTGAAATCCTACGTGATCTGTCAAATACTAATGCATGAAAATCCTAACCTCAAAAAAATCACCCTTTATATATATTCTTGATCAGCGTAAAAATCTAAGACGATCTAGACATGTTCGTCCGTCTGTTTGTTGAAATCACGCTACAGTTTTCAAAAATAGAGATATTGAGCTGAAATTTTGCACAGGTTCGTTTTTTGTCCATAAGCAAGTTAAGTTTGAAGATGGGCTATATCGGACTATATCTTGATATATCCTCCATATAGACCGATCGGCCGATTTAGGGTCTTAGGCCCATAAAAGCCACATTTATTATCCGATTTTGCTGAAATTTGGGACAGTGAGTTGCGTTGGGACATTCGACATCCTTCTTCAATTTGGCCCAAATCGGTCCAGATTTGGATATAGCTGCCATATAGGCCGATCCTCCGATTTAGGGTCTTAGACCCATAAAAGCCACATTTATTATCCGATTTCGCTGAAATTTGGGGCAGTGAGTTGTGTTAGGCCCTTCGACAAACTTCGTCAATTTGACCCAGATCGGTCCAGATTTGGATATAGCTGCCATATAGACCGATCCTCCGATTTAGGGTCATGGGCCATAAAAGCCACATTTATTATCCGATTTTGCCGAAATTTGGGACGGTGAGTTGTGTTGGGCCCTTCGACATTCTTCGTCAATTTGGCCCAGATCGGTCCAGATTTGGATATAGCTGCCATATAGACCGATCCTTAGATTTAGGGTCTTAGGCCCATTAAAGCGCATTTATTATCCGATTTTGTTGAAATTTGGGACAGTGAGTTGCCTTAGACCCTTCGAAATCTTTTTATACCCTCCACCATAAGATGGGGGGTATACTAATTTCGTCATTCTGTTTGTAAATACTCGAAATATTCGTCTGAGATCCCATAAAGTATATATATTCTTGATCGTCGTGACATTTTATGTCGATCTAGCCATGTCCGTCCGTCTGTCTGTCGAAAGCACGCTAACTTCCGAAGGAGTAATGCTAGCCGCTTGAAATTTTGCACAAATACTTCTAATTAGTGTAGGGCGGTTGGTGTTGTAAATGGGCCATATCGATCCATGTTTTGATATAGCTGTCATATAAACCGATCTTGGGTCTTGACTTTTTGAGCCTCTAGAGGGCGCAATTCTTATCCGATTTGAATAAATTTTGGCACTACGTGTTTTGTCATGATATCCAACAACTATGCCAAGAATGGTTCAAATCGGTCTATAACCTGAGATAGCTGTCATATAAGCCGATCTTGGGTCTTGACTTCTTGAGCCTCTAGAGGGCGCAATTCTTATCCGATTTGAATGAATTTTGGCACGACGTGTTTTGTTATGATATCCAACAACTGTGCCAAATATGGTTCAAATCGGTTCATAACCTGATATAGCTGTCATATACACAGATCTGGGATCATGACTTCTTGAGCCTCTAGAGGTCGCAATTATTATCTGATTTGCCTGAAATTTTGTACGACGGATTCTCTCATGACCATCAACATACGTGTTTATTATGGTCTGAATCGGTCTATAGCCCGACACAGCTCCCATATAAATCGATCTCTCTATTTTACTTCTTGAACCCCCAAAGGGCGCAATTCTTATTCGAATTGGCTGACATTTTACACAGGCCTCCAACATATAATTTAATTGTGGTCCAAACCGGAACATATCTTGATATCGCTCTAATAGCAGAGGAAATCTTTTCTTATATCCTTTTTTCCCAAAGAAGAGATGCCCGGAAAAGAACTCGACAAATGCGATCCATGGTATATAAAATTCGGCCCGGCCGAACTTAGCACGCTTTTACTTGTTTATATTTGGCCCTGATCGGTTCAGATTTGGATATAGCTGCCATGTAGACCGATCTCTCGATTTAAGGTTTTTGGCCCATAAAAAGCGCATTTATTGTCCGGTGTCGCCGAAATTTGGGACAGTGATTTGTGTTTGGCCCTTCGATACTTGTCTTAAATTGGGCTCAGATCGGTCAAGATTTGGATATAGCTGTCATATAGACCGATCTCTCGGTTGAACAATGACTTGTACTTAAAAGCATTTGGTCTAAATCGGATGATATATCTATATAGCTGCTATGGGGCATAAGGAATGCATTTTTCACTGGATTTTGACGAAGGGTGGTTCACATATATACCCGAGGTGTTGGGTATCCAAAGTTCGGCCCGGCCGAACTTAACGCCTTTTTACTTTTTTTTTTTTGTATTGGGATATCGCAATTTTAAAAATCCGCGGGTCCTCCTGCGTCTATCCAAATTTGAGGGTAAAAAGTGTACTCTACTGCCAAAGACTTTTTATTGCTCTTTTATTTTTTTTTTTTTTTTTTTGTATCGGCCTTTATATATTATTTATTATACCTTTTGGGTAGGATATTCGGAAGGGGATTGCCCTTTGACACGTCCTTTCATTTGAATACAATATATTTTCGGTCATCCTACATGACAGTTTGGTGTTGTTTTTATTGGGAGGAGAGGGTCGGTCTCCCTGACGCTAAAACTCAAAAGACAGTTTATTTGAATACTTTAATGTCGAGGTCTATATGTCCGACTGAATGGCAGGACGGCAGGACGTGACCCATATACTTGAATCCTTGGATGTGACCCAGATACTTGAATCCTTATATCAACATAAGATTCGAACTTTACTTTCATAGACCTTTCGTTTAATTCCCATATTATCCCGATCACATCCTATTGAAAGGAATTTAGTGGGTGGGTCGGTCCCAGACTCTGTCCCAAATGTGTATATCAGATTCGTAATCAACTCTTAAAAAAACTTTCATTTTTTACCCATTTTGTTGCGTTGGACATCCATGCCCGTTTTGGGGAATTTTGGGTTGGAGGGGCCCCGCAGACACCTTGGTCCAAATTCTTATATCAGATGTGTGCTTAACTTCGAAGCACATTTCAGTTGATACTCATATTGTCCCAACCGGTAAAGATATTAAAAATGTAGATATTAAAAAAATGTAGTACCCTTTTTTCAACCCTACCATCTACGAAAATTTCATGAAAATCGGTTCAGCCGTTTTTGAGTCTATACGGAACAGACAAACAAACTAACAAACAAGTAAAAGCGTGCTAAGTTCGGCCGGGCCGAATCTTATATACCCTCCACCATGGATCGCATTTGTCGAGTTCTTTTCCCGGCATCTCTTCTTCGGCAAAAAAAAGGATATAAGAAAAGATTTGCTCTGCTATGAGAGCGATATCAAGATATGGTCCGGTTTGGACCACAATTAAATTATATGTTGGAGACCTGTGTAAAATGTCAGCCAATTCGAATAAGATTTGCGCCCTTTGGGGGCTTTAGAAGTAAAATAGAGAGATCGATTTATATGGGAGCTGTATCGGCCTATAGACCGATTCAGACCATAATAAACACGTATGTTAATGGTCATGAGAGAATCCGTCGTACAAAATTTCAGGCAAATCGGATAATAATTGCGACCTCTAGAGGCTCAAGAAGTCAAGATCCCAGATCGGTTTATATGGCACCTATATCAGGTTATGAACCGACTTGTACTTTATTTGACGTAGTTGTTGAAAGTAACAATAAAAAACGTCTTGCGAAATTTCAGCCAAATCGGATAGAAATTGCGCCCTCTAGAAGCTCAAGAAGTCAAGTCCCCAGATCTGTTTATATGACAGCTATATCAGGTTATGAACCGATTTGAACCATATTTGGCACAGTTGTTGGATATCATAACAAAATACTACGTGTCAAAATTCATTCAAATTGGATAAGAATTGCGCCCTCTAGAGGCTCAAGAAGTCAAGACCCAAGATCGGTTTATATGACAGCTATATAAGGTTATAGACCGATTTAAACCATACTTGGCACAGTTGTTGGATATCATAACAAAACACGTCGTGCAAAATTTCATTCCAATCGGAGAAGAATTGCACACTCTAGAGGCTCAAGAAGTCAAGACCCCAGATCGGTTTATATGGCAGGTATATCAGGTTATGAACCGATTTGAACCATACTTGGCACAGATGTTGGATATAATAACAAAACACGTCGTGCAAAATTTCATTCCAATCGGATAAAAATTGCGCACTCTACAGGCTCAAGAAGTCAAGACCCAAAATAGGTTTATATGGCAGCTATATCAGGTTATGAACCGATTTGAACCATACTTGGCACAGTTGTTGGATATCATAACAAAACACGTCGTGCAAAATTTTATGGCACCTATATCAGGTTATGAACCGACTTGTACTTTATTTGACGTAGTTGTTGAAAGTAACAATAAAAAACGTCTTGCGAAATTTCAGCCAAATCGGATAGAAATTGCGCCCTCCAGAAGCTCAAGAAGTCAAGTCCCCAGATCTGTTTATATGACAGCTATATCAGGTTATGAACCGATTTGAACCATATTTGGCACAGTTGTTGGATATAATAACAAAATACTACGTGTCAAAATTCATTCAAATTGGATAAGAATTGCGCCCTCTAGAGGCTCAAAAAAGTCAAGACCCAAGATCGGTTTATATGACAGCTATATAAGGTTATGGACCGATTTGAACCATACTTGGCAAAGTTGTTGGATATCATAACAAAACACGTCGTGCAAAATTTCATTCCAATCGGAGAAGAATTGCACACTCTAGAGGCTCAAGAAGTCAAGACCCCAGATCGGTTTATATGGCAGGTATATCAGGTTATGAACCGATTTGAACCATACTTGGCACAGATGTTGGATATAATAACAAAACACGTCGTGCAAAATTTCATTCCAATCGGATAAAAATTGCGCACTCTACAGGCTCAAGAAGTCAAGACCCAAAATCGGTTTATATGGCAGCTATATCAGGTTATGAACCGATTTGATCCATACTTGGCACAGTTGTTGGATATCATAACAAAACACGTCGTGCAAAATTTTATCCCAATTGGATAAGAATTGCGCACTCTAGAGGCTCAAGAAGTCAAGACCCAAGATCGGTTTATATGGCAGCTATATCAAAACATGGACCGATATGGCCCATTTACAATACCAACCGACCTACACTAATAAGAAGTATTTGTGCAAAATTTCAAGCGGCTAGCTTTACTCCTTCGGAAGTAAGCGTGCTTTCGACAGACAGACGGACGGACATGGCTAGATCGACATAAAATGTCGCGACGATCAAGAATATATATACTTTATTTCGAGTAGTTACAATCAGAATGACGAAATTAGTATACCCCCCATCTTATTGTGGAGGGTATAACAAACAAAAAAGGAAACAAACAAACAAAGCGCAACAAATAAATTTTTATATTATAGAAGAAGATGATTAATGATTAATTCATCAAAGCAATAGCCATCAACTATAACATACTCATTCCAGTGTCTCTCCAACACCTTAATGCACTGTTTGTATGATACTTTAGCCTTTTAAAGGGTATCAGCAATGAGCAATTTAACTATAGCCTTTTAAAGGGTATCAAACCTGTCACGGGATAGGTCCTCTGTTAATAGGGAACGGTCCCAGTTCTCGTCACGTTATAAAAAAACAAGTAAAAGCGTGCTAAGTTCGGCCGGGCCGAATCTTGTATACCCTCCACCATAGAGCGCATTAGTCAGTTCTTTTCCCGGCATCTCTTCTTAGGCAAAAAATGATATAAGAAAAGATTTGTTCTGCTATTAGAGTGATATCAAGATATGATCCGGTTTAGACCACAATTCAATTATATGTTGGAGACCTGTGTAAAATGTCAGCTTTGGAGGCTCAAGAAGTAAAATAGAGAGATCGATTTATATGGGAGCTGTATCGGGATATAGACCGATTCAGACCATAATAAACACGTTTGTTGATGGTCATGAGAGGATCCGTCGTACAAAATTTCAGGCATATCGGATAATAATTGCGACCTCTAGGGGTCAAGAAGTCAAGATCCCAGATCTGTTTATATGGCAGCTATATCAGGTTATGAACCGATTTGAACCTTATTTGACACAGTTGTTGAAAGTAAGAATAAAATACGTCATGCAAAATTTCAGCCAAATCGGATAGGAATTGCGCCCTCTAGAAGCTCAAGAAGTCAAATCCCCAGATCTGTTTATATGACAGCTATATCAGGTTATGGTCCGATTTGAACCATATTTGACACAGTTGTTGAAAGTAAGAATAAAATACGTCATGCAAAAATTCATTCAAATCGGATAAGAATTGTGCCCTCTAGAGGCTCCAGAAGTCAAGACCCAAGATCGGTTTATATGGCAGCTATATCAGGTTATGGACTGATTTGAACCATACTTGGCACAGTTATTGGATATAATAACAAAACACGTCGTGCAAAATTTCATTTCAATCGGATAAGAATTGCGCACTCTAGAGGCTCAAGAAGTCAAGACCCAAGATCGGTTTATATGGCAGCTATATCAGATTATGGACCGATTTGAACCATACTTGGCACAGTTGTTGGATATCATAACAAAACACGTCGTGCAAAATTTCATTCTGATCGGATAAGAATTGCGCACTCTAGAGGCTCAAGAAGTCAAGACCCAAGATCGGTTTATATGGCAGCTATATCAGATTATAGACCGATTTGAACCATACTTGGCACAGTTGTTGGATATCATAACAAAACACGTCGTGCAAAATTTCATTCTGATCGGATAAGAATTGCGCACTCTAGACTCTCAAGAAGTCAAGACCCAAGAACGGTTTATATGGCAGCTATATCAAAATATGGACCGATATGGCCCATTTGCAATACCAACCGACCTACACTAATAAGAAGTATTTGTGCAAAATTTCAAGCGGCTAGCTTTACTCCTTCGGAAGTTAGCGTGCTTTCGACAGACAGACGGACGGACGGACGGACGGACAGACGGACGGACATGGCTAGATCGACATAAAATGTCGCGACGATCAAGTATATATATACTTTATGGGGTCTCAGACGAATATTTCGAGTAGTTACAAACAGAATGACGAAATTAGTATACCCCCCATCTTATGGTGGAGGGTATAATAACGAGAAACCTTCCACTCTTATAAGGGTTTGTCGTTCGAGGTAACGAATTGCCACCATTCTAACACCGTAGGATAGGTCCTAGGACAGTTCGAAAAGGATGAAATAAACAACTATTATGACATATGGTGAAATATCCAGGTAGAACTTCGTCGCAAAACGAACGCTTTTCAATGGAGTGTGAACACATTCTTGGCGACCGTCGGTAGGCAAATGTTGTAATAATAATTAACGGGTAAGCAATTTTTAACAATAATTAAGCGACTTTAAAAAAATAATTAACAACCATAAGTTATGACAATTTAAAATTTTCATTCCCTATAGAATATGTCCTGCGGCAGGTAACTAATTGTCCAGTTAAGGAACACTATATTTGGGGCAATTGTAACTACTCGAAATATTCGTCTGAGACCCCATAAAGTATATATATTCTTGATCGTCGCGACATTTTATGTCGATCTAGCCATGTTCGTCCGTCCGTCCGTCCGTCTGTCTGTCGAAAGCACGCTTACTTCCGAAGGAGTAAAGCTAGCCGCTTGAAATTTTGCACAAATACTTCTTATTAGTGTAGGTAGGTATTGTAAATGGGCCACATCGGTCCATGTTTTGATATAGCTGCCATATAAACCGATCTTGGGTCATGACTCCTTGAGCATCTAGAGGCGCAATTCTCATCCGATTTGACTGAAATTTTGCACATAGTGTTTTAGTATCACTTCTAACAACTGTGCAAAGTACGGTTTAAATCGGTTCATAACCTGATATAGCTGCAATATAAACCGATCTTGGGTCTTGACTTCTTGGGTCTCTAGAGAGCGCAATTCTTATCCGATTGGAATGAATTTTTGCACGACGTGTTTCGTTATGATATCCATCAATTGTGCCAAGTATGATTAAAATCTGTTCATAACCTGATATAGCTGCCATATAAACCGATCTGGGATCTTGACTTCTTGAGCCTCTAGAGGTCGCAATTATCACCGATTTGCCTGAAATTTTGTACGACGGATCCTCTCATGACCATCAGCATACGTGTTTATTATGGTCTGAATCGGTTTATAGTCCAATACAGGTCCCATATAAATCGATTTCTCTATTTTACTTCTTGAGCCCCCAAAGTGCGCAAATCTTATTCGAATTGGCTAACATTTTACACAGGTCTCCAACATATAATTTAATTGTGGTCTAAACCGGATCATATCTGGATATCGCTCTAATAGCAGAGCAAATCTCTTCTTATATCATTTTTTGCCTAAGAAGAGATGCCGGGAAAAGAACTCGAAAAATGCGCTCCATGGTGGAGGGTATATAAGATTTGGTCCGGCCGAACTTAGCACGCTTTTACCTGTTTTTAAATCGAAAATTGCCAAAATTCTTGTTACTGTGAAATTTGCAGAGATACATCAATTTTGTTATACCCTCCACCATAGGATGGGTATATTCTTGTATCATATATATTCTTGATCGTCGTGACATTTTAAGTCGATCTAGCTATGTCCGTCCGTCTGTCCGTCCATCCGTATGTCTGTCGAAAGCACGCTAACTTTTGAAGGAGTAGAGCTAGCCGCTCGAAATTTTGCAGAAATACTTCTTATTAGTGTAGGTCGGTTGGGATTGTAAATGGGCCAAATCTGTCCACGTTTTGATATAGCTGCCATATAAACCGATCTTGAGTCTTGACTTCTTGAGCCTCTATAGGGCGCAATTATCGTCCGATTTGACATTTAGATTTGAAATTTTGAACGGGGTGTTTTGATATTACTTCCAACAACTGTGCTAAGTATGGTTCAAATCGGTCCATAACCTGGTATAGGTGCCATATAAACCGATCTTGGGTCTTGATTTTTGAGCTTTTCGAAGGCGGAATTCTTATCCGATTTGGCTGAAGTATTGTACATAGTGTTGTGATATCACTTCCAACAAGTGTGCGAAGTATGGTCCAAATCGGTCCATAACTTGATATAGCTGCCCTATAAACCGATCTTGTATCTTGACTTCATGAGCCTCTAGAGGGCGCAATTCTCATCCAATTTGACTGAAATTTTGCGCATAGTGTTTTGATATTACTTCCAACAACTGTGCGAAGTATGGTTCAAATCGGTTTATAACCTGATATAGCTGCCATATAAACCGATCTTGGGACTTGACTTCTTGAGCTTTTAGAAGGCGCAATTCCTATCCGATTTGGCTGTAATTTTGCACGTGGTGTTTTGGTATCACTTCCAACATTTATGCAAAGTATGGTCTGAATCGTTCTATATCCTGATATAGCTGAACTCAAGATCCCGATCTGGGATCTTGTGTTCTTGAGCCTGTAGAGAGCGCAATTCCAATCCGATTTGGTACAGATTTTGTACAACGGTTTCTCCCATGGCCTTCGACATACGTGTGCAATATGGTCCGAATCGATCTATAGCTTGACACACCGATCTCCTGATTTTTCTTCTTGAGCCCCGAATCGGACATTATCTTGATATAGCTCCACCTCCTCCTCCGATCATATTCATTATTCATTGTTTGCCTAAAAAGAGATTCTGCGCAAAGAACTTGACAAATGCGATCCATGGTGGAGTGCATATAAGATTCGGCCCGGCCGAACTTAGCACGCTCTTACATGTTTTTTTTTTTTTTTGTGATAGCTATTGGGTGCAGGAACTGACACATCGGCGGTGACGTTGGGTCATAAAGTCAGAGCTGAATTTTACTCTGATTGCCAACACTGTGCGAATATCTTTTAGAAATTGTATTAATGGCTTCAAATGGTAGTCAACGGCAACGGCTCTCGCTGTTGCTCCGTGTGCCCAGGTTCGCATTAACGACGAGAAATAACCAAGAATAAAGTTGCCTTCGAAAAATTATAGCTCGAGTTGGGAATAAGGTATCGCGACGAAATTTGGATAGGCATAAAGTAGACGACTGAAACCAATTACAACAATTTTTCCCGTCATATATAGGGTAAAAATTGGATTGTCAAAAGTCAGCTATTTTTTATATCCCTAAAACGAAAAGAAATAATTTTTCAAAATTCCAGATTTCTGTAATCCGTTGTAATGTCTTGTTGCATTTGATGGTTTCTATAAAGAAAATGAATTTATGGCAATAATGCTACTTCTTTTCACACCAGGTTCTATTTTATGCCAAAATCATTAATTCCAGCTTTATTCGCTATATGGTCATAAAATATTAAGAAAATAATTTTTTTTTTGTTGTAGGAGCTTAGGAAATAAAAAGATTTTTTTTCACAAATTTTAAAAATTCAAAATAGTTGAAAAAATTACTACGTCAACAAAAATTCTCTAAATTTGAATATACTAACATGTGCCCGGTTGCTTTTTTGCCCACGATGTAACTGCCATCTTCGAGTTCTTTTCCCGCTATCTCTACTTAGGCCAACAACGGATAAGGGAAAATAATTGCTATGCTATTCGAGCTATATCAAGTTGTGCTCCGTTTTGGACCATAATCGAATTGAATGTAGGAGACCATAGTAGGTCATTGTATAAAATTTCACCCTATTTGAAAAAGAATTGTCTCCTTTAGGGGCTCAAGCAGTAAAAAAGGGAGATCGGCTTATATGGGAAAGGTATCAGGCTACATACCGATTCAGACCATATTTGACACGTATGTTGAAGGTCATGGGAGAAGCCAAATCGAATAATAATTACGCCCTCTACTGGGACAAGAAGTCAAGATCCCAGATCGGTTTATATGACAGCTATATCGGGTTTTTGGCCGATTTGAACCTTATTTGGCACAGTTATTGGAAGTCATACCAAAATACGTCGGGCGAAATTTGAGCCAAATCGGATAAGAATTGCGCCCTCTAATGGCTCAAGAAGTCGAGATCCAAGATCGGTTTATATGTCAGCTTTATAAAAACATGGGCCGATATGGCTCATTTACAATCCCAACCGACCTGCACTATTAAGACTTATTTTTGCTAAATTTCAAGTGGCTAGCTTTACTCTTTAGTTAGCGTGCTTTCGACAGACAGACGGATGGGCGGAATATATATACGATCACGAATATATATATACTTTATGGGGTCTTAGACGAATATTTCGAGCAGTTACAAACAGTGTACCCCCATACTATAGTGGGGGGTATAAAAAGAAAATCTAAGTCAGAAATTCTACTCTACTAATAAATTCAATAATTTCTAATTTTATTTGCCGCTCCGCTGAAAGTAGCCGTTGAGTAGAGCGGACGTGTTTTCATTTCTCTCCTAAAAGAATAATATCCGTATCTTGGAATAGGTTTCACCTAATACAAAAAAATTTGCAAGCCTTTTTGGAGGAGGCTTAAAATGAACTCCAAAGACCCAACAGCTGCGGTGGTGTCGTCAGACAGCAGCATGTTGCCCTCCCCTCCTATAGGTGTGGGCGCCTTGGCACCTGTAGTCGAGAGTAAATAAAAGAGAATCAGATCTCCCGAAAAGCATAATACTACCAAAATGCTGAAAAAGAAAAATTGCTTCCCGCTTTCAAGTATTCTGGGAAGACCAAGCCAGCTCCTCCGCAATGGAGACACCAGACAGTGTCCTGTGGAGGGAAAGATGGACATCCCACAGCTCACAAAGGCGACGGTCTTCATCATTCGGAACTCGTGATGGAAGTCCCAAACAAGCAGGGAAGAGGAAGGAACTCTCCATGAGGTTGGCATTGATCAAGTCTCCGTGATAAGTTTGGCTAAGACTAAAGGCATGGCGTAATAAGGGACCAAGGTCGTCATTTTCAAGTTTCAATTGAGCCATCAGGCGGTGCAGTGGCGGGACATTCAAAAACGCCTAACGGACAGCGGGCCAACGACGAGATTGTCACCGTCTCTTTCAATATTGGGAAGACAAGGATAAGCAAAGATCCTAATATTAAAACATCAGACAGTGCAGTGGCGAGAGTCCCAACACAGCCTAATGAACAGGGACCCTATGAAGGAACCAGCAACGACTTCCTCGAGATTAGGAAGACTCTGATGGATAAAGCTCCTAATGCTGAAACATCAGGCAGTGCAGTGACAGATAACTCAATGATGCCTAACGCACAGGGAACAGATGATTTACTCAAGATTTGGAAGACTAGTATAGGTAAATATCCTAGTATTTAAACATCAGGCAGAGTGCAGCAACGGTAGACTCAATACTGGCTAACGAACTTGGGACCCGATGATTAAACCATTACCGACTTTCTCAAGATTCGGAAGACTAGGATATGCAAAGATTCTAATAGACGATGGAGACGACGAGACCATCACCCACTCCCAACAAGCCCATCTAATGGATGATAAATGATTGAGGTCATTCGGATAAACCTCCGCCGGAGCGAGACAGCTACTCACGCTCTGATGGAGAAAATCAGCAAGGGCAAGATTCATATTGCCTTAATTCAGGAGCCATGAACGACCCGGAACAAAGTTTCAGGACTGAACCATATCAACTACCAATTATTCTATGCTAACACTGGTAATCGGCCGAGAGCTGCATTATTTGTCATACAAATTTAAATTATGCATTTTCCCCAGAGTTATCAACGTCGGATACAACAATGGTGAGACAGGGAGACGGTGGAGCATATCTGTCATCACTTTATCTGCCTTTCGACTCTCTGACACCGCCACCTACGTCGGAGCTACAACGGTTGGGGAGGAAAGCAAAACAGACAAGAAATGAGGTACTAATAGGGTGCGATGCGAACTCTCACCACATTTTGTGGGGAAGTACCAACATTGATAAGCGGGGCCAAGCCCTGGCAGAATTCTTGAATACTAACGACCCAATAACACTTAATATTGGTAACACCGCTTCTTTTGTTAATAGGATTAGGGAGGTTTTAGATGTGACAAAATGTTCAATCTAATCGATGAGGTTCAGGATTGGAAGGTCTCCTTGGAGCATTCCTTCTCAAACCGTCGCAATATTAGGTTTAGAATAGCGCGGCCAGCGCCGAATACGCTAAGCTTCCGTAATAAATTGAAAGCCAACTGGCCAAAATTCGTAAGACTATTCAAAACAAGTCTTGGACAAGATAATTTAGATTGTCCAAACATAGAAGATAATGTCAAGTGGAGTCTTTCGAAGATAGTTGTCTTCTTTGAGAATTGAAATCAGCCCAAGAAAAACCCTGGATAACTGGGGAAGATTTGCAACATTGAGAAAGAGGTCTGCAGACTTTTTAACAGAGCACGTCGAAAAAAATAGGAAGTACAATATATTGGGATGTGTATTACACACGGCTCAAGGAATACAATAAGATTACCAAAAAAGCAAAAGTGGCTAAAGTGCCTCCTGGAAGCTTTTCTGCGACCAGGCCGATAGGGTTACTAACGCTGATGGAATATATCCGGCGTTACAAAAAAGAGGCCGACTATCTGGCGCCTCATCTGGCCACTATTTTCACAGCGTGCCGAGGACCAGCGAACTGCTCAAATACAAACAGCATGCCTATGTCAAGGGTAGGTCGGTGTAGACTGCCCTGCACGAGGTTGTGCATAAAATAGAAGAATCCTTCGATGATAAGACGTACACATTGTCGGTTCGCATTGTCGGGGGGTTTAGTAATGTGCGGAACGACACATTGATCCAATCCTTATACCAGTGCCGGTATAAACCATATGCTAAGGAACAGGTGGATAAATTGCGGGTCCCATGACATAAATGTAAGGGAGAAAGTGGAACAAGGCACGCCACAGGGGGATTTTATCGCCATTCCTTTGGGTGACCACCATAAATAACCTATTACGTTAAACCAGAGACGACAGAAATAAGCCTGTTCACGAGGAAGACGAATTGGTCCAATTCGATGCACCACGTTCCTCAATAAAACGATTTCGATGTCAGACAAATAATTAGGAGAGATCTTGGATAGGAAACTCAATTGGAAGTGCCACATTCAGGAGCGTACTGAGTAGGCTCACAGATGTTGGGCACTATGTAGATGGCCGTACGCTCGAAATAGGTCCTGAATCCGAGGACAGTCCGCTGGCTCTACAGAAGAGTGATTGGACCAATACTTACTTACACCTCAGTTGTTTGGTGGACTGCTATAGAGAAAAGGTGCTACGTTAGAACCATACAACAAGTTCAGAGAACATGTTGTCTTGGCATAGACGGAGCGATAAGGACCACGCCCACTATAGCACTGGAGACTATTCTAGATATCCGGCCCAATGGCATACAGATTAATTGTGAGGCAGCCACTGCGGCTATGAGACTTTAGGCGATGGGAGAATTGATAGAGGATAAGAACAGGTCATACCATCGTGGTATAATCGAGGCGACGATAGGAAACCCGGATGGATTAGAAGAGGTTTCCGATCGGATACCTGAGACGATGGAGAAAATGTGTAACGTAATATAAGTAGACAACAGGCTCAGAGAACATATTATGTTGCCAGAGACGGAGCGATGAGGACTACACCCTGTAGGGCACTAAGACTGTTTGTGATTAAGTGTGAGGCAGCCACTGCGGCTATGAGACTTAAGGCGATGGGAGAATGGATTGAGGATGGGAGCAGCTCATACCATCGCGGTATAATCGAGGAGACGATGGGAAAACTGAAAGGAATGGAAGTGATTTCGGATCGGATACCTGAGACGACACATGACACCGAGTGCGAGGCACTGCTGTCAGCAGCACAGTCTTGGACTAACGGATGGTCATTTTACAAAGATGGATCAAAGCTAGGGGACAGAGTGGGCCTGGTGGCCTACATTGACAACCCAGGGACTGATATCTGTTTTAGACTGTCTGACTATAATACGGTCCTGCAGGCAAAGATCCGGTCAATCACTGCATGAGGTGGTGTGGTACTAACGTGAGAACGTCGAGCTTGAACATCTCACGGACAGTAAAATGGCCATAAGGCAATTAGAACCAGGATGGTAAGGAGAACAAGGAGATTAACGCCTTCTCTGAAGATGGCGCAATCCGCATCGTTTGGGTGCCGGGCCATAACGGGGTAAGGGTGAATTAAATAGCAGGCGATTTGGCGGTGAAGGCCAGAGAACTGCCGTCGATAAACTTGGTTGAGCCTTTCGGTTCGACGCAGTCCGATTTAAGGGTGTTGGCGACAAACGGGCATGTAACACTGTGCAACAGTCGGTAGGACGGCGAAAATCCTATGGGGTGATCCGGATCGTGAGACGACGAGGCTATTACTGAAAGGAAGTAAGAAGGAGGTCGGTATATTTTTTGGTGTCATAATTTTACACATAGGACTATGAGCTCACTTATACAAAACTAGCTGACCCGGGCCCGCTGCACCTTCTTTGACTTTATATGGAACAAAAGTTTCCTTGGAATATTTATTTTTGGCAATTAAAGATCTTTTAGTGAAATACCACGCTACGAAAATAGTATATCGCTTGAATAACAGTTTAAAAACATAAGTGCCTTTATTTAAATCCCATATAATCTTTATTGGTCTACGAATTTAAGTTTGGATGTAAGGTGTACTCCATTCTTAAAATACTTCATTTCAGCCCGATATCCTTATGATATCTGATTTAGGGGTGTTTTCGGTGGAGAGGTGGTCCCCCAGAAACTTGGCCCTCAAATACCATTTATTTAAACCCCTTATTGCCATTGGCTTAAGAGGAGTTTACTGGATGAGGCGTCCCCCAAACACATGGCCCCAAAATAGGTTATCAAATTCGTTTTCTAATCTCAAATGCCTTTCATTTGAGCTGCATATTGGCATAGTCCCTTTGGGGGTGTTTTGGGAAAGGCGTGCTGCCCTAAATATATGGTCCAACATTTGGATATCAAATTCGTATTCTAATCTCATTTAAACTCCTTATTGCAAAAGTCAGCAAATATGTCCGGTTCCACTCTCTTAAGGACCCAAATTGTCTTGGTGACAACTTTTAAGAAGTAAACAACTCCCTAATTTGTTGCTGCAGTTACGGTTGCAAATGATATCAATACCTTCCGTCGACTCAAAACGCAGCGTAAAGATGCTCCCCTATACTCGCGGCTCATTCTTTGTATGGGTGCACCCTCTTCAGAGTTCCACACATGCTCAAAAATCCGCTTGTTAACCAGATCCTCCACTTGGACCGAGGATCTTGTGAAATCCTACCGGATGCACTCCCGATATTAAAGCCTGCATAAAACAGCTCATCTTCGTTGTGCTACCATCTTCCTCTTCCGTGATGGCCGTGGCCTGCTTTTGGAAGTCATAGTCCTCCATGAAGACTCAGAGTCCGTGCGCGCTTCCTTCGTTCCTGTTCCGACTTTGTCTCCCTCCGCAGGACACTGTCTGGAGTCTCCATTGCAGGAGGGCTGGTTTGGTCTTCCCAGAGTACTTGAAAGCGCGGAGCTCTTTTTCTTCTTCAGCATTTTACCAGTGTTATTCTCTTCGGGAGATCTGATTCTGTTTCTAGCTTCCGTGGAAGTGCTTGGCATGTCAGTTTTATCCCTTCCTGAGTCCTGCATTTTCGACCGATTGCGCTGCCGGTGCATACTCCTCTGTCTCTTTCGTCGTTCCCCGGATTGACTTCTTGGTCTTCTTGTGAGCTTAGCAAAACCATCCCTTGCTTCTGCTGCCATCCTGCTGTCCTCATCTCTTGATTCAGCAGCGACGACTATTTAATTGACACTGTCACTGTTTGAATTTGAATCGGAAACACCACCTTTATTTAAAGGCTGGGATGAACTGTCCCTCGTTCTGGTTTATTCGTTGCTTCCTAATTTGTTAATCTGACGACTGGTTATTCACTTGTAGCTTTACTCTCGACTACAGGTGCCAAGACACACACACCTGTAGGGGGCGGACAACTTGCTACGGTCTTATGCAACCAACGCGGTACCTATACCGAGAAAGACCGAAGAAAAATTCAACGACCGATATGAAACACATTCGCTCCACTCAACGGCTATATGTTGAACAATTAATTAATAACAAGTAAGAGCGTGCTAAGTTCGTCTGACCCGAATCCTATAAGCACTCCACCATGGATCGCATTTGTCGAGTTCTTTGCTCTATATCTCTTTTTAGGCAAACAGAGAATAATGGATAAGAATTGTTAAGCTATTGGAGATATATCAATTTAAAGTCCGATTCGGACGATAAGTGGATTAAATGTTGAAGACCATAGTAGAAGTCATTGGGCAAAATTTTTAGTCCATTGGGATAAAAATTTCGTCTTGGAGGTGTTCAAAAAGCATAATCGGGAAATCGGTTTATATGGGAGCTGTATCAGGATGTAAATCGATTAAGGCCATATTGGACATGTATGTTGAAGGGAGAAGCCAATTTAGAATAAGAATTGCGCCTTTTAGAAGCTCAAAAATTCAAGACCTAAGAGCGGTTTATATGGCAGCTATATCAGGTATTGTAACGATTTAAGCCATACTTAGCACAGTTATTGGAAGTCACAACGGAACACCTGATGCAAAATTTCAGGCAAAGCGGATAAGAATTGCGCCCTCCTGTGGCACAAGAAGTCCAGATCCAAGATCGGATTATATGACATCTATATCAGGTTATGAACCGATTTGCACCATACTTCGCACAGTTGTTGGATATCATAACAAAACACGTCGTGCCAAAATCCATTCAAATCGGATAAGAATTGCGCCCTCTAGAGGCTCAAGAAGTCAAGACCCAAGATCGGTTTATATGACAGCTATATCAAAACATGGACCGATATGGCCCATTTACAATACCAACCGACCTACACTAATAAGAAGTATTTGTGCAAAATTTCAAGCGGCTAGCTTTACTCCTTCGGAAGTTAGCGTGCTTTCGACAGACAGACGGACGGACATGGCTAGATCGTCATAAAATGTCACGACGATCAAGAATATATATACTTTATGGGGTCTCAGACAAATATTTCGAGTAGTTTTTTTTTTTGTATCTCTTTCCAACGTATTCCACTTGTACTCATGTAAGTAATTCCTGCTTCTATAGCAGGAATTAGTTTCTATGAGGAACTAGTTTCTAGCTGGGAAATATTTCTTATTTCCCTGATACCAGCACTCATTGTTGCCGGGTTGAATTCATATTTGAGCTCCCCGTTTTTCTCGCGCACAGAGTATTTTTGTTCTTGAATGGAAATATTAATTTTGGACCTTGGTTTGGAATCATATACATGAACTTTAACGTTCTTCATGGTCCTTCGAAACCTGCAATAATCAGATCTACTATTTATCACTTTTCGACACATAATTTGGACGCCATTTTATGGCACATTTTAAGCCCTTTGGTTGTCTTAAATATGTTTAAGGAATCTCGAAGGGAACCATTTTAATAGAACAAAATAAATGGAATTATTAAGGTAATAAGAACAGATGAATAAAAATCTACTTAATTCCAAAATACCCAAAGTGTATTAACACAGGGTTGTGTAAGGGTTGATATTCTATTCTGCTTTCGGAATAGTCGCTGAAATGTTTAATTGTTTCATGAGCGAAATGTGACAGCCATAATTTGTTTTGATTTATATATACCAAAAGACGTTTTTTTATCTGCATTTATGTTTTAATATTTTTTTCGCAAATAAATAAAATAACAAAAAGAAAACACGAACCATTGAAACCAATAAAACAAACTAAAATAAAACAAGTAAAAGCGTGCTAAGTTCGGCCGGGCCGAATCTTATATACCCTCCACCATGGATCGCATTTGTCGAGTTCTTTTCCCGGCATCTCTTCTTAGGCAAAAAAGGATATAAGAAAAGAGTTGCTCTGCTATTAAAACGATATCAAGATATGGTCCGGTTCGGACCACAATTAAATTATATGTTGGAGACCTGTGTAAAATTTCTGTCAATTCGTATAAGAATTGCGCCCATTGGGTCTCGCACAGTAAAATAGGGAGAACGATTTATATGGGATCTGTATCGGGCTAGAGACCGATTCAGCCCATAATAAACACGTTTGTTGATGGTCATGGGAGGATCCGTCGTACAAAATTTCGGGCATATCGGATAATAATTGCGACCTCTAGGGGTCAAGAAGTCAAGATCTCAGATCGGTTTATATGGCAGCTATATCAGGTTATGGACCGATTTAAACCATACTTGGCACAGTTGTTGGATATCATAACGAAATACTTCGTGCAAAAATGCATTCAAATCGGATAAGAATTGTGCCCTCTAGAGGCTCAAGAAGTCAAGACCCAAGATCGGTTTATATGGCAGCTATATCAGGTTATGGACCGATTTAAACCATACTTGGCACAGTAGTTGGGTATCTTAACAAAACACGTCGTGCGAAATTCCATCCCATTCGGATAAGAATTGCTCCCTCTAGAGGCTCAAGAAGTCAAGACCTCAGATCGGTTTATATGACAGCTATATCAGGTTATGGACCGATTTCAACCATACTTGGCACAGTTGTTGGATATCATAACGAAATACTTCGTGCAAAAATTCATTCAAATCGGATAAGAATTGTGCCCTCTAGAGGCTCAAGAAGTCAAGATCCCAGATCGGTTTATATGGGAGCTATATCAAGTTATGGACCGATTTGAAACATACTAGGCACAGTTGTTGGATATCATAACAAAACACGTCGTGCAAAATTTCATTCCAATCGGATAAGAATTGCGCACTCTAGAGGCTCAAGAAGTCAAGACCCAAGATCGGTTGATATGGCAGCTATATCAGGTTATGAACCTATTTGGACCATACTTGGCACAGTTGTTGGATAGCATAACAAAACACGTCGTACAAAATTTCATTCCAATCGGATAAGAATTGCGCACTCTAGAGGCTCAAGAAGTCAAGACCCAAGATCGGTTTATATGGGAGCTATATCAAGTTATGGACCGATTTGAAACATACTTGGCACAGTTGTTGGATATCATAACAAAACACGTCGTGCAAAATTTCATTCCAATCGGATAAGAATTGCGCACTCTAGAGGCTCAAGAAGTCAAGACCCAAGATCGGTTTATATGGCAGCTATATCAGGTAATGAACCGATTTGTACCATACTTGGCACAGTTGTTGGATATAATAACGAAACACGTCGTGCAAAATTTCATTCCAATCGGATAAGAATTGCGCACTCTAGAGGCTCAAGAAGTCAAGACCCAAGATCGGTTTATATGGCAGCTATATCAGGTTATGGACCGATTTGAACCATACTTGGCACAGTTGTTGAATATCATAACAAAACACGTCGTGCAAAATTTCATTCCAATCGGATAAGAATTGCGCACTCTAGAGGCTCAAGAAGTCAAGACCCAAGATCGGTTTATATGGCAGCTATATCAAAACATGGACCGATATAGCCCATTTGCAATACCAACCGACCTACACTAATAAGAAGTATTTGTGCAAAATTTCAAGCGGCTAGCTTTACTCCTTCGGAAGTTAGCGTGCTTTCGACAGACAGACGGACGGACGGACGGACGGACAGATGGGCGGACATGGCTAGATCGACATAAAATGTCGCGACGATCAAGAATATATATACTTTATGGGGTCTCAGACTAATATTTCGAGTAGTTACAAACAGAATGACGAAATTAGTATACCCCCCATCTTATGGTGGAGGGTATAATGATGTTGACAATGGTTTCAAGCGTTGCCACTAAAATTTATTTTTGCCTTTTTCCTCACTATAAACAGAGTACTACTTTTCCCCCTATTTTCCTTTAACGTTTCGCCAAAGTTTTTTTTATATGGAGTTTGAGAGCATTCCGCCTGAATAGCTGAAAAAGAGTACTGATACGACATACATATCTCATGATACAGCAACGCCGACAATACTCTCAACGACAACTCCAGAATAACTGTCAAAATACGAAGATTTACAATAATATATTTCACACAATTTGTGCTCGTAAAATAGAAAAAACAAGTAAAAAGTCGTTAAGTTCGGCCGGGCCGAACTTTGGATACCCACCACCTCGGGTATATATGTAAACCACCTTCCATCAAAATCCAGTGAAAATTGAATACCTTATGTCCCATAGCAGTTATATCGAAATATGTTCCGATTTGGAACAAATACTATTAAGTACAAGTCATTGTTCAATTGTGTATAACAAAATATTGGTCTTTTTAGTAGCTATATCTAAAAATAAACTGATCTGAACCATATACGACACAGATGTCGAAAAGCCTAACAGAAGTCACTGTGTCAAATTTCAGCGAAATCGGATTATAAATGCGCCTTTTCTGGCTCCAAAACCTAAAACCTAGAGATCGGTCTATATGGCAGCTATATCCAAATCTGAACCGATCAGGGTCAAATTCAAGAAAAATCTCGAAGGGCCTAAGACAACTCAATGTCCCAAATTTCCGCAAAATCGGATAATATGGTAAAGGGTGATTTTTTTGAGGTTAGGATTTTCATGCATTAGTATTTGACAGATCACGTGGGATTTCAGACATGGTGTCAAAGAGAAAGATGCTCAGTATGCTTTGACATTTCATCATGAATAGACTTACTAACGAGCAACGCTTGCAAATCATTGAATTTTATTACCAAAATCAGTGTTCGGTTCGAAATGTGTTCATTCACCGTAACGTTGCGTCCAACAGCATCTTTGAAAAAATACGGTCCAATGATTCCACCAGCGTACAAACCACACCAAACAGTGCATTTTTCGGGATGCATGGGCAGTTCTTGAACGGCTTCTGGTTGCTCTTCACTCCAAATGCGGCAATTTTGCTTATTTACGTAGCCATTCAACCAGAAATGAGCCTCATCGCTGAACAAAATTTGTCAAAATTTGAACACATTTCGAACAGAATACTGATTTTGGTAATAAAATTCAATGATTTGCAAGCGTTGCTCGTTAGTAAGTCTATTCATGATGAAATGTCAAAGCATACTGAGCATCTTTCTCTTTGACACCATGTCTGAAATCCCACGTGATCTGTCATATACTAATGCATGAAAATCCTAACCTCAAAAAAATCACCCTTTACTTTATAGGGTCGGAAATGGATATTTCGATGTGTTGGAAACGGAATGACAAAATGAATATACTCCCATCCTTCGGTGGTGGGTATAAAAATACAGAATTTTCTAATAAAGTGAAATTGCCTCGAATGGAGTGGAGAGGTTACAAACCTCATATTTTTTTTTCTTGGCCATAAACCATATAAAACAAGTAAAAGCGTGCTAAGTTCGGCCGGGCCGAATCTTATATACCCTCCACTATGGATCGCATTTGTCGAGTTCTTTTCCCGGCATCTCTTCTTAGGCAAAACAGGATATAAGAAAAGATTTGCTCTGCTATTAGAGCGATATCAAGATATGGTCCGGTTTGGACCACAATTAAATTATATGTTGGAGACCTGTGTGGAAGCTCTATCGGGCTATAGACCGATTAAGACCTTGATAAACACGTATGTTGAAGCTCTGAGAGAATCATTCGTACAAAATTTCAGGAAAATCGGATAATAATTGCGACCTCTACAGGCTCAAGAAGTTTATATGACAGCTATACCAGGTTATGAACCGATTTGAACCTAATTGGACGCAGTAGTTGAAAGTAAGAATAAAATACGTCATGCAAAATTTCAGCCAAATCGGATTGGAATGGCGCCTTCTGGGAGCTCCAGAAGTCAAGTCCCCATATCTGTTTATATGACAGATACATCAGGTTATGAACCGATTTCAACCATACTTGGCACAGTTGTTGGATATCATAACAAAATACTACGTGCCAAAATTCATTCCAATCGGATAACAATTGCGCACTCTAGAGGCTCAAGAAGTCAAGACCCAAGATCGGTTTATATGACAGCTATATCAGGTTATGGACCGATTTGAGCCATACTTGGCACAATTGTTGGATACCAAACACGTCGTGCAAAATTTCATTCCAATCGGATAAGAATTGCGCACTCTAGAGGCTCACGAAGTCAAGACCCAAGATCGGTTTATATGGCTGCTATATCAGGTTATGAACCGATTTGAACCATACTTGGCACATTTGTTCGATATCATAGCAGAACACGTCGTGCAAAATTTCATTCCAATCGGATAAGAATTGGCTCAAGAAGTCAAGACCCAAGATCGGTTTATATGGCAGCTGTATCAAAACATGGACCGATATGGCCCATTTACAATACCAACCGACCTACACTAATAAGAAGTATTAGTGTATTAGACGGACGGACATGGGTAGATGGTCATAAAATGTCACGACGATCAAGAACATATATACTTTATGGAGTCTCAGACGAATATTTCGAGTAGTTACAGAATGACGAAATTAGTATACCCCCCCTCCCATGGTGGAGGGTATAAAAATTACTTATTGATCAAACGCGTGTTGAAGATAAATGTCAGTGAATGACTAGAGCAGCCAGTCAAAATCACCCTCGCAATCAAGGAAAGAGAGAACTTTCTTGTTTCTAAATCTCCATGGTCTGGTGAGGAAAAAGTAACTCAACAGTGTAATTTCGACAGACGGGTAAATTAACTACACTATAGCAGCAGCGGAATGCAACGAATTAGACATTCACAACCTAAAAGCATCAATTGTGGACTCTACAATACATAATTTGAGGAAGGAGACTCGGTTAATTTACAGCCACAACGAATTAGAGTGAAAATTTACATGAACGAATAAAACCTAGCCTCAAGTCTTATCTTTATCTATGTAAGTGCCTTTTCTTTAATAATACTTAAAACCATTCGGCAGTTGTCATCAGTGCAGAGCATCAGAATTCAACCAAACTAAGACGAAGGTAAGATGTCATACAGTAACTCTGGTAAGGAGAAGAAATCCCAACTAAATAAGATGGAGTTGTTCTGCATCAAGTTGGTTGCAAGTGCATAATCAATAGCTCTCCCAAATGTTGAGGATCTAAGTGACAGATTAACATTTTTATACCCACCACCGAAGGATGGGGGTATATTCATTTTTTTGTCATTCCGTTTGCAACACATCGAAATATCCATTTCCGACCCTATAAAGTATATATATTCTTGATCAGCGTAAAAATCTAAGACGATCTAGACATGTCCGTCCGTCTGTCCGTCTGTCCGTCTGTCTGTTGAAATCACGCTACAGTCTTTAAAAATAGAGATATTGAGCTGAAATTTTGCACAGGTTCTTTTTTCGTCCATAAGCAGGTTAGGTTCGAAGATGGGCAATATCGGACTATATCTTCATATAGCCCCCATATAGAACGATCCGCCGATTTAGGGTTTTAGGCCCATAAAAGCCACATTAATTATCCGATTTTGCTGAAATTTGGGACAGTGAGTTAAATTAGGCCCCTCGACATCCTTCGTCAATTTGGTTCAGATCGGTTCAGATTTGGATATAGCTGCCATATAGACCGATCCTCCGATTTAGGGTCTTAGGCCCATAAAAGCCACATTTATTATCCGATTTTGATGAAATTCGGGACAGTGAGTTGTGTAAGGCCTTTCAATATCCTTCGTCAATTCGGTTCAGATCGGTTCAGATTTGGATATAGCTGCCATTTAGACCGATCCTCCGATTTAGGGTCTAAGGCCAAGAAAAGCTACATTTATTATCCGATTTTGATGAAATTCGGGACAGTGAGTTGTGTTACGCCCCTCAATATCCTTCGTCAATTTGGTTCAGATCGGTCCAGATTTGGATATAGCTGCCATATAGACCGATCCTCCGATTTAGGGTCTTAGGTTCACAAAAGCCACATTTATTATCCGATTTTGATGAAATTCGGGACAGTGAGTTGTGTTACGCCCCTCAATATCCTTCGTCAATTTGGTTCAGATCGGTTCAGATTTGGATATAGCTGCCATATAGATCGATCCTCCGATTTAGGGTCTTAGGCCCATAAAAGCCACATTTATTATCCGATTTTGCTGAAATTTGGGATAGTGAGTTGTGTTAGGCCCTACGACACCCTTCGTCAATTTGGCTCTGATCGGTTCAGATTTGGATATAGCTGCCATATAGACCGATCCTCCGATTTAGGGTCTTAGGCCCATAAAAGCCACATTTATTATATGATTTTGCTGAAATTTGGGACAGGGAGTTGTGTTAGGCCCTTCGACATTCTTCGTCAATTTGGCCCAGATCGGTCCAGATTTGGATATAGCTGCCATATAGACCGATCCTCAGATTTAGGGTCTTAGGCCCATGAAAGCCACATTTATTATCCGATTTTGCTGAAATTTGGGACAGTACATTTTATTAGGCCCTTTGATATCCCTCATCAATTTGGTGCAGATCGGACCAATTTTGGATATAGCTGCCATATAGACCGATCTCTCGATTTCAGGTTTTGGCCCCATAAAAGGCGCATTTATTGTCCGATGTCGCCGAAATTTGGAACAGTGAGTTAAGTTAAGCCCCTCGACATAATCCTGCAATATGGCACAGATCGGTTAAGATTTGGGTATAGCTGTCATATAGACCGATCTCTCTTTTTAAGGGTTTGGGCCCATAAAAGGTGCATTTATTATCCGATGTCGCCGAAATTCAGGTATACAATTTTCACCGGATTTTGATGAAAGGTGGTTTACGTATATTCCCGAGGTGGTGGGTATCCAAAGTTCGGCCCGGCCGAACTTAACGCCTTTTTACTTGTTAGATCATTGTTGTTCTTTTGTAACTTAAGCTCTTGTCCACTTATCGGTGGCAAAATCGTCATAACCAAATAATAACGAACTATCTATATATACAAAAATGAATTTGAGTTTGTTTGTGGGTTTGCAAATTTGTTTGTTCCGTATAGACTCAAAAACGGCTGAACCGATTTCTTTAAAATTTTCACAGATTGTGGGGAATGATCTGGAAGAAGCAATAGACTATATATTTTATTGATATTGATAGGGGGGCGGACCCGCCCACTTACCCTAAAAGTACGACCCCAAAATATAAGTGAAGCTGTAAATGGAGATAAGACGAAATGGATGGTTTCAGCTCCCAAAAAGCCTTGCACAGCCGAGCAGATAAAACAAGTAAAAGCGTGCTAAGTTCGGCCGGGCCGAATCTTATATACCCTCCACCATGGATCGCATATATCGAGTTCTTTTCCCGGCATCACTTCTTAGGCAAAAAAGGATATAAGAGAAGATTTGCTCTGCTATTAGAGCGATATCAAGATATGGTCCGGTTTGGACCACAATTAAATTATATGTTGGAGACCTGTGTAAAATGTCAGCCAATTCGAATAAGAATTGCGCCCATTGGGGGCTCAAGAAGTTAAATAGAGAGATCGATTTATATGGGAGCTATATCAGGCTATAAACCGATTCAGACCATAATAAACACGTATGTTAAAGGTCATGAGAGAATCCGTCGTACAAAATTTCAGGCAAATCGGATAATAATTGCGACCTCTAGAGGCTCAAGAAGTCAAGATCCCAGATCGGTTTATATGGCAGCTATATCAGGTTATGAACCGATTTCAACCAAACTTGGCACAGTTGTTGGATATCATAACAAAATACTACGTGCCAAAATTCATTCAAATTGGATAAGAATTGCGCCCTCTAGAGGCTCAAGAAGTCAAGACCCAAGATCGGTTTATATGACAGCTATATCAGGTTATGGACCGATTTAAACCATACTTCGCACAGTTGTTGGATATCGTAACAAAACACGTCGTGCAAAATTTCATTCCAATCGGATAAGAATTGCGACCTCTAGAGGCTCAAGAAGTCAAGACCCAAGATCGGTTTATATGACAGCTATATCAGGTTATGGACCGATTTGAACCATACTTGGCACAGTTGTTGGATGTCATAACAAAACACGTCGTGCAAAATTTCATTCCAATCGGATAAGAATTGCGCACTCTAGAGGCTCAAGAAGTCAAGATCCAAGATCGGTTTATATGGCAGCTATATCAGGTTATGGACCGATTTGAACCATACTTAGCACAGTTGTTGGATGTCATAACAAAACACGTCGTGCAAAATTTCATTCCAATCGGATAAGAATTGCGCACTCTAGAGGCTCAAGAAGTCAAGACCCAAGATCGGTTTATATGGCAGCTATATCAAAACATGGACCGATATGGCCCATTTGCAATACCAACCGACCTACACTAATAAGAAGTATTTGTGCAAAATTTCAAGCGTCTAGCTTTACTCCTTCGGAAGTTAGCGTGCTTTCGACAGACAGACGGACGGACGGACGGACGGACAGACGGACGGACATGGCTAGATCGACATAAAATTTCACGACGATCAAGAATATATATACTTTATGGGGTCTCAGACGAATATTTCGAGTAGTTACAAACAGAATGACGAAATTAGTATACCCCCCATCTTATGGTGGAGGGTATAAAAATGGAGAAAGTTTGGAACCACAACTTTGAGACAGTCAGTAACTTTATCTACCTCGGCACCGCCATAACCGAAACGAATGACACCAGTTTTGAGATTAAGCGAAGAATAATACTGGCAAACAGATTCTACGTTGGACTAAGTAAGCAGATTAGAAACAAGGCCACCTCTCGACAGACGAAGATTACACTATACAGGACACTGATACTACCCGTGCTGTTATGTGGTTCTGAAGCATGGGTACTTGTGAAAGCAGATGAGGCAGTGCTTGGAGTATTTGAGATAAAGATTCTTCGTAAAATATATGGACCAGTTTGCGTTAACGGAGAATATAGGCGACGTATGAACCACGAGCTGTATGAGCTGTATGACGACGATAGCATAGTTACACGCATCAAAATACAACGGCTGCGTTAGCTAGGTCATATTGTCAGAATGGATGAAAAAGCTCCAGCAAAGAAGTCTTTTGAAGGCAAACACGGTGGTACACGCAAACCGGGAAGACCAAAAGCCCGATGGAAAGATCAAGTTGTGGGAGACACCTCGAAACTTGGTGTCAGAGATTTTAGAATGAGCGCAGAAGATCGAGGCGCTTGGAACGCTATTCTAGGTTCGGCTAGTGGAACAAATATTCTGTCGTAGCCAATTAAAGTAAATAGAAGTGAATCGATCGGTACAATATGGGATTCAAATGAAAGGTATTCAGGAGTTGACTACGAATTTCATATTAGTTATTGGATTCAAGTAATTGGGGAGCAGCCACGACCCCAAAACCCCCTAAAATAGGTTTATTAGACGACAATGACAATATGAGACTCGAATAAAAGGCATTCGGGAGTAGATAACGAAAATGGTCAGGAAGGAGGAAAAGGCTTTTTAGTTTGTTGATATTGGAAGGGGGCGGACTATCCTCCGTTACACCAAAAACGCCACTTAAAATCAAAAGTAGACCGCTGGGGACAATATGGGTATCAAATGAAAGGCATTGGGAAGTAGAATGCGAATATGGTATTCAAAATTGGGATCAAGTATGCGTGGGTTCATCCATCCCCAAAAACTCCCCCAAACAAACATATTAGCGTAATTATCAATATGGGACTCAAATGAAATGCATTCGGGATTGGACTACGAATATAACATAAAAGATGAGGTCCATGTAATTGGGGGTCGCCACACCCTCAAATGGGAATATAATTCGATCCTAGCTAGATGAGCCTCAAATGAAATGTATTTGATAGCAGATTAGGAATATGACATTAAACTTTGTCTCCAAGAATCTAGGTGGTGCTTTACTTCCTAAAGTCGCCTCCAATAGTTTATTTAACCCATTAAAACAATGGTGATATCAAGTGATAGATATTTTTAAGTGGAGTGCGTTATTCAAATTAGTGCTCAAGTGGCAGATGGAACGAGGCGCATAATTCCCCTACGCCACCACCAAACGGCTGTGTACACCAATTATGACAATATGGGGTTCAATTCAATGCATGAGTTTGTGGACTGCGAATGTGAAATCTTTATTCTGCTCATATATCTAGTGGACCACCTTACCCGTAAACAGTTGATCAGTTATAATGACCTACTAGGGCACTGCCGCTATACCTCCAAAGTTATGACGTTCAGTGTGATAGGAGCAGTTGCAAATATTAACGTCATGGTGGTCGCCATATTTAGCTCATAGACAAGGAGCCTGTTTTCCCTAGTCAAATCCAAACAACGTGCTGCTGGGCGATACTTTCATGATTAAAAGTTTTACACGGTTTAATTACTAAAAACTGCCGTCACCGCACCTAATATAAAGACCGGCAAATTAGTTCTTAACTACTGAGAATTGTTTAATATGGCAATTTGATTTGATTTAAAAAGGCTAAATTTTGACTATTCAACAGGTAGCCATATAGTCAGTTATAGACAACTACCACATCATGATCAATGTTATAGGCGCTAAGAGGCTTCAAGCGAGCAGCAAAAAAGCACAAATATTGGGTTGCCCAAAAAGTAGTTGTCGGTAATATAGTAGTATATAGTCGGCGTTGACAAATTTTTTCAACGGCTTGTGACTCTGTAATTGCATTCTTTCTTCTGTCAGTTATCAGCTGTTACTTTT
The DNA here is from genome assembly GCF_963082655.1 of Stomoxys calcitrans. Classification (NCBI taxonomy): domain Eukaryota; kingdom Metazoa; phylum Arthropoda; class Insecta; order Diptera; family Muscidae; genus Stomoxys; species Stomoxys calcitrans. The sequence goes on from NC_081552.1 coordinate 66,912,584, forward strand.
AGCTTGCTTTAGAAAAAAAGTGCGTGAAATTTTGTTTACATTTGTTTGTTTGGCGCCAATTTTAATATGGGTACCACATGTATTGAAAGAAATTCATTTAACAAACCGAATCAACGCTTGTGATGTGCACCTTAAACGCAATGAATTCGATCCGTTTTTAAAACGAATCATAACTGGAGATGAAAAATGGATTGTTTACAACAACGTTAGTCGAAAACGATCATGGTCCAAGCATGGTGAACCAGCTCAAACCACTTCAAAGGCTGATATCCACCAAAAGGAGGTTATGCCGTCTGTTTGGTGGGATTGGAAGGGCGTGGTATATTTTGAGCTGCTTCCAAGGAACCAAACGATTAATTCGGATGTTTACTGTCAACAATTGGACAAATTGAATACAGCCATCAAGGAGAAGCGACCAGAATTGGTCTATCGTAAAGTTGTCATATTCCACCAGAACAACGCTAGACCGCACACATCTTTGGTCACTCGCCAAAAACTGAGTGAGCTTGGCTGGGAACTTTTGATGCATCCACCATATAGCCCTGACCTTGCACCATCAGACTACCATTTATTTCGATCTTTGCAGGACTCTTTAAATGGTAAAACTTTCGGCAATGATGAGGCTATAAAATCGCACTTGGTTCAGATTTTTGCAGATAAAGGCCAGAAGTTCTATGAGCGTGGAATACTAAATTTGCCAGGAAGATGGAAAAAGGTTATCGAACAAAATGGCAATTATGTATTTGAATAAAGTTCATTCTAAGTTTTTTTAAAAATGCATTTACTTTCTTTTAAAAAATCCGCAATTACTTTTTAGGCAACCCAATAGATCGAAGAAATATCAAATTCTCAGTCGTTTAATTGTTGTATTATTTTTTTTAAATTTCCCCATAGATAAAAATTTATTTAGTAGAGTGCGAATATCCAAGTCTGTGCTTAACTGTAAGGCTCAAAGAACGTACACAGAATCAGAGCTATTGGAGAGTATTGGAGAGGTGGCATTTTTTACGTTTTGAAAGCGAAAGCGCAGTGGAGCGGGTTTGATTGAAAATTTAGCCCAAAGATGAGAAGCCTCCTTTTTATAGTCGAGCCCAAGTGGCGTGCCGATAAGCACACATTTTTTTCGTTTTATCATTCGATTCGTTCGCCAAATCATTGAAAACAGATGATTTTATATAGGGAAAATAGTTGTTTTAAATAACTTGGCGAACGAATCGAGTGACAACAAGTAAAAGCGTGAAAAGTTCGGCCAGGCCGAATCTTACATATCCATGGTAGAGGCCATGGATCTGTTATGCCCGATATTTCTCTATTTGCAAACAAAGGATAATGGATAAATATTGCAAAGAAAAAGAGCGCGTTTTCAGTATTATTTTTTTAACGCTCCTACCCTGGGACAGGCTTCCACAATAGTCCAAAAGTTCTATAAAAGCATGGCCGCAAAATATATACGTAACTTAGCGAATACAAAGAAGAGTAATCGTAAAGAAAGTTATAAGTTATTTACACTAATTTTCAGAAACGTCAGATCTGGGAGATGGGTGGTCCGATGTATGCGAAATTTTCTGTGCTCTCATATAGTACCCTAAAAATAAAAATTTGGTATCTTAATTTCGGATGGGGTACCTGGAGGGCTGCCCCACCCTTAAACCTACCAAACATATATTTAGACCAATCACGACAATATGGGACTCAAATGAAAGGTATTTAAGATAAAAAAGTAAAAGCGTGCTAAGTTCGGCCGGGCCGAATCTTATATACGCTCCACCATGAATCGCATTTGTCGAGTTTTTTTCCCGGCATCTCTTCTTAGGCAAAACAGGATATAAGATTTCCTCTGCTATTAGAGCGATATCAAGATATGGTCCGGTTTGGACCGCAATTAAATTATATGTTGGAGACCTGTGTAAAATGTCAGCCAATTCGAATAAGAATTGCGCTCTTTGTGAGCTCAAAAAGTAAAATAGAGAGATCGATTTATATGGGAGCTGCATCGGGCTATGGACCGATTCAGACCATAGTAAACACGTATGTTAATGGTCATGAGAGAATCCGTCGTACAAAATTTCAGGCAAATCGGATAATAATTGCGACCTCTAGAGGCTCAAGAAGTCAAGATCCCAGATCGGTTTATATGGCACCTTTATCGGGTTATGAACCGACTTGTACTTTATTTGACATAGTTGTTGAAAGTAACAATAAAAAACGTCTTGCTAAATTTCAGTCAAATCGGATAGGAACTGCGCCCTCAAGAAGCTCAAGAAGTCAAGTCCCCAGATCTGTTTATATGACAGCTATATCAGGTTATGAACCGATTTGAACCATATTTGGCACAGTTGTTGGATATCATAACAAAATACTACGTGCCAAAATTCATTCAAATCGGATAGGAATTGCGCCCTCTAAAGGCTCAAGAAGTCAAGACTCAAGATCGGTTTATATGACAGCTATATAAGGTTATGGACCGATTTGAACCATACTTGGCACAGTTGTTGGATATCGTAATAAAACACACAGTGCAAAATTTCGTTCCAATCGGATAAGAATTGCGCACTCTTGAGGCTCAAGAAGTCAAGACCCAAGATCTGTTTATATGGCAGCTATATCAGGTTATAGTCCGATTTGAACCATACTTGGCACAATTGTTGGATATCGTAACAAAACACGTCGTGCAAAATTTCATTCCAATCGGATAAGAATTGCGCCTTTTAGAGGCTCAAGAAGTCAAGACCCAAGATCGGTTTATATGGCAGCTATATCTGGTTATGAACCGATTTAAACCATACTTGGCACAGTTGTTGGATATCATAACAAAACACGTCGTGCAAAATTTCATTGTGATCGGATAAGAAATGCGCACTCTAGAGGCTCAAGAAATCAAGACCCAAGATCCGTTTATATGGCAGCTATATCAAAACATGGACCGATATGGCCCATTTACAATACCAACCGACCTACACTAATAAGAAGTATTTGTGCAAAATTTCAAGCAGCTAGCTTTACTCCTTCGGAAGTTAGCGTGCTTTCGACAGACAGACGGACGGACGGACAGACGGACGGACATGGGTAGATCGACATAAAATTTCACGACGATCAAGAATATATATACTTTATGGGGTCTCAGACGAATATTTCGAGTAGTTACAAACAGAATGACGAAATTAGTATACCCCCCATCTTATGGTGGAGGGTATAAAAAGATTAGAAATCGAATTTGATATCCAATTTTGAGGCCAATGGCAATATGGGGTTCAAATAAATGAGAATAGAGCACGTTGCTTATATATTTTTCGGGCTTAGTGTTTGGGATACCACCCCAATCCCCAAAACACCCCTCAATCGGGAACATGTCCATTTACCGAACATGTTAATGTGGAGCTTAAATGAAAGGTATTGTAGAGCAAGAATTGATATCCACTTTCGGGGCCAACTTTCTGGGGTCTACCCCTTTCCCAAAATACCCCAAAAAAGGAAATTTTTTAGTGACCAACGCAATACAGGGCTCAAATAAAGGTATTTGGGAGTAGAACACAAATTTGATATCCAAATTTAGGACTGGATATCAAATATGGACTGGATATCAAATTACATCCAAACTTAAATTCGTGGGGGTAGAGCAAGAATTGATATCCACTTTCGGGGCCAACTTTCTGGGGTCTACCCCTTTCCCAAAATACCCCAAAAAAGGAAATTTTTTAGTGACCAACGCAATACAGGGCTCAAATAAAGGTATTTGGGAGTAGAACACAAATTTGATATCCAAATTTAGGACTGGATATCAAATTTGGACTGGATATCAAATTACATCCAAACTTAAATTCGTGGAACAATAAAGATCATTTGGGATTCAGATAAAGGCGCTTATATTATTAAACTGTTAGTCGTAGCATTTATTTCACTAAAAGCTCTTTAATGGTCGAAAATTAATATTCCAAGGAAACTTTTGTTCCATATAAAGTAAAAGAAGGCGCATCAGAGCACGCCCGGGTCAGCTAGTTTTACATAAAGAACAGATGTTGAAAACACAACATCAAGTGCATCATCTTATAAGCATTCGTATTGAAACACCGTCCAGCATTTAACTTCTGTTGTCATAGCTCAAGAGGATTTTTGGCCGTTCGAGTAAACATCATCATCACCCCCATTTCCAGATGCCGTAATTTCCAAGTCGACCGACTCATATTGCATCATCTCCTGTCTGAATAAACAAATTCAGTTCGACGCCAGATTTCGCAAAACAACCTATCCTGCAACATATGTACGCATATCATCACAACGTCGCTGTCATACAAAACAAAGCAGCACTAACGCTTTTGCGTAAGCAACGCTCTCGCTTGTTTGAGGTGTAAATTTATCTTATTGGCAAATAAACGCCTTCCGAGCACACAATAACTTAAATAACTACAACAACTGTAAGTCGATCACTTAATTTATTTATACCCTCCACCATAGGATGGGAGTATACTAATTTCGTCATTCTGTTTGTAACACCTCGAAATATGCGTCTAAGACCCCATCAAGTATATATATTCTTGATCGTCATGATATTTTAGGTCGATCTAGCCATGTCCGTCCGTCTGTCTGTCGAAAGCACGCTAACTTTCGAAGGAGTAAAGCATGGGACACTTCCAACAACTGTGCTAAGTATGGTTTTAATCGGTTCAGAACCTGATCAAGCTGGCATATAATCCCATCATGGTTCTTGATTTCTTGGGCCTCTAGAGCGCGCAATTATCGTCCGATTTGGCTGAAATTTGCAGGTGGAGTTTTGGTATGTCCTACAAGAACTGTGCTTAATATGGCGTAAATCGGCATATAACCTCATATAGCTGCATTTAAAAACCTATTATGGGTCTTGACTTCTTGAGCTTTTAGAGGACACAATTCTTTTCCGATTTGGCTGTAATTTTACACGTTGTGTTTTGGTATCAATTCCAACAATTGTACTAAATATGGTTTAAATCGGTTCATAACCTGATATAGCTGCCATATAAACCTATCATGGCTCTTGATTTCTTGAGCCTCTAAAGGCCGCAATTCTCATCAGATTTGGCAGACACTTTGTACAACGACTTCTCCTATGAACTTCAACACGCGTGTCCAATATGGTCTGTATCGATCTATAGTTTGATACAACTCCCATAAAAACCGATCTACCAATTTTGCTTTTTAACTCCCTAGAAGGGGCAATTCTTATCTGAATGGACTGAAATATTACACAATGGCTTCTACAATGTTCAGCATTCAATTGTATGGTCCAAGAATCAGACCATAACGTGATATAACTCCTAAAAAGAGACACCGCGCAAATAACTCGACAAATGCTATCGATGTTGGAGGGTATATACCCTCCCCCTTACCCTAATTTTCAGAATCGCCAGATCTCGGAGATGGGTGGTGCGATTTTAGCGAAATTCTTTGTGCTCTCATATAGTACCCTAAAAAAAAAAATTTGGTATCCAAATTTCGGATGGTATACCTAGGGGGTTCCCCCACCCTAAAACCTACCAAACATATATTTAGACCAATCACGACAATATGGGACTCAAATGAAAGGTATTTAGGATAAGAAAACGTATTTGATATCCAATTGTCGAACCAAGTGCTAGGGGGACCACCCCAAGCCCCAAAACACCCCTAAATCGGACATATTTACCGACCATGGCAATATGAGACTCATATGAAAGGTATTTGCGAGTAGAATACGAATCTGATATCCAAATGTGGGACCACGTTTCTGGGGGTCCACCCCTTCCCCAAAACACCCCCCAAACTGGACTTATTTACAGACCATGGGAATATGGGGCTTAACTAAAAGGTATTTGAATGTAGAATACGAATCTGATATCCAAATATGGGACCAAGCGTTTGGGGGCCGTCTCTCACCAAAAACATCCCCAAAGGGGACAAATTTACGACCATAGCATTATGGGGCTCAAACGAAAGGTCTTCGGGAGTAAAGCACGAATTTCATATCAATATTTGGGAAAAGTGTCCATGGGGCCACCCCACCCCCACAACACCACCCAAATAGGAAGTATTTGCTGGCTATTGCAATATGAGGCTCAAAAAAGAGGGATTTAAAGTGGAACACGAATCCGATATATATTTTCAAGGCCAACTCACTGAGTGGCCGCTCATCCAACAAAACACCCCCAAAGCCGGTCATGTTTGTCGACTATGGAAATATGGGGCTCAAATTGAAGGTATTTGGGAGTAGACCACGTATTTGATATCAACATTAAGGACCAACTGTCTAGGTTACGTCCCACCACCATAACAACCCCCAAATAGGACATATTTTCTCACCAAGACAATTTGGGTCTTAAAGAGAGTGGGTCTGAATAATCAAAGTTTTTACGGCCAATACCCCAAACCGGACATATTTGCTGACTTTTGCAGTTAGGAGTTCAAATGAGATTAGAAAACGAATTTGATCTCCAATTTTGAGGGCAATGGCAATATGGGGTTCAAATAAATGATATATATGAGAATAGAGCACGTTGCTGATATATTTTCCGGGCTTAGTGTTTGGGGGACCACCTCAATCACCAAAACACCCCTAAATCGGGCATATTTACCGACCATGTCAATGTGGAGCTTAAATGAAAGGTATTGGGGGGTAGAGCAAAAATTGATGCCCATTTTCGGGACCAATTTTCTGGGTGTCTACCCCTTTCCCAAAATACCCCACAAACAGTAATTTTTTAGTCACTATCTCATTTGGGAGTAGAATACGAATTTGATATTAAAATTTAGGACAGTGTGTTTAGGGCATCACCTCTTCCCCAAATCAAAAGTTTTTTGACCATGGCAATATGTGGCTCAAATGAAAGGTATTTGAGATAAAACAAGTAAAAGCGTGCTAAGTTCGGCCGGGCCGAATCTTATATACCCTCCACCATGGATCGCATTTGTCGAGTGCTTTTCCCGGTATCTCTTCTTAGGCAAAAAAAGGATATAAGAAACGATTTGCTCTGCTATTAGAGCGATATCAAGATATGGTCCGGTTTGGACCACAATTAAATTATATTTATGTTGGAGACCTGTGTAAAATGTCAGCCAATTCGAATAAGAATTTCGCTCTTTGTGGGCTCAAGAAGTAAAATAGAGAGATCGATTAATATGGGAGCTGTATCGGGCTATAGACCGATTCAGACCATAATAAACACGTATGTTAATGGTCATGAGAGAATCCGTCGTACAAAATTTCAGGCAAATAGGATAATAATTGCGACCTCTAGAGGCTCAAGAAGTCAAGATCTCAGATCGGTTTATATGGCAGCTAAATCAGGTTATGAACCGACTTGTACTTTATTTGACATAGTTGTTGAAAGTAACAATAAAAAACGTCTTGCGAAATTTCAGCCAAATCGGATAGGAATTGCGCCCTCTAGAAGCTCAAGAAGTCAAGTCCCCAGATCTGTTTATATGACAGCTATATCAGGTTATGAACCGATTTGAACCATATTGGCACAGTTGTTGGATATCCTAACAAAATACTACGTGCCAAAATTCATTCAAATTGGATAAGAGTTGCGCCCTCTAGAGGCTCAAGAAGTCAAGACCCAAGATCGGTTTATATGACAGCTATATAAGGTTATAAACCGATTTGAACCATACTTGGCACAGTTGTTGGATATCATAACAAAACACGTCGTGCAAAAATTCATTCCGATCGGATAAGAATTGCGCACTCTAGAGGCTCAAGAAGTCAAGACCCAAGATCGGTTTATATGGCAGCTATATCAGGTTATGGACCGATATGACCCATTTACAATACCAACCGACCTACACTAATAAGAAGTATTTGTGCGCAATTTCAAGCGGCTAGCTTTACTCCTTCGGAAGTTAGCGTGCTTTCGACAGACAGACGGACGGACGGACGGACAGACGGACGGACATGGCTAGATCGACATAAAATTTCACGACGATCAAGAATATATATACTTTATGGGGTCTCAGACGAATATTTCGAGTAGTTACAATCAGAATGACGAAATTAGTATACCGCCCATCTTATGGTGGAGGGTATAAAAATGAATTTGAAACCTATTTATTTTGGGGCCATGTGTTTGAGGGATGCCTCATAGTGTAAACTCCCCTAAGCCAATGACAATATGGGGTTTAATTAATATTTTTTCAGGGCCAAATGTTTGGGGGACCACCTCACCCCCGAAAACACCACTAAATCAGAGAAAACATGACAATATCGGGCTGAAATAAAGTATTTTTAGAATGGAGTTCACCTTACATCCAAACTTTAATTCGTAGACTAATAAAGATCATATGGGATTCAGATAAAGGTACTTATATTGTTAAACTGTTAGTCAAGCGATATACTATTTTCTTGGAAACTTTTGTTCCATATAAAGTAAAAGAAGGCGCAACGAAGCTGGCCCGTGTCAGCTAGTCTATATATAAAAATCAATTTGTGTTTGTTTGTAGGTTTGTTTGTTTGTGTGTTCCTTATAGACTCAGGAACGACTGAGCCGATTTTGATATGCGAAGGGGGACCCTCCCCCTTACCATAATTTTCAGAAACGCCAGATCTCGGAGATGGGTGGTGCGGAATTTTGTATGCTCTCTTATAGTAACCTACAAACAAAAATTTGGTATCCAAATTTCGGATGGGGTACCTAGTGTGGGCGGACCAAATATATATATACACTTCACGACAATATGGGTCTTAAATGAAAGATATTTAAGATTAGAAAACGTATCTGATATCCAATTGTCGGACCACGTGTTTGGGAAACCACCCCCACCCCAAAAACACCCCTAAATCGAACATATTTACCGACCATGGCAATATGGGGCTTAAATAAAAGGTATTTGAATGTTGAACACGAATCTGATAACCAGGTGTGGGTCCAAGTGTTTGAGGGCCCGCCCATCGCCCCCAAAGAAGACAAATTTATGACCAAAGCAATATGGGGCTCCAATGAAAGGTCTTTGGAAGTAAAGCACGAATCTGATATCAATATTCGGGAAAAGTGTCCGACCCCTCCCCCAAAACACAGCCCAAACCGATCATGTTTGCCGACAATGGAAAAATGGAGCTCAAATGAAAGGTATTTGGGAGTAGACCATGAATCTGACATCAACATTCGGGACCAACTGTCTAGGGGATGACCCCCCACCAAAACAACAACCAAGTAGGACGTATTTGCTCACCAAGACAATTTGGATCTTCAAGACCGTGAAGCTCGATATTCATAGTTTATAGGGCCCATACCCCAAACCAGACATATCTGCTGGCTTTTTCAATAAGGGGTTTAAGTGAATGGAATTTGAGATTAGAAAACGAATTTGATAACCAATTTTGAGGCCAATGGCAATGCTCTGCTGATATATTTTCAGGGCTTAGTGATTGGGGGACCACCCCAAAACACCCATAAATCGGTCATATTTACCGACCATGTCAATGTGGGGCTTAAATGAAAGGTATTGGGGGCAGAACAAGAATTGATACCCACTTTCGGGACCAATTTTTGGGGGTCTACCCCTTTCACAAAATACCCCACAAACAGCAATTTTTTACTGACCGTAGCAATATGGGGCTCAATTAATTGTATTTGGTAGTAGAATACAAATTTGATATCCAAATTTAGGACCACGTATTTAGAGCATCACCCCTTCCCAAAAAAACACCCCCACAAGGGTATTTCGACTATGGCAATATGTGGCTCAAATGAAAGGTATTTGAGAATAGAAAACGAATTGGATAACCTATTTTGGGACTATGTGTTTGGGGGAAGCCTCATCCTGTAAACTCCCCCTCAAAACCAATGGCAATATGGAGTTTAAATAAATAGTATTTGAGAGAAGAGCACGATGCCGATATTTTTTCAGGGCCAAGTGTCTGGGGGACCGCCTCATCCCCGAGAACACCCCTAAATCAGACATTATGAGAATATCGGGCTGAAATAAAGTATTTTTAGAATGGAGTACACCTTATATCCAAACTTAAATTCGTAGACAAATAAAGATCATATGGGATTCACATTAAGGCACTTTTATTGTTAAACTGTTTGTCAAGCGATATACTATTTTAGTAGCATGGTATTTCACTAAAAGCTCTTTAACTGTCGAAAATAAATATTCCAACACCTCGAAATATGCGTCTGAAACACCATAAAGTATACATATTCTTGATCGTCATGTCATCTTAAGTCGATCTAGCCATGTCCGTCCGTCTGTCTGTCGAAAGCACGCTAACTTTCGAAGGAAATTTTGCACAAATACTTTTTATTAGTGTAGGTCGGTTGCGATTGCAAATGAGCCAAATCGGTCCATGTTTTGATATAGCTGCCATATAAACCGATCTTAGGTCTTGACTTCTTGAGCCTCTAGAAGGCGCAATTCTCGTCCGATTTGACTGAAACTTTGCACGTAGTGTTTTGGTATCACTTTCAGCAACTGTGATAAGTATAATTTAAATCGGTTCATTATCTGGTAGAGCTGTCATATAAACCGATCTTGAATCTTGCCTTCTTGAGCCAATAGAGCGCGCAATTCTCAGCCGATTTGAAATTTTGCATGAGGTGTTATGTTATGACTTCCAATAACTGTGCTAAATATGGCGTAAATCGGCTTAGAACCTGATATAGCTGCCATATAAAGCGATTCTTACAAACATGCAATGGGTGAAATTTTTCACAAAGTAAGAACTTGTGGATGGGGGGTCCCGGGGAGCCCTGTGGAAGTAAATGAAAACAAGTAAGAGCGTGCTAAGTTCGGCCGGGCCGAATCTTATAAACCCTCCACAATGGATCGCATTTATCGAGTTCTATGCGCCGTATTTTTTTTAGGCAAACAAAGAACATTGAATAAGAACTGTTATGCTATAGTATAGTCCGATCCAGACCATAAATGAATGCTGAACATTGTAGAAGTCATTGTGTAATATTTCAGTTCTTTCGGATAAGAATTGCGCCTTCTAAGGGCACAAAAAGCAACATCCGTAGATAGGTTTATATGGGAGCTGTATCAAGCTATTGATCGATTCAGACCATATTAGACACATATGTTGAAGGTAATGAGAGAAGCCGTTGTACGAAATTTCAGACAAATCGGATCCATCCGTCTGTCTGTCGAAAGCACGCGAACTTCCGAAGGAGTAAAGCTAGCCGCTTGAAATTTTGCACAAATACTTATTATTAGTGTAGGTCGGTTGGTATTGTAAATGGGCCATATCGGTCCATGTTTTGATATAGCTGCCATATAAACTGATCTTGGGTCTTGACTTCTTGAGACAATAGAGCGCGCAATTCTCGTCCGATTTGACTGAAATATTGCACGTGGTGTTTTGGCATCACTCCCAACAACTGTGCTAAGTATGACTCAAATCGACTTATAATATGGTAGAGCTGTCATATAAACCGATCTTGGATCTGGACTTCTTGAGCCAATAGAGCCCGCAATTCTTATCGGATTAGAAATTTTGCACCATGTGTTTTGTTATGACATCTTGGGTCTTGACTTCTTGAGCCTCTAGAGGTCGCAATTATTATCCGATTTGCCTGAAATTTTGTACGACGGATCCTCTCATGACCATCAACATACGTGTTTATTACGGTCTGAATCGGTCTATAGCCCGATACAGCTCCCATATAAATCGATCTCTCTATTTTACTTTTTGAGCCCCCAAAGGGCGCAATTCTTATTCGAATTGGCTGACATTTTATACAGGTCTCCAACATATAATTTAATTGTGGTCTAAACCGGATCATATCTTGATATCGCTCTAATTGCAGAGCAAATCTTTTCTTATATCATTTTTTGCCTAAGAAGAGATGCCGGGAAAAGAACTCGACAAATGAACTCCATGGTGGAGGGTATATAAGATTCGGCCCGGCCGAACTTAGAAGGCTTTTACTTGTTTTTTTGGTATCTCTTTTCACCGCATACTCGTACTTATGTAAGTAATTCCTGCTTCTGTATCATAGAACCATAGTTCTTATTTCCCTGATACCAGTACTCATTGTTGTCGGGTTGAGTTCGAACTTGAATTCTCCACTTTTCTCGCCTCTGAGTGTTTTTGTTCCTTAAATGTAAATATTGATTTTGGACCTTGGTTTGGAATCATATACGTGAACTATAGCGTTGTTCAACATGTCTACAATGAGTTTAAAAGATAGGATACGTTTTGTGTTTATGTTACAAGTACAGGAATGCTGATAATATAGGAGCATGGTACTCCCCTTTGGTTTCCAAAGATATAGTTTTTTTTTTTTTTTGGAAAATTCCAGCCAGAGATATCCAATCTGAGGTTCGCATGTCCATTCAGATGTATTAAAATATCTTGATTTCTGTAATGAATTCAGCCAACATCATAACATTCGCGGATTCTGCTCCCGCGTCCAGAAATGTCCAAAATGTGGCCCTCAAAGTTCATAAAGATTTAGGTGTCTATATTTTTGGGTATGTGTTTCAGCTCCAGAAATTTCCAAAACATGGCCCTCAAAGTGTATAAAAATGTAGGCCTCCATTTTGTGGGTATGTGTTTTAGCTACCGAAAAGCTGTTCATATGGTAGAATAGTTGTTGTTGTTATTGTGGTCTATATTTCGTCTGCTTGATACTGTTGAGTGTCAAGATCCAGGAACTCTGCGACTAAGATGGGGTGCATCCAGAGGGATCTGGGTCTGAGTCGAGTGGGTCTAGCTGGACAGTTAAACAGGTGACATGTATCGTGTTGTCTCTGGTCACAATCGGGACAAACTTCTAGCACGTCGAGATCAATCCTTGCTTTGTAGAAGTTGAGGCGGCCTGAACGTAATTGAGCCAGATCTACTCGGGTTTGCCGGGGGAGGTCAACTTCTTCAGGTGCTATGGGAGGCGGTCGTTCTCCAAGGACTACCTTCATCCCGTTGCTATTTACCGCATCTGCTATCGTGTCTGCATGAATGCTGTCTAGACCCGCCTGAAATGCCGCTTGATCTCGAGCCTTCTGTGCGGTGGATATCTATCCCCAAGATGATAATTTGGATGGTCTCTGCGATAACTGCTCTAAAGGTATTGCTTAGACAGCATATAGTTATGTCTTCTGATTGTTAGGATCTTTGTCTCCTGATGGAGGTGGGCCACATGAGAACAAAGGAGACAGGCCGTCGCAGTTCGGCGGGCGGCATTCTGACAGATCCAGTGCGTGTCACAGAGCTGACGAGACCATCCTGGCGCTGCAAAACTTATCACAGATCGGTCAATTGCTTTGTACGTGGTCAACAAGGTTTCTTTGTCTGCACCAAGTGCAGCCGGCAAGTGTCTTAAGGACCTTTTCACTCTATCGCAAATTGCTGTGGCATGTGGGGAAAATGTGTAAGAGCTGCCAAATGTGACGCCAAGTATCTTGGGACACTTGATGGTCGTAAACATTTCTCCATCGACCATCACAGTCAGCTCGGCATTCACCTCACGTAGTGAGAAATATGGCTTAAGATTTGGTGGAAGATATCTTCAGATTTCTTGCAGCGAAATAAGAGGCAAGTTCGTTAAGGTAGACGTTCAAACTATCGCAGATGTCAACAATGTGGGGGGAGGGGGCCTGATGCCATGATCGTACAATCGTTTGCATATGTTATGATCTCTATGCCGTCTGGAGGGGGAGGAATGGAGGATAAGTAAAGGTTAAACAGTACCGGAGATATCATCTCGTCTTGGGGAACTCCCTGCTTCACTCTACGGTGCTTCAACTTCTTTTCCCTAAATTCCACAAATGACTGGCGACCATACAGATAATTCGCGACCAAGCATTTCAGGCCTGGCTGGAGAAACGTGTTGGCGATTTCCTCAACTAGTTTGGCATGGCCAACCGTGTCGAATGCCTTCCATAGGTTCAGTGAAACGAGGACCGTCCTATCACATGACCTGGGCTGATTGAAGCCACGGCAAATGTGTGCGGTGATGTACTATTCAGTCTTCGATATCCATGTTGATGCTCAGATAATGGAAATACCTCTACGAGGCTCGGAAGGAGTAATGACTCAAGTGTCTTTGCTACTGGTGAGAGAGGGGAAATTGATCTGGACGACTCCCCCAAACTCGGGTCCTTTCCAGGCTTCAGTAGCGGTATCACGCAGCCCATTTTCTAGACATCGGCAACTATAGGAGTGTTCAAGGACAGGTTGAGGACAGTAGTAAGGTACTCAACTCCAGGTAAATCCAGATTCTTTAGCATAAGCGTAGAGATTCCGTCGAAGCCTGAGATGGCTGTCCATCGGCTCGGAGACCACGAATACGGCGAATGGCTCTCCTCCTTGCCCTGTCTCTCTGGGATACGCAATAAATTGACGGTTGAACAACCTGGCGCATCTCTTCGGATCAGTCACGGTTAAGTCGCCGAAAGTGACTGAGGTCCTGTTATCCTGTCTAGCGGGGTTCGAGAGTGACTTAACAGTAGACCACAGCTTGCCTACACCGGTGCCTAAGTTACATTGCTCCAAGTGTTCCAGCCACAAACTCCGCTTATATTCCTTGACTACCCCGTTTATTTCCAGATTCAACTCGACAATTCTGGGGTTAGTGGGGTCCGTACAACGAATCCCATCACGCTCGTCTGCGAGTACCGCTGCCTGCGCCGGGAATTACGGCCGCACTTGGAATATTCGCCCGTCTGGTATAAAGCTGCTGCGCTAATGATGTCTTGGAATTTTCTCTCGGCAACTAGCACATCCGAGGGGGTGTCAGTTAACTGAAGCGGCGATTGTTGGACTCTCTGAAGCCAGCCCAATCGCCTTTCTTTTGATTGATAAACGTCCGGCGCTCATAGGTTATGAAGTGGTCTGACTCCAAAGAGATTACGGCTTGCCAGGATGCGTTACTTAGGAGATCAGGGGATGCAATGGAAATGTCTGGCGAACACGTCCTCGTAATCCTAGGGGGGGCATCCTCATTCACCGCGCGAAACGTGGAGCCTTCAATCTCCTCTGCCAAAGCTATGCCCCGCTGGTCTGCCATCCCGTCCAGAAATGTCCAAAATGTGGCCTTCAGAGTTTTAAAAAATGTAGACCTCTATTTGGTGGGCATGGGTTTTAGCTACAGAAAAGCTTATCTTATGGTGGAATAGTACTCTCCTTTAGCTTTCAAAAGATATAAATTTTTTTGAAAAATGCCGCCCAGAGATGCCCAAGCTAAGATTAGCATGCCCATTCAGAAAAAGTTAAATATCTTGACTTTTATAACGAGTTCATTCAAAATCATTCCATTTGAAAGTCACTTTTCTGCTTTAATCTCGTCCAATCTCTGTCCAACATGTAGCAACAAAAGTTTATAAAAATGTAGGCCGCCATTCTGTGGGTGTGGGTTTAGGCTACCGAAAAGCTGGTCATATGATTAAATAGTACTCCCTTGCCTTTCATACATGCCAAAGTTTTGAAAATGTTCCTTCTAGAAATGTCTAAACTGCGGTTCGTATACATAACCTTAAAAACAAAATATCTCGATTTCTGTAGCGATTTCTGCCCGAAATGCCCGAAAAAAGACTCTAAAATTTTTTGCCAAAAGTCAATTCACGGCTGTACAAATGAAGCTATAACAATGAAACGCATTCTTCTCGCTGTAAGCTTTCTTTGGATACCAAATTTTAAAAAATCCGCTCAAAATTCCTTGAGATTAATTAATTTAAATTTTTTTTAAAATTTTACACATTTCTGGTTCATGTCTCGGCTAAAATAAGTTGAACTTTAAACCCTTAACTATTAAACCCCTTCAACTTATTTGCATATACTGAACCTACATCCAAACTTCTCAAAGCATTGGTTAAATAATCGATGTGCATTTGCAATTGGATGATGAAGCACAACATGAGCCCACCGGCCATTATGAATGCCACTCCTGCCAACGAGGATTGCAATTGGCACATGTATGCAAAAACGAAATTCCACCATGTCCTCGAATTTTCCCTCGTTTGCCGCAGATGCCAGGTGTTCGATTGATAACGATACATCTGGAGCTCCGGCGACAAATACTGATAGAGTATTTCCGTAATGGCAGGGAATTGTAGAAGCAGAATATCATTGTGACCTTCATTAGAGTGCACGAGGTTTGGAACACGATAAAGGCAGGATTGAGCTGGAAAATAAAGAGAGTGTAAGGAGAGACCAGAAAAATGGTACTGAATTCAAAAAGGCATAAGGCTGGGGAATAATGAACATGAAATTTGCTATATCTGCTATATCTTATTCGGAGTTGGGCTTGGGTTGTTACCCGACCATCCCATTAGGAAACAAATCAGAGGTTAAATAAATTCTTACATCAATGAAAGCTGCCCGATTCAAATTTAAACTCAACGATAAAGAACCTCCTGTTTTATGCCGATACCCAACGGCGTGAAAAATTGCACCTTTTTGTTGAGAAGTTGTACATACATGGCTGAAATACTCACAAATGTTGCCAGCATTATTTGGGCGTAACCACCGCTTAAAAAAAGTTGTAAGATGATCTCCCCAGTGGGACTTGAACCCGGGCGCTTGGGCATGACAGACGGACATGCTGACCTATACGGTGGCTCCCTATTCGAAGTTTTCGGCCTCAACTCTTTCCCGCTTGCCCTCCTTATCCTACTTACCCAACTGCTGACAAAAAGCGTCCCAATCTTTTACTCCCTCCCGCTTGCCTTCTTTTTTTCGTACACACCCAACTGTTGCCTTTCACTGTAAAATATTTCCTGCAATTCTTTGAATAACATGCCAATGTGTGCGCCATGCCAAAATAACAGAAACATTTTACAAACGCCCACCATGGCAAATGCCATTATGCCGCCAGTCTCGGATATTTGGGCTGCCAGCTCAACTCATCACCATCGACAGCACTGGTATCATCGTCATAGGAAAATTGAGTGTGTTGAAGTGCCCACAGATAGATTACAAGCCAACATTATGATAAATAAAATTCACAGCACCTAATTTGAATCAGGCTCTTATCAGCAGCCAGTTCACGTGATTATGGCGCTGCCGGTTGTAGCCATAATGGAGCTCACCGATTCCAGCACTCCATCCAAAGGTTTCAATCATGGCCAATTTAACAGCAATATTCGGTTATTGCATAAAATCCAAAAGTCGATTTCATTGACATGTTCTATAAAAGTCTGCATGTGTTAAATGGCTTTGGCATTAAGTTTCGGCCAACAAAAAAGAGCATGAGAAGGTTGTGTATGGAGAGTGTTTGAATAACCTTTCAATATTTCCTTAGGAAATCATTGCTCCTTTAGTAATTTTTTTGAAAATTTTTGCTTAAACCAATTAGTTTAAATAATATATGGCTCATCATTAAGATTGTTAAGGAAGAGATACAGGCTTAGTATTCGATTCGAATCGATTTTTACTGTATGTGTAGGTGCAAGATTGCCTAAGTTCTATTGAATTGGGAACATTGTTTCCCTCACAAAAAATCCAAGCAGTTTAAGTCCAGATAATAAGATAAGATAATCAACACTATTTTAGTACTTTGGCATAAAAACATAAGTTGATATTTTGCAGTTATGGAAATTGAACGAGAGGGGAAAATATAAAAGTGTGCTAATTTCTGCCGGACCGAATTTTATATTCCCTCCACCATGGATCGCATTTGTCGGGTAATTTTCCCGATATCGTTTTTTAAGCAAACAAAGGATAGTGGATGAGGAATGATTTACTATTGGAGCTATATCAAGTTATGCTCCGATTCGGACCACAAATGAATTGTATGTTGAAGATCATAGAAGAAGTTATTTTGTAAAATTTCAGCCAATTTAACACCACATTTGACACGTATGTCGAAGGTCATGGGGGATGCCGTTATACAAAATTAGCTGCCCGAACTAAGTACGATTTGGGAGGACTGGGATCAGTGAAGATCTTCATCTAGAAACATCGAGTAATGCGATAGAATCAAAGCAGCTCAGGAAGCCTCCGGCCAGATTATCACGGACTGCCAAAAGGGCCGTTTATTTGAGAACCAGTAATTAAGTAAATCCAATTAAATCTCCACCGGAGCAAGACGGCAACACACGCTTCGATGGATATGGTCACCAAAGGTAATATGGATGATATGGAAAAGAGTTACAGGACTGAACACCCTATCAACCAAGTTACCAAGTTATTCTATGCTAACACGGGAACTCGACCGAGGCCCTGCAAAATTTGCCATAAGAAATTAAGTTATCAATTTTCCCCCAGAGTTGCCAACGTCGACGGTAGAGCAAACATCTCATTATCAGCTTTTCGACTCACCAACACCACGACCCACGTCAGAGCTGCAACAACCGGTATGGAAAGCGAAACAAACAACTAATGAGGTACTAGTAGCGTGCTTTGACCACTTATCGTGTTTAAGTTCCAAAATTAATAAGCGGGCCCAAGCCCTGGAAGAATTCATGAATAATAACGACCTAACCCCTTTTTGGCCCATCGTTACATTAGGCCTTACAAGTAAAAGCGTACTAAGTTCGGCCGGTCCGAACCTTATAAACCCTCCACTATAGATCGCATTCTTCGAGTTCCTGATATCTCTTTTTAGGCAAACAAAGGACAAAAGAAAAGAATTGCCATAATATGGGAGCTATATCAAGTTATGGTCCGATTGGGACCATAATTGAATTGAATTTGGAAACCATAATAGAAGTCATTGAATAAAATTTCAGACAATACGAATAAGAAATGTGCCCTTTAGGGCATCATGAAGTAAAATAGAAGGATCGGTTTATATGGGAGCTGTATTCCATACGGACCATATTTGAAAGTCATGTTAGAAGCCGTTGTACAAAATTTCAGCCAAATCGGATTATAATTACGCCCTATGGAGGCTCAAGAAGTCAAGATTCCAGATCGGCTTATAAGGCAGCTATATCAGGTTATGGATCGAATTGAACCATATTTGGCACATCTGTTAAAAGTTATAACAAAACGCGTCATGCGAAATTTCAGCCAAATCAGATAAGAATTGTGCCCTCTAGTGGCTCAAGAAGTCAAGATTAAAGATCAGCTTATATGGCAGCTATATCAGGTTATGCAGCAAATTAAACCATACTGAGCACAGTTGTTGGAAGTAATAACAAAACACCTCATGCAATTCAGCCAATCGGATAGGAATTGCGCCTTCTAGACGCTCAAGAAGTCAAGACCCCGGATGGGTTTATATGACAGCTTTATCAGGTTATGGACCGATTTCAACCATACTCAACAAGGTTGTTGGAAATCATAGTAAAACTCTTCATGCAAAATTTCAGCCAAATTAAATATGAATTGTGTCCTCTAGTGGCTCAAAAAGTCAAGATCCAAGACTGGTTTATATGGCAGCTATATCAAAATATGGACCGATATAGACCTTTACATAGACCGATATAGACCATCTCCACCGACTTACACTAATAAAAAGTATCTGTGCAAAATTTCAAGAATATAAGGTTATGGATCGAATTGAACCATATTTGGCACAGCTGCTGAAAGTTATAACAAAACGCGTCATGCGAAATTTCAGCCAATCAGATAAAAATTGCGCCCTCTAGTGGCTCAAGAAGTCAAGATTAAAGATCGATTTATATGGCAGCTATATCAGGTTATGGAGCAAATTAAACCATACTTAGCACAGTTGTTGGAAGTCATAACACAACACCTCATGCAACCCAACCGACCTACACTAATAAAAAGTATTTGTGCAAAATTTCAAGCGACTAGCTTTACTCCTTCGAAAGTTAGCGAGCTTTCGACAGGCAGACGGACGGACATGGCTAGATCCACTTAAAATGTCATGACGATCAAGAATATATACACTTTACAGGGTCTTAGACGAATATTTCGATGAGTTTCAAAATGATCTAATATACCCCCATCCTATGGTGGAGGGTATTAAAAAACACGGTCAGCGCTGGATCCGCTCCGCATAAGGTCAAAACCAACTGGAGATATTCTATAAGACACAGAGGAAGATACTTTGGATTGCCCAATCATAGGAGACATAGACGACAATATCCACAGAATTACGTCTGTGGTAGTGGTACGCTTTTAAAGACTCCTGTTCGTTTCGTGAAAAGAAATCAGGCAAGAAAAACTGTAGACTTTTTATACCCTCCACCATAAGATGGGGGGTATACTAATTTCGTCATTCTGTTTGTAACTACTCGAAATATTCGTCTGAGACCCAATAAAGTATATATATTCTTGATCGTCGCGACATTTTATGTCGATCTTGCCATGTCCGTCCGTCTGTCCGTCCGTCCGTCCGTCTGTTTGTCGAAAGCACGCTAACTTCCGAAGGAGTAAAGCTAGCCGCTTGAAATTTTGCACAAATACTTCTTATTAGTGTAGGTCGGTTAGTATTGTAAATGGGCCATATCGGTCCATGTTTTGATATAGCTGTCATATAAACCGATCTTGGGTCTTGACTTCTTGAGCCTCTAGAAGGCGCAATTCTTATCCGATTGTAATGAAAATAAGCACGACGTGTTCTGCTATGATATTCAACAAATGCGCCAAGTATGGTTCAAATCGGTGCATAACCTGATATAGCTGCCATATAAACCGATCTTGGGTCTTGATTTCTAAAGCCTCTAGAGTGCGCAATTCTTATCCGATTGCAATGAAATTTCGCATGACGTGTTTTGTCATGATATCCAACAACTGTGCCCAGAATGGTTCAAATCGGTCCATAACCTGATATAGCTGTCACATAAACCGATCTTGGGTCTTGACTTCTTGAGCCTCTAGAGGGCGCAATTCTTATCCGATTTGAATGAATTTTGGCACGTAGTATTTTGTTATGATGTCCAACAACTGTGCCAAGTATGGTTCAAATCGGTTCATAACCTGATATAGCTGTCATATAAACCGATCTGGAATCTTGACTTCTTATTATCCGATTTGCATGAAATTTTGTACGACGGATTCTCTCATGACCATCAACATACGTGTTTATTATGGTCTGAATCGGTCTATAGCCCGATACAGCTCCCATATAAATCGATCTCTCTATTTTACTTCTTGAGCCCCCAAAGGGCGCAATTCTTATTCGAATTGGCTGACATTTTACACAGGCCTCCAACATATAATTTAATTGTGGTCCAAACCGGACCATATCTTGATATCGCTCTAATAGCAGAGGAAATATTTTCTTATATCCTTTTTTCCCAAAGAAGAGATGCCCGGAAAAGAACTCGACAAATGCGATCCATGGTGGAGGGTATATAAGATTCGGCCCGGCCGAACTTAGCACGCTTTTACTTGTTTGTTTGAATAAAGAACATACTGTAGGTGCTTTTTAAGTGAAATTTGAAGAAGATATGTCGACTTAAACGGGTTCTATATGTACTTCAAAATTGGCAACTTTTTATTGAAAAAAACCCTGGAGTTCTCAAATTCCAAAGTCAAGATCCTCCATTCGGGCACTTGCTTTTTTACTCCATATGTCCCCTAACCATTACTAAATTTTTGCACCTAATAATATTTGTAACCTCCACAGCAATATTGCAATTTTTATACCCACCAATGAAGGATGGGGGTATATTCATTTTGTCATTTCGTTTGCAACACATCGAAATATCCATTTCCGACGCTATAAAGTATATATATTCTTGATCAGCGTAAAAATCTAAGACGATCTAGACATGTCCGCCGTCTGTCTGTTGAAATCACGCTACAGTCTTCAAAAATAGAGATATTGAGCTGAAATTTTGCAGAGGTTCTTTTTTTGTCCATAAGCAGGTTAATTTCGAAGATGGGCTATATCGGACTATATCTTGATATAGCTCCCATATAGACCGATCGGCCGATTTAGGGTCTTAGGCCCATAAAAGCCACATATATTATCCGATTTTGCTGAAATTTGGGACAGAGAGTTGTGTTAGGCTCCCGAACGTCCTTCGTTAATTTGGCTCAGATCGGCCCAGATTTGGATATAGCTGCCATATAGATCGATCCTCCGATTTAGGGTCTTAGGCCCATAAAAGCCACATTTATTATCGGATTTTGCTGAAATTCGAGACAGTGAGTTGTGTTAGGCCCTTCGACATCCTTTGTCAATTTGACCCAGATCGGTCCAGATTTGGATATAGCTGCCATATAGACCGATCCTCCGATTTACGGTCTTAGGCCCAAAAAAGCCACATTTATTATCCGATTTTGCTGAAATTTGGGACGGTGAGCTGTGTTAGGCCCTTCGACATTTTTCTTCAGTTTGACCCTGATCGGTTCAGATTTGGATATAGCTGCCATATAGACCGAACTCTCGATTTAAGGTTTTGGGCCCATGAAAGGCGCATTTATTGCCCGATGTCGCCGAAATTTGTGATAGTGAGTTAAAATATGCCCCTCGACATACTTCTGCAATATGGTACAGATCAGTCCAGATTTGGATATAGCAGCTATATAGAACGATCTCTCGGTTTTTTCGCTGATATTTGGGACAGTGCGTTGTGTTAGACTCTTCGACATGTTTCTGCAACTTAACTCAAATCGGTGCAGATTGGGATATAGCTGCCATGTAGACCGATCTCTCGATTTAAAGTCTTGGCCCCATAAAAGGCGCATTTAAAATCCGATTTCACTTAAATTTGACACAGTGACTTATGTTAGGCTTTTCGACATCTGTGTCTTATGGTTCAGATCGGTTTATTTTTAGATATAGCTACTAAAAATACAAATATTTTGTTATACACAATTGAGCAATGACTTGTAGTTTTTACTATTTAGTCCAAATCGGAACATATTTCGATATAACTGCTATGGGACATAAGGTATGCAACTTCACTGGATTTTGATGGAAGGTGGTTTACATATATACCCGAGGTGGTGGGTATCCAAAGTTCGGCGCGGCCGAACTTAACGCCTTTTTATTTGTTTTTGCAAATTTTGCCCATAAACATTAAGGAACAGGAGCAAACTTCTCATATATCAATGAGTGCAGTCAGATTCAAGTTTAAGTTCAATGATAAGGGGCCTCCTTTGTTTAGCCGAGTCCGAACGGCGTACCGCAGTGCGACACCTCTTTGGAGAGAAGTTTTAAAACCTTCACAGCAATTTACTAAAAACAAGCAAAAGCTTGCGAAATTCGGCCGGGCCTAATCTTGGGAACCCACCACCATGGATTTTTCTAAAAATGAATACAAAATACATTTAGTTGAAGGGCATTATTATACCCTCCACCATTGGATGGGGGTATACTAATTTCGTCTTTCCGTTTGTAACACCTCGAAATATGTGTCTAAGAACCATAAAGTATATATATTCTTGATCGTCATGACATTTTAAGTCAATCCAGCCATGTCCGTCCTTCCGTTCGTCTGTCGAAAGCACGCTAACTTTCGAAGGAGTAACGATAGATTCTTGAAATTTTGCACAAATATATCTTATTAGTGTAGGTTGGTTAGTATTGTAAATGGGCAAAATCGGTTAATGTTTTGATATAGATGCCATATAAACCGATCTTGACTTCTTGAGCATCTAGATGGCGCAATTTTTATCCGATTTGGCTGAAATATTGCACGTGATTTTGGTATCACATCCAACAACTGTGTGAAGTTTGGTCTAAATCGGTTCATAACCTGATGGATGAATGGATGGACGAATGGACAACAAATATTGCCTAATGACTTCTACTATGATCTTCAACATTTAATTCACTAATAGTACGGATCGGACTTCTACTTGATATATCTCCAATTGCATAACAATTCATATCCTTTATTCATTTTCTTTACCGCACAAAGGACTTGGCAAATGCGATCCATGGTGGAGGGTATATAAGATTCGTCCCGGCCGAACTTGGGACGCTCTTACTTCTTTTATTTTACATTCCAAACTTCTGTCAACCCAGAAAAAATTAAGCTTCAAGGATGATCGAGAGACCGGTTTACATGGGAGCTATATCAGGTTAAAGACCGATTCGGACTGTACTTGGCACAGTTGTTAAAACTATATTAGAACACTACATGCATAATTTCAGCCAAATCGGACATAAATTGCGGCTTGTAAGGGGCTCGAGAAGTCAAATCGGGAGATCGGTTTATATGAGGACTATATCTAAATCTAAACCGATATAGCAATCCCCAATGACCTATTATTGGGGATCTGCTATCGCGATTTCGACAGACGCACAGACATGGCTAGATCGACTCAGAACGTCGAGACGATCAAAAATATATGGGGTCTTAGATGAATATTTCGAGGTGCTACAAACGGAATGACTAGATTAGTATACCCCCATCTTATGGTGGTGGGTAGAAAAATAAAATGTTATTTTTATAGTAGACGTTGAGAAACAAACAAACATTTTGTCTTTAGAAAAAATCTGATTGAAGTTTTGTTTTTAAAGAGGGTTTCATTGAAAAATTCCTTGGAAAAAATTCCATAAAAATTAAAACAAAATCATTGAAATTTTGTTTAAAAATTTCATTGAATCATTAGGGATCCATACGGGAAGTAGTTGTGCAAAGTTTTGAGAAGATCAGTTTATTAATTCGATTGCAAATCTAATATTATCTCTCTTCCTTGTGCGACAGTAATAGTGTTGGTTATAAAAATATTAAAAACTTGCACCTGTTCTTTGAATAAGCACGGTTTTTGAACAGTTTGAAAGTCCTACTCAGCCCCGTTTAATGTTTAAATTTTTATACCCACCACCGAAGGAAGGGGGTATATTAATTTTGTCATGCCGTTTGCAACTCATCGAAGTATCCATTTCCGACCCCATAAAGTATGTATATTCTTGATCAGCGTAAAAATCTAAGACGACCTAGACATGTCCGTCCGTCTGTCTTTTGAAATCACTCTACAGTCTTTAAAAATAGAGATATTGAGCTGAAATTTTGCACAGATTCTTTTTTTGTCCATAAGCAGGTTAAGTTCGAAGATGGGCTATATCGGACTATATCTTGATATAGCTCCCATATAGACCGATCCGCCGATTTAGGGTCTTATGCCCATAAAAGCCACATTTATTATCCGATTTTGCTGAAATTTGGGGCAGTGAGTTGTGTTAGGCCTTTCGACATCCTTCGTCAATTTGGCTCAGATCGGTTCAGATTTGGATATAGCTGCCATATAGACCGATCCTCCGATTTAGGGTCTAAGGCCCATAAAAGCCACATTTATTATCCGATTTCGCTGAAATTCGGAACACTGAGATGTGTTAGGCCACTCAATATCATTCTTCAATTTGGCCCAGATCGGTCCTGATTTGGATATAGCTGCCATATAGACCGAACTTTCTATTTAAGGTTTTGGCCCCATACAACGAGCATTTATTGTCCGATTTTGCCGAAATTTGGGACAATGAGTTGTGCTAGGCCCTTCGATATCCTTCTTCAATTTGGCCCGGATCGGTCCAGATTTGGATATAGCTGCCATATAGACCGATCTCTCGATTTAAGATCTTGCGCCCATAAAAGGCGCATTTATTGTCCGATTTAGCCAAAATTTGGGACAATGAGTTGTGTTAGGCCCTTCGACATTCTTCTTCAAATTGGCCCAGATCGTCCAGATTTGGATATAGCTGCCATATAGACCGATCTATCGATTTAAGGTTTTGGGCCCATAAAAGGCGCATTTATTGTTCGATGTCCTCAAATTTCGGGACAGTGAGTTAAGCCAAGCCCCTCGACATACTTCAGCAATATGGCACAGATCGGTCCAGATTTGGATACAGCTGCCAAATAGACCGATCTCTTTATTTAAGGTTTTGGGCCCATAAAAGGCGTATGTATTGTCCGATTTCGCTGAGTTGTGTTAGGCTCTTCGACATTTTTTGACACAGTGACTGTTAGGCTTTTCGACATCCGTGTCGTATATGGTTTAAATAGGTTAATTTTTAGATATAACTACTTAAAAGGCCAATATTTTCTTATACACAATTGAACAATGACTTGTACTTATGCTATGGGGCATAAGGTATGCATTTTCAACGTATTTTAACAAGAGGTGTTTTAAATATATTCCCGAAGTGGTGGGTATCCAAAGTTTTGCCCGGCCGAACTTAACGCCTTCTTATTTGTTTTAATTTGTGAGTGCGCAATTCTTATCCGATTAGATTGAAATTTTGCAAAACGTGTTTTGTTATGATATCCAATAACTGTGCCAAGTATGGTTCAAATCGGTCCATAACCTGATAATGCTGCCATATAAACCAATCTTGGGTCTGAACTTCTTGAGCCTCTAAAGTGCGCAGTTCCTATCCGATTGGAGTGAAATTTTGCAAGACGTGTTTTGTTATGATATCCAATAACTGTGCCAAGTATGGTTCAAATCGGTCTATAACCTGATATAGCTGTCATATAAACCGATCTTGTGTCTTGATTTCTTACGCCTCTAGAGAGAGCAATTCTTATCCGATTGGAATGAAATTTTGCAAAACGTGTTTCGTTATGATATCCAATAACTGTGCCAAGTATGGTTCAAATCGGTAAATAACCTGATATAGCTGTCATATAAACCGATCTTGGGTCTTGACTTCTTGAGCCTCTAGAGTGCGCAACTCTTATCCGACTTGAATGAAATTTTGCACGTAGTACTTTGTTATGATATACAACAACTGTGCCAAGTATGATTCAAATCGGTTCATAACCTGATATAGCTGTCATATAAACAGTTCTGCGGACTTGACTTCTTGAGCTTCTAGAGGGCGCAATTCCTATCCGATTTGGCTGAAATTTCGCAAAACGTATTTTATTCTTACTTTCAACAATTGTGTCAAATAAGGCTTAAATCGGTTCATAACCTCATATAGCTGCCACATAAACCGATCTGGGATCTTGACTTCTTGAGCCTCTAAAGGTCGCAATTATTATCCGATTTGCCTGAAATTTTGTACGAAGGATTCTCTCATGAGCATCAACATAGGTAATTATTATGGTCTGAATCGGTCTATAGCCCGATACAGCTCCCATATAAATCGATCTCTATATTTTAATTCTTGAGCCCCTAAAGGGCGCAATCCTTATTCGAATTGGCTGGCATTTTACACAGGTTTAAAACATTCAATTTAATTGTGGTCCAAGCCGGACCATATCTTGATATCGGTCTAATAGCAGAGCAAATCTTTTCTT
Organism: Stomoxys calcitrans; assembly: GCF_963082655.1. Classification (NCBI taxonomy): domain Eukaryota; kingdom Metazoa; phylum Arthropoda; class Insecta; order Diptera; family Muscidae; genus Stomoxys; species Stomoxys calcitrans. The sequence continues at coordinate 66,939,596 of NC_081552.1, forward strand.
ATATCCTTTTTATACCCTCCACAAAAAAAAGGGGGGTATACTAATTTCGTCATATGTTCTTGATCGTCGCGAAATTTTATGTCGATCTAGCCATGTCCGTCCGTCTGTCCGTCCGTCTGTCCGTCCGTCTGTCTGTCGAAAGCACGCTAACTTCCGAAGGAGTAAAGCTAGCCTCTCGAAATTTTGCACAAATACTTCTTATTAGTGTAGGTCAGTTGGTATTGCAAATGGGCCATATCGGTCCATATTTTAATATAGCTGCCATATAAACCGATCTTGGGTCTTGACTTCTTGAGCCTCTAGAGGGCGCAATTCTTATCCGATTGGAATAAAATTTTGCACGACGTGTTTTGTTATGATACCCAACAACTGTGCTACGTATGGTTCAAATCGGTCTATAAACTGATATAGCTGCCATATAAACCGATCTTGGGTCTTGACTTCTTGAGCCTCTAGAGGGCGCAATTCTTATCCGATTGGAATGAAATTTTGCACGACATGTTTTGTTATGATACCGAACAACTGTGCCACGTATGGTTCAAATCGGCCTATAACCTGATATAGCTGGCATATAAACCTATCTTGGGTCTTGACTTCTTGAGCCTCTAGAGTGCGCAATTCTTATCCCATTTGAATGAAATTTGGCACGTATTATTTAGTTATGACATCCAACAACTGTGCCAAGTATGGTTCAAATCGGTCCATAACCTGATATAGCTGTCATATAAACAGATCTGGGGATTTTACTTCTTGAGCTTCTAGAGGTCCCAATTCCTATCCGATTTGGCTAAAATTTTGCATGACGTATTTTATTCTTACTTTCAACAACTGTGTCGAATAACGTTCAAATCGGTCCATAACCTGATATAGCTGTCATATAAACCGATCTGGGATCTTGACTTCTTGATCTCTAGAGGTCGCAATTATTATCTGATATGCCTGAAAGTTTGTACGACGGGTCCTCTCATGACCATCAACAAACGTGTTTACTATGGTCTGAATCGGTCTATTGCCCGATACAGCTCCCATATAAATCGTTCTCTCTATTTTACTTCTTGAGAACCCAATGGGCGCATTTCTTATTCGAATTGGCTGAATTTTTACACAGGTCTCCAACATATAATTTAATTGTGGTCCGAACCGGACCATATCTTGATATCGCTCTAATAGCAGAGCAAATCTTTTCTTATATCCTTTTTTGCCTAAGAAGAGATGCCGGGAAAAGAACTCGACAAATGCGATCCATAGTGGAGGGTATATAAGATTCGGCCCGGCCGAACTTAGCACGCTTTTACTTGTTTTGCCTAAGAAGATATGGCGGGAAAAGAACTCGACAAATGCGATCCATGGTGGAGGGTATATAAGATTCGGCCCGGCCGAACTTAGCACGCTTTTATTTGTTTTAAATTGAGGCGATTTTGTCCCCGCGAAGTGGATGACAAGAGACGTAAATACGTGAATTACCCTTCAATAACCATCGGATGGGGGTATACTATACTTTACAACCCCCAACAAAGTACATCAATATTAAGTATCTGTGCAAAATTTCAAACGGCTTACTCTACGCGTTCGACCTCTAACGTGATTTCGACAGACGGACTGAGGGACATGGCAAGATCGACTCAGAACGTCGAGAAGATCAAGAATATATATACGTTACGAGGTCTTAGACGAATATTTCGAGGTGTTACAAACGGAATGACAAGATTTGTGTACTCCCATCCTGTGGTGGTGGGTATAAAAATGTATTATTTCCCAAACCAACATTAGATTTCTTGAATTTTATTAATTTTAAAATTGCATCTAAACAACGTAATGACTTTGAAATGTGTATACTGCAAGAGGGGGCGGAAATGTTAATACTAAATAAAACGTTTCCTATCCCTGCTGTAAACCTCAACTTCAGAAGTCACTTTAGTGTAAGATAGTCTCATCTTAAATTTCGTTAAGTTTAGTTTTTAGGCTACAATGAAGAAGCATACCAGAAGGCCTGACATTTGTGTTACAGCTACCAACCAATAAAGTTAAATTTTCGTTTACATATTTGAGTTTTTAAATTAACCTTGTGTTAGGTATCCTCAAGTCCTTCGTTTCGTAATTCGCCTCCTTTTCTGCTTATAAAGTCGTTTATATTCCGATCCTTGAATTGGGAAAAAATTTGAGTTGAACAAAACTGATGTTAATTTCTTTGGGAAACTAACGTTTTCAGATTACACTTCTAGAAAGTTTCCTACTCATATTTACAGGGAGGATTATAGTCCGCACCCCTTTTTTATACCCTACACCACCACTGTGGTACAGGGTATTAAAATTGTGTGCATTTGTTTGCAACGATAAGAAGGAGAAGATCTAGACCCATTGATAAGTATACCGAACGGCTATGAACCACTTCCTGATTCGGTTTAACTATGCCCGTCTGTCTGTTCATATATTCTTGTGATCAAGGTAAAGGACGCCTTTGTTGTCCGATTTTCTTAAAATTTTCACGTCATTTTTGTGGTAAAATGACGAACGCTATTGATTTTGAAAAAATCGGATCAGATTTCATCTGATAATGCCCTTTATGGCGCCACAATTTTGGTCCGATATTTTAGTAACCGTTGAGTGGAACGGACGTGTTTTGATTTCGCTCCTCGAAGAAAAATTTCTGTAAAACGATATATGTACCTATAACGAAAAATGTTAAAGCATTTCAGGAGTAGTCTCAAAATGGACTCCAAAGACTCAACCGCTGCGGTGGTGACATCAGACCGTAGCACCGTAGGTTGTGCACTTGAAGTATTACTCTTCACTACAGGCATGTGTGGAACTCTGAAGAGGTTCCACCTATACAAATGATGAGCTTTGAGTATAGAAGGGACACCTTAACGCTGCAATTTGCGTCCGCAGATTGTATTGATACCATCAAAAAGCTGGTTGGAAGTATCCACACTCCCAAATCGACTTTGTGAGAAACATGTACATACCCCAACGAACGGTCTCACCAAGGGATGGGGCACTAAATTGGCGAGGGAATGCATGTTGGGATTCGTGGGCAAGCAAAGCCAAGGTTTGGTCGCATATAAATCGGAGGTCTTGAACAAGAAGGAGAAGGAAAAAGGAACTCTCCTAGAGTTGGGCATTGATCAAGTACCCGTGACATGTTTGGCTAAGACTAAAGGCATGGAGCACTACGGGAGCAAGACTGTCTTTTTCAAGATTGGGAAGACTAGGATAGGCAGAAATACTCATATTGAGCCCTCAGGCGGTGCAGTGGCGGAACACGCAATAACTCCTAACGGACAGGGGGCCGACGACGAGATTATCGCCGTTTCTCTCATTATTGGGAAGACTAGGATAAGCAAAGATCCTAATATTAAAAAATCAGGCAGTGTAGGGGAGAGAGACTAAACACAGCCTAACGAACAGAGACCCGCCGATGGAACCATCAACGACTTTTTCAAGATTTGGAACACTAGGATTGGCAAAGATCCTAATATTGAAACATGAGGTACTGCAGTTACAGGAATCTTAATGAACTGGGATCTGACGATAAGACCACCCCCTACTCTCAAGAACCCCTTCACATAAGATTTGGAAGACAGGGAGATGCACTGGGGGCTGCAGCCGCTACAAAAATCAAAAACCAATGGGTCAAATTACAACGTCAAGTCAACAAATCTTCTCCAAACACATATAATAGTTATATGCCAACATTGTGGTTGTGATGTGTAACGGTACTTGGCACAGCAAAGCAAAGAAAGTTGTCTTTTGTGTATGATCAGGTAGAGACTCTAAAAAAGCATTTATGTAGTGACAAAAACCAGTGATATTGTCAAAAAGTGGTGTAATAAAATATTTTTTTTATACCCTCCACCATAAGATGGGGGGTATACTAATTTCGTCATTCTGATTGTAACTACTCGAAATATTCGTCTGAGACCCCATAAAGTATATATATTCTTGATCGTCGTGAAATTTTATGTCGATCTAGCCATGTCCGTCCGTCCGTCCGTCCGTCCGTCCATCCGTCTGTCTGTCGAAAGCACGCTAACTTCCGAAGGAGTAAAGCTAGCCTCTTGAAATTTTGCACAAATACTTCTTATTAGTGTAGGTCGGTTGGTATTGTAAATGGGCCATATCGGTCCATGTTTTGATATAGCTGCCATATAAACCGATCTTGGGTCTTGACTTCTTGAGCCTCTAGAGTGCGCAATTCTTATCCGATTGGAATGAAATTAAGCGCGACGTGTTTTGTTACGATATCCAACAACTGTGCCAAGTATGGTTCAAATCGGTCCATAACCTGATATAGCTGCCATATAAACCGATCTTGGGTCTTGACTTCTTGAGCCTCTAGAGTACGCAATTCTTATCCGATTGGGATGAAATTTTGCACGACGTGTTTTGTTATGATATCCAACAACTGTGCCGAGTATGGTTCAAATCGGTCTATAACCTGATATAGCTGCCATATAAACCGATTTTGGGTCTTGACTTCTTGAGCCTCTAGAGAGCGCAATTCTTATCCGATTGAAATGAAATTTTGCACGACGTGTTTTGTTATTATATCCAACAACTGTGCCAAGTATGGTTCAAATCGGTCCATAACCTAATATAGCTGTCATATAAACCGATCTTGGGTCTTGACTTCTTGAGCCTCTAGAGGGCGCAATTCTTATCCAATTTGAATGAATTTTGGCACGTAGTATTTTATTATGATATCCAACAACTGTGCCAAATATGGTTCAAATCGGTTCATAACCTGATATAGCTGTCATATAAACAGATCTGGGGACTTGACTTCTTGAGCTTCTAGAGGGCGCAATTCCTATCCGATTTGGCTGAAATATTGCAAGACGTTTTTTATTGTTACTTTCAACAACTGTGTCAAATAAAGTACAAGTCGGTTCATAACCTGATATAGCTGCCATATAAACCGATCTGGGATCTTGACTTCTTGAGCCTCTAGAGGTCGCAATTATTATCCGATTTGCCTGAAATTTTGTACGACGGATTCTTTTATGACCATCAACATACGTGTTTATTATGGTCTGAATCGGTCCATAGCCCGATACAGCTCCCATATAAATCGATCTCTCTATTTTACTTTTTGAGCTCACAAAGAGCGCAATTCTTATTCGAATTGGCTGACATTTTACACAGGTCTCCAGGTCTCACTCTAATAGCAGAGCAAATCTTTTCTTATATCATTTTTTATACCCTCCACCATAAGATGGGGGGTATACTAATTTCGTCATTCTGTTTGTAACTACTCGAAATATTCGTCTGAGACCCCATAAAGTATATATATTCTTGATCGTCGTGAAATTTTATGTCGATCTAGCCATGTCCGTCCGTCTGTCCGACCGTCCGTCCGTCCGTCCGTCCGTCCGTCCGTCCGTCCGTCCGTCCGTCCGTCCGTCCGTCCGTCTGTCTGTCGAAAGCACGCTAACTTCCGAAGGAGTAAAGCTAGCCGCTTGAAATTTTGCACAAATACTTCTTATTAGTGTAGGTCGGTTGGTATTGTAAATGGGCCATATCGGTCCATGTTTTGATATAGCTGCCATATAAACCGATCTTGGGTCTTGACTTCTTGAGCCTCTAGAGTGCGCAATTCTTATCCGATTGGGATGAAATTTTGCACGACGTGTTTTGTTATGATATCCAACAACTGTGCCAAGTATGGTTCAAATCGGTCCATAACCTGATATAGCTGCCATATAAACCGATCTTGGGTCTTGACTTCTTGAGCCTCTAGAGTGCGCAATTCTTATCCGATTGAAATGAATTTTTGCACGACGTGTTTTGTTACGATGTCCAACAACTGTGCCAAGTATGGTTCAAATCGGTCCATAACCTGATATAGCTGCCATATAAACCGATCTTGGGTCTTGAATTCTTGAGCCTCTAGAGTGCGCAATTCTTATCCGATTGAAATGAATTTTTGCACGACGTGTTTTGTTACGATATCCAACAACTGTGCCAAATATGGTTCAAATCGGTTCATAACCTGATATAGCTGCCATATAAACCGATCTGGGATCTTGACTTCTTGAGCCTCTAGAGGGCGCAATTCTTATCCAATTTGAATGAATTTTGGCACGTAGTATTTTGTTATGATATCCAACAACTGTGCCAAATATGGTTCAAATCGGTTCATAACCTGATATAGCTGCCATATAAACCGATCTGGGATCTTGACTTCTTGAGCCTCTAGAGGTCGCAATTATTATCCGATTTGCCTCTCATGACCATTAACATACGTGTTTATTATGGTCTGAATCGGTTTATAGCCTGATATAGCTCCCATATAAATCGATCTCTCTATTTTACTTCTTGAGCCCACAAAGGGCGCAATTCTTCTTCGAATTGGCTGACATTTTACACAGGTCTCCAACATATAATTTAATTGTGGTCCAAACCGGACCATATCTTGATATCGCTCTAATAGCAGAGCAAATCTTTTCTTATATCCTTTTTTTGCCTAAGAAGAGATGCCGGGAAAAGAACTCAACATATGCGATCCATGGTGGAGGGTATATAAGATTCGGCCCGGCCGAACTTAGCACGCTTTTACTTGTTTTGCCTAAGAAGAGATGCCGGGAAAAGAACTCGACAAATGCGATCCATGGTGGAGGGTATATAAGATTCGGCCCGGCCGAACTTAGCACGCTTTTTCTTGTTTAATGAAAATTTTGTCGGTATTGCAATTGTTTTTGACCAATAATATTATAATAATGTCGATTTGTATTGTAGTAGTATTAGCTATTTGGAAATTCATATTTACAACCTTGTTTTTTCAACGTATAAAGAAAAGAAGTTCACTTTAAAAACTTTCAACGTTAAGTAGTGATTGGAAATTTTTTTCCAATGTCCATGAGAGTGTACAGTTTTCGAAGTATATTGTTTTAACTGCTTCTTTTTGCCACCCGATTTGTGATTTCTCAAAAATTAATCCAACCTCTAGTCCAAATATATAAAATTTGTTAAAACTGTTTGTATTGTTTGAGTGTGTTTGAAAGTTTTCCGCGTTTTCCGATATGCTTTTTGCATTTTCCTAAATAATTTGTTTATTTTTAGATGAAAACTATAAATGTGTCTTTTCACATTTGTATATTTTTGAAATTTGGTGTTCAACAAAAGTTGAAAACTCGTGAAAAGAGTAGAAAGTGTTTAAGGAAGTGATGTCACATATTGAATTGAATACTGCATATGTTGTCTCTGCGTTGTTTAATCGAATACGAAATTTTTGTATATCGTATTTCAAATTCTGGCGAGATTGTAATCGATCAAAAGGTTATTTCCCAAAATGGCATTCGAATTGGCTAGCTATTAAAGAAGTTGCCGTTGTTGGAAACCAAATACCATCTTTGCAATCAACAGCATTTGAAAATAAACAAGTAAAGGCGTGCTAAGTTCGGCCGGGCCGATCCTCCACCATGGATCGCATTTGTCGAGTTCTTTTCCCGGCATCACTTCTTAGGCAAAAAAGGATATAAGAAAAGATTTGCTCTGCTATTAGAGCGATAACAAGATATAGTCCGGTTTGGACCACAATTATATTATATGTTGGAGACCTGTGTAAAATGTCAGCCAATTCGAATAAGAATTGAGCCATTTGGGGGAACAAGAAGTAAAATAGAGAGATCAATTTATATGGGAGCTGTATCGGGTTATAGACCGATTCAGACCATAATAAACACGTATGTTGATGGTCATGAGAGGATCTGTCGTACAAAATTTCAGGCAAATCGGATAATAATTGCGACCTCTAGAGGCTCAAGAAGTCAAGATCCCAGATCGGTTTATATAGCAGCTATATCTGGTTATGAACCGATTTGAACCTAATTTGACACATTTGTTGAGAGTAAGAATAAAATACGTCACGCAAAATTTCAGCCAAATCGGATAGGAATTGCGCCCTCTACAAGCTCAAGAAGTCAAGACCCAAGATCGGTTTATATGACAGCTGTATCGGGTTATGGACCGATTTGAACCATACTTGGCACAGTTGTTGAATATCATAAAAAAATACTTCGTGCAAAAATTCATTCAAATCGGATAATAATTGCGCCCTCTAGAGGCTCAAGAAATCAAGACCCAAGATCGGTTTATATGGCAGCTATATCTGGTTATGGACCGATATGAATATATACACTAATAAGAAGTATTTGTTCAAAATTTCAAGCGGCTAGCTTTACTCCTTCGAAAGTTAGCGTGCTTTCGACAGACAGACGGACGGACATGGCTAGATCGACATAAAATGTCACGACGATCAAGAATATATATAAATACTTAATGGAATCTCAGACGAATATTTCGAGTAGTTACAAACAGAATGACGAAATTAGTATACCGCCCATCCTATGGTGGAGGGTATAAAAAGGCATTAAGTTCGGCCGAGCTGAACTTTAGATACCCACCACCTCGGGTATATATGTAAACCCCATTTCGTCACAATCCGGTAAAAATTGGATAACTTAAGCACCCAAATTCGGCACGAGCATTGAGTGGTCTAATATACATATATGTCACTATTTCATTTTTTGGGTCTTGACTACTTGAGCCTCTAGAGGGCGCAATTAATATCCGATTGGAATGAAATTTTACACGACGTGTTGTGCTATGATATCCAACAAATGTGCCAAGTATGGTTCAAATCGGTCCATAACGCGATATAGCTGTCATATAAACCGATCTTGGGTCTTGACTTCTTGAGCTTCTAGAGGGCGCAATTCGTATCCGATTTGGCTGAAATTTGCGTGACGTATTTTATTCTTACTCTCAACAACTGTGTCAAATTAGGTTGAAATCGGTTCATAACCTGATATAACTGCCATATAAACCGATCTGGGATCTTGACTTCTTGATCCTCTGGAGATCGCAATTATTATCCGATTTGCCTGAAATTTTGTACGACAGATCCTCTCATGACCATCAACATACGTGTTTATTATGGTCTGAATCGGTCTATAGCCCGATACAACTCCCATATAAATTGATCTCTCTATTTTACTTCTTGTGCCCCCAAATGGCTCAATTCTTATTCGAATTGGCTGAAATTTTACACAGGTCTCCAACATATAATATAATTGTGGTTCAAACCGGACAATATCTTGTTATCGCTCTAATTACAGAGCAAATCTTTTCTTATATCCTTTTTTGCCTAAGAAGAGATGCCGGGAAAAGAACTCGACAAATGCGATCCATGGTGGAGGATCGGCCCGACCGAACTTAGCACGCTTTTACTTGTTTATTTTGAAATTCTGTTGATTGCAAAGATGGTATTTGGTTTCCAACAACGGCAACTTCTTTAATAGCTAGCCAATTCGAATGCCATTTTGGCAAATAACCTTTTGACCGATTACAATCTCGCCAGATTTCCAAAGACGATATGCAAACATTTCGTATTCAATTAAACAACGCAGAGACAACACATCCTGCCGTATTCAATTCAAATATATATATATATATATATATATATATATATATATATATATATATATATATATATATATATATATATATATATATATATATATTATACTTTAATTTTTCTTTCTTTAAATAGATTTCAATAAATTGAATTTTTCCTTCTTTCATATTGTTTGGCCGTTATTCATTCAAATATCATAAAAAGATATCTGAACTGTTAACAATGTAACAAGTCGGAAGGCACTATTGCGACCATCTTTTTATTTTTGAATAGGGCAAACCCTTAAAAATAGGTTAAATCGGCCTGTACCGCTATATGGGAGCTATGTCAATACATGGACCTATTGTGATAATTTTTGGTTTGCATATTGGTTGCCCTTTGAAAAGCCAAAATACCAAATTACAGCAACTTTTGTTGAAAAATATCGTCAAACTCTTCAAATTAGGAGATATCGAGTGGTACCGTTATATGGGGGCCATACCTAAACACGGACCAAATTTCATGATTTTTTTTAATAGTGTTTTCTACTCGCTAGAAGTCTAGAATGCAAATTTTAGATCGATAGCTTTATTATGAACTAGCTGACCCAGGCCCGCTTCGCTGCGCCTTCTTTTACTTTATATGGAACAAAAGTTTCCTTGGAATATTTATTTTCGACAATTAAAGAGCTTTTAGTAAAATACGAAATAGTATATCGCCTGACTAACAATAAAAGTGCCTTTGTCCGAATCCCATATAATCTTTATTGGTCTACTAATTTAAGTTTGGATGTACGGTGTACTTCATTCTTAAAATACTTTATTTCTGCCCGCTAGAATAGCTTTCTCCACATTGACATGGTCGGTAAATATGCCCGATTTAGGGGTGTTTTGGGGATTGGGGTGGTCCCCCAAACACTAAGCCCGGAAAATATGTCAGCAACGTGCTCTATTCTCATATATCTATATATCATTTATTTGAAACCCAAATTTTGGGAAAGGGGTTGTCCCCCAGAAAATTGGTCCCGAAAGTGGGTATCAATTCTTGCTCTACCCCCCAATAACTTTCATATAAGCTCCACATTGACATGGTCGGTATATATGACCGATTTAGGGGTGTTTTGGGGATTAGGGTGGTCGCCCAAACACTAAGCCCGGAATATATATCAGCAACGTGCTCTATTCTCATATATCTATATATGATTTATTTGAACCCCATATTGCCATTGGCCCAAAATTGGATATCAAATTCGTTTTCAAATCTCATTTAAACTCCTTATTGCAAAAGTCTGCAAACATGTCCGGTATGGGGTATTTGCCCTAAAAACTAAAAATATTTAGTTCCACTCTCTTTACGACCCAAATTGTCTTGGTGAGATTTTCTCACCAATTCGTCCTGTTTGGGGGTTGTTATGGTGGTGGACCTCCCCTAGACAGTTGGTCCCTAATGTTGATATTAGATACGTAGTCTAATCCCACATAGCTTTAATTTGAGCCCCATATTTCCATAGTCGGCAAAAATGATCGGGGGATGGGCGGCCCCTCAGTGAGTTGACCTTAAATATATATATCGGATTCGTGTTCCACTTTAAAAACCCTCTTATTTGAGCCTTTTATTGCAATCGTCAGAAAATACTTATTATTTGTGTGGTGTTGTGGGGGTGGGGTGGCCCCACAGACACTTTTCCCAAATATTGATATCAGATTCGTTCTTTACTCCCAAAGACCTTTCATTTGAGCCCCATATGGCTATGGTCATAAATTTGTCCCCTTTGGGGGATGTTTTTGGGGAGAGGCCACCAAACACTTGGTCCCATATTTGGATATCAGATTATAATTCTACACTCAAATACGTTTTGTTTAAGCCCCATATTCCCATGGTCAGTAAATAAGTCCTGTTTGGAGGGTGTTTTGGGGAAGGGGTCCACCCCCCAGAAACTTGGTCCCACATTTGGATATCAGATTCGTATTCTACTCGCAAATACCATTCGTTTGAGTCCCATATTGCCATGATCGGTAAATATGTTCGATTTAGGTGTGTTTTGGGGTTTGGGTGTAGTTGTGGGGGTGGGGTTGCCCCATAGACACTTTTCCCGAATTTTGATATCTGATTTGTGGTTTACTCCCAAGGACCTTTCATTTGAGCCCCATGTGGCTATGGTCGTAAATGTGTCCCCTTTGGGAGAGGTTTTTGGGGAGAGGCGCCCCCCAAACACTTGGTCCCACATTTGGATATCAGATTCGTATTCTTCTCGCAAATACCTTTCATTTGAGTCCCATATTGCCATGGTCGGTAAATATGTCCGATTTAGGGGTGTTTTGGGGGTTGGGGTGGTCCCCCCAGCACTTGGTCCGACAATTGTATATCAGATACGTTTTCTTATCCTAAATACCTAAATACCTAAGGGGGAGGGTTCGCCCCCCCTTCAGATATCAAAAAATGTAGTACCCTATTTTCACCAAGGGATCATAATGCACCATCTGTGAAAATTTCAAGAAAATCGGTTCAGTCGTTTCTGAGTCTATAAGGAACACAAAAACAAACAAACGAACAAACCTACAAACAAACACAAATTGATTTTTATATATAAGAAGATATTTTTATCGCAGCTTTCCCTACAAGCTTGACCACTGGGCGGTGGAGCAAACCTGGCATGACTTTATCTGCTTTTCGACTCTCCGAAACCGCCACCCACATCGGAACTGCAACGGCTGGTGAGGAAGGCAAAACGAACAAGAAATAAGATCTAATAGGGTGCGGTGTAAACTCTCATCAATAAGCAGGGCCAAACACTGGCACAATTGTTGAATACTAACGATCTAATAAAACTTAATATTGGCTATACCGCTACCTTTGTTAATGGGATCAGAGAGGAGGTTCTAGGTGTGAAAATATGTTCGGAAAATCTAATCGATGATTGGAGGGTCTCCATGGAGCACTCGTTCTCCAACAATCGCAACAATAGGTTTAGAATAGCACGGCCAGTGCCGAATCCAATAAGCTTCCGTAATAAGTTGATAACCAACTGGACTAAACCCGGAACAATTCTCAGAAGAAGACTTGTGCAAGATAATTTAGATTGTGCAAGCATGGAAGACATTGACGACAATGTCAACAAGATTACGACTGCAATAGTGGGATCTTTCGATGATAGTTGACCTCTTTGAAAAAGGAAGTCTGGAAACCCTGGATGACCGAGGAGACTCGAAATATTGGAAAATAGTTCTGCATATTTTATTAAAGAGCACATCGTAAAACAAGTAAAAGCGTGCTAAGTTCGGCCGGGCCGAATCTTATATACCCTCCACCATTGATCGCATTTGTCGAGTTCTTTTCGCGGCATCTCTTCTTAGGCAAAAAAAAGGATATAAGAAAAGATTTGCTCTGCTATTAGAGCGATATTAAGATATGGTCCGGTTTGGACCACAATTAAATTATATTTATGTTGGAGACCTGTGTAAAATGTCAGCCAATTCGAATAAGAATTGCGCTCTTTGTGGGCTCAAGAAGTAAAATAGAGAGATGGATTTATATGGGAGCTGTATCGGGCTATAGACCGATTAAGACCATAATAAACACGTATGCTAATGGTCATGAGAGAATCCGTCGTACAAAATTTCAGGCAAATCGGATAATAATTGCGACCTCTAGAGGCTCAAGAAGTCAAGATCCCAGATCGGTTTATATGGCAGCTAAATCAGGTTATGAACCGACTTGTACTTTATTTGACATAGTTGTTGAAAGTAACAATAAAAAACGTCTTGCGAAATTTCAGCCAAATCGGATAGGAATTACGCCCTTTAGAAGCTCAAGAAGTCAAGTCCCCAGATCTTTGTATATGACAGCTATATCAGGTTATGAACTGATTTGAACCATATTTGGCACAGTTGTTGGATATCATAACAAAATACTACGTGCTAAAATTCATTCAAATTGGATAAGAATTGCGCCCTCTAGAGGCTCAAGAAATCAAGACCCCAGATCGGTTTATATGACAGCTATATAAGGTTATGGACCGATTTAAACCATACTTCGCACAGTTGTTGGATATCATAAATAAACACGTCGTGCAAAATTTCATTACAATCGGATAAGAATTGCGCACTCTAGAGGCTCAAGAAGTCAAGACCCCAGATGGGTTTATATGGCAGCTTTATCAGGTTATGGACCGATTTGAACCATACTTGGCACAATTGTTGGATATAATAACGAAACACGTCGTGTAAAATTTCATTCCAATCGGATAAGAATTGCGCACTCTGGAGGCTCAAGAAGTCAAGACCCAATATCGGTTTATATGGCAGCTATATCAAAACATGGATCGATATGGCCCATTTACAATACCAACCGACCTACACTAATAAAAAGTATTTGTGAAAAATTTCAAGCGGCTAGCTTTACTCCTTCGGAAGTAAGCGTGCTTTCGACAGACAGACGGACGGACGGACGGACGGACGGACGGGCGGACGGACGGACGGACGGACAGACGGACAGACGGATGGACATGGCTAGATCGACATAAAATTTCACGACGATCAAGAATATATATACTTTATAGGGTCTCAGACGAATATTTCGAGTAGTTACAATCAGAATGACGAAATTAGTATACCCCCCCATCTTATGGTGGAGGGTATAAAAACCTAAGGTTATTGGGACGAGTATTACATACGTCTCAAGGAACACAATAAGATTATTAGAGCGGAAAACGTGCCTCCTAGAAGCTTTTCTGCGAACAGGTCGATAGCGTTAGTGACGCCGCCAAGATAAACAAGTAAAAAGGCGTTAAGTTCGGGCCGGGCCGGGTAGATATATAAAATACCTATCATCAAAATCCAGTGCAAATTGCATACCTTATGTCATATAGCAGTTATGACGAAATATGATCCGATTTGGACCAACTACTTGTAAGTTCAAGTCATTGTTCAACTATGTATAACAAAATATTGGTCTTTTTAGTAGCTATATCTAAAAATAAAACGATCAGAACCATATACAACATGGATGTCCAAAAGCCTTACATAAGTCAATGTGTCAAATTTCAGTTAAATCCCATTATAAATGCGTCTTTTTTGAGAACAAAACTTTAAATCGAAATATCGGTCTATATGGCAGCTATATCCAAATCTTGATCGATACGAGTGAAATTGAAGAAGGATGTCGAAAGGCCCAACACAACTCACTCTCCCAAATTGCGGCGACATCGGACAATAAATGCGCCTTTTCTGGCCCCAAAACCTAAAACCGAGAGATCGGTCTATATGGCAGCTATATCCAAATCTTGACCGATCTGTGCCATAATACAGAACTATGTCAAGGGGTTTAACCTAACTCAATGGTCCAAGTTTCGGCGACATCGGACAATAAATGCGCCTTTTATAGGCCTAAGACCCTAAATCGGAGGATCGATCTATATGACAGCTATATCCCGAACTGGACCGATCTGAGCCAAAATGACGAAGGCAAATATAACTCACTGTCCCAAATTTCGGCGACATCGGATAATAAATGTGGCTTTTATGGGCAAAACAACCTTAAATCGAGAGATCGGTCTATATTGCAGCTATGTCCAAATCTGGACCGATCGGGGCCAAATTGACGAATAACGTAACTCACTGTCTTAAATTTCAGTAAAACCGGATAATAAATGTGGCTTTTATGGGCCTAAGACCCTAAATCAGAGGATCGATCTATATGGCAGCTATATGCAAATCTGAACCGATCTGAGCCAAATTTAAGAAAGATGTCAAAGGGCCTAACACAACTCACTGTCCAAAATATGAACAAAATCGGATAATAAATGTGACTTTTATGGGCCTAAGACCCTAAATCTGAGGATCGGTCTATATGGCAGCTATATCCAAATCTGAACCGAACTGAGCCAAATTGACAAAGGATGTCGAAAGGCCTAACACAACTCACTGTCCCAAATTTCAGCAAAATCGGATAATAAATGTGGCTTTTATGTGCCATAGACCCTAAATCGGCCGATCGGTCTATATGGGGGCTATATCAAGATATAGTCCGATATAGCTCATCTTCGAACTTAACCTGCTTATGGACAAAAAAGACTCTGTGCAAAATTTCAGCACAATATCTCTATTTTTGAAGACTGTAGCGTGATTTCAACAGACAGACGGCGGACATGTCTAGATCGTCTTAGATTTTTACGCTGATCAAGAATATATATACTTTATAGGGTCGGAAATGGGTATTTCGATGTGTTGCAAACGGAATGACAAAATGAATATACCCCCATCCGTCAGTGGTGGGTATAAAAAGTTTCTCTCAAAAACCCATGTCCAAACTGAAACGATTGTAGACGACATGGGTAGAGATGGGTGATGGGTAAATACCCAAAAGGGTATTTAATTGGGTAAATACCCGGGTATTTTCCCATATATACCCAAACGCTGGGTATTTATAATTTAGCAGATTTCTTGGGTAAAAAAATATTTTCTAAATTATTTTGATGATTTCATATTTATTTTTTATATAAACCTGACCTTCTTATCTAATAAAATCCGAATTTGGTTATATATAACAGCTATACAGGCTGATCTCCACACTAAAAGTCATGAGCCAATAAATTGCTAATTATATCCTCCACCATAAGATGGGGGGTATACTAATTTCGTCATTCTGTTTGTAACTACTCGAAATATTCGTCTGAGACCCCATAAAGTATATATATTCTTGATCGTCGTGACATTTTATGTCGATCTAGCCATGTCCGTCCGTCCGTCTGTCTGTCGAAAGACAGACACGCTAACTTCCGAAGGAGTTAAGCTAGCCGCTTGAAATTTTGCACAAATACTTCTAATTAGTGTAGGTCGGTTGGTATTGTAAATGGGCCATATCGGTCCATGTTTTGATACAGCTGCCATATAAACCGATCTTGGGTCTTGACTTCTTGAGCCACTAGAAGGCGCAATTCTTATCCGATTAGAATGATATTTTGTACGACGTGTTTTGTTATGATATCCAACAACTGTGCGAAGTATGGTTCAAATCGGTCCATAACCTTATATAGCAGCCATATAAACCCATCTGGGGTCTTGACTTCTTGAGCCTCTAGAGTGCGCAATTCTTATCCGATTAGGATGAAATTTTGCACGACGTGTTTTGTTATGATATCCAACAACTGTGCCAAGTATGGTTCAAATCGGTCCATAACCTTATATAGCTGTCATATAAACCGATCTGGGGTCTTGACTTCTTGAGCCTCTAGAGGGCGCAATTCTTATCCAACTTGAATGAATTTTGGCACGTAGTATTTTGTTATGATATCCAACAACTGTGCCAAATATGGTTCAAATCGGTTCATAACCTGATATAGCTGTCATATACACAGATCTGGGGACTTGACTTCTTGAGCTTCTAAAGGGCGCAATTCCTATCCGATTTGGCTGAAATTTCGCTAGACGTTTTTTATTGTTACTTTCAACAACTATGTCAAATAAAGTACAAGTCGGTTCATAACCTGATTTAGCTGCCATATAAACCGATCTGGGATCTTGACTTCTTGAGCCTCTAGAGGTCGCAATTATTATCCGATTTGCCTGAAATTTTGTACGACGGATTCTCTCATGACCATTAGCATATGTGTTTATTATGGTCTTAATCGGTACATAGCCCGATACAGCTCCCATATAAATCGATCTCTATATTTTACTTCTTGAGCCCACAAAGAGCGCAATTCTTATTCGAATTGGCTGACATTTTACACAGGTCTCCAACATAAATATAATTTAATTGTGGTCCAAAACGGACCATATCTTAATATCGCTCTAATCGCAGAGCAAATCTTTTCTTATATCCTTTTTTTGCCTAAGAAGAGATGCCGCGAAAAGAACTCGACAAATGCGATCAATGGTGGAGGGTATATAAGATTCGGCCTGGCCGAACTTAGCACGCTTTTACTTGTTTTTCATCTGATTTCGATGAAATTTGGCACAGTGAGTACTGATAGACCCCTACTATGAAGTGTGGTTCAGATCGGACCCTATTTGGATACAGCTGCTATATAGACCGATCTTTCGATATTGTGTATTGAGCCTATAAAAGGAACATTTTTATCCGATTTCGATGAAATTTGACATATTGAGTTTTGGTAGACCGCTACACCTTTCTTTGTTGAATGTGGTCCAGATTGGGCGATATTTAGATATAGCTACCATATAGACTGATCTCCCGCTGTAGAGTGTTTATCCCATAAGAGAGCAGTTCTTTATCCGATTTCTTTGAACTTTGGCCCTACACCTTTTTGTTGAATGTTGTCCAGATCGGACCATATATGGATTTTGGAGCATTTTTCATTCGATTATAGACCTCTACACATTTTTGTCGAATCTGGCCTAGATTGGCCCATAAATGGATATAACTACCATATAGATCGATCTCCAGATATAAATAAATATAAATACTGAGCATCTTTCTCTTTGACACCATGTCTGAAATCCCACGTGATCTGTCAAATACTAATGCATGAAAATCCTAACCTCAAAAAAATCACCCTTTAGGTTACAATTTATAGGTTTTTAATTTAAACTAATCAAGTGGTATTTAAAACACTTCAAATCTTTCTCATTAGTTATTGTATAATTATTTGCCTGAATGACAATCGTTAGACCACAAAAACGTGTAGTCAGTGCTCCGCTTATGGGCTCAATAAACTAAATCGGGAGATCGATCTGTATGCAAAAATTCAAATTTACCGATCCATTTAGGAACAGGAGCACAATTCTCACATATCAAAGAGTCCGACTGGTGTACCGCACTGCGATAAATTGTTAAGGAAATTTTTTACATGGCGTTTATTGATGGCATAGTGCGTCGCAAATGTCGCCAGCATTAGGAGGGGATAACCACCGCTGAAAATTTGTTTGCTATTCTCGACAAGATTCGAACGCAAGCGTTCAGCGTCATAGGAGGTCATATTAACCTCTGCGCTTCGGTGGTGTGCAGGCTATATGGCATCTGGACAAATCTGGTCAAACCTGGACCACATTTGCCAGGAATGTATAAGGTTCTACCAAATGTTACCAAGGGAGATATATGGCAGCTTTATCCAGATATGCTCCTATCTGAACAAGATTCGACAAAAAGGTGTAGGGGTCTACCAGAACTCACATTGCCAAATTTCATCGAAAGACGATCCTCTTATCGGCTCAACACTTTATATCGGGATATCAGTCTATATAGACCCAATATCTAAAAATGGTTCGGTCTGGACAACTTTCAACAAAAAGGTGAAGGGGTCTACCATAACCCACACATTGGGAATTTACTAGATATAATCCCATACCTTGTGGAGCTTCAAACCATTTAAGTCACCCGGACCTAATGGAATATTTCCGACTCTACTACAGAAGAAAGTCAACTATTTGCACCCCATCTGTCCACTACTTTCACAGCGTTCCTAGGATTTGTATATACTTCGAAAGCATGGCAGGGGCATAGGTAGTATTTAACCTAACCCCGGAAAGGTAAGTTATGCGACACCAAAGGCCTTCAGACCAATAAGCCATACGTTCTTTCTTCTCAAAACCATGGAACGTATTGCTCAAATACAAACAGCATGCCTATATCAGAGGGAGGTCGGTGGAGACTGTCCTCCACCGCCCTGATAAGACGTAACCATTGGCGAGGGGGCTTTTAACAATTTACGGACCGACCAACTGATCCAATCCTTAGATCAGTATCAGGTGGACCGGGTCTTCAGAGACGGGATAAACCGTATGGTGGAACAGGTGGATAAATTGTGGGTCCTATGACGTAAATAAAAGAAGAAAGTGGCACAGGGCACGCCACAAGGGGCCACTCCTATGGCTAGACTTGGGAGGGTCTCAATGTTAATCTAGAGAAGACTGAAATCTGTCTCTTCACGCAAAGGCGAAGGTAGACCAATTTGACGCTCCACTTTTCCTCAATAGAACGATTTCGATTTGGTGTACTGCGATGGAATAAAAGTGCAACGTAACGTATACCAAATTTTTATCAAACCATCAAAAATTAAAGCTACTAGGAACCGAACGAGGATGATCGAGAGACTGCTTTACATGGGAGCCATATCAAGTTATAGACTGATTTGGACCGTATATTGCACGTTAGTTGGAAGTCGTAACAGAACACAGCATGCAAAATTTCAGCCAAATCGGACAAAAATTGCGGCTTGTAAGAGCTCAAGAAGTCAAATCGGGAGATCGGTTCATATAGGAACTATATCAGGTTAAAGACCGATTTTGACCGTACTTGACACAATTGTTGAAAGTCAAATCCGAAAATCGGTTTATATGGGAGCCATATCAGATTGTAGACAAATTTGGAACATACTTAGCACAGTAGTTGGAAGTCGGAACAATACGTGCAAAATTTTGGCCAAATCGGACAAGAAGTCGAATCGGGAGATTGGTTTATATGGGAGCTGAAATCCGAATCGATATGACCCATTTGCAATCCACTACGACCTACATCAATATTAAGTATATATACAATATTTCAAGCGGCTAGCTTTACGCGTTCTACCGCTATCGTGATTTCGACAGACGGACGGATGGACGGACATGGCTAGATCGACCCAGAGCGTAGAGACGATCCGGAATATATATACTTTACCATACAGTTGTCAAAACTTTTTTTTTAAATTTTTAATAAGAAATATTGTATATATTTTTTAAGCCGAATTTTCTTAAATAAGATTAAAACAAGTAAAAGCGTGCTAAGTTCGGCCAGGCCGAATCTTATATACCCTCCACCATGGATCGCATTTGTCGAGTTCTTTTCCCGGTATCTCTTCTTAGGCAAAAAAAAGGATATAAGAAAAGATTTGCTCTGCTATTAGAGCGAGACCTGGAGACCTGTGTAAAATGTCAGCCAATTCGAATAAGAATTGCGCTCTTTGTGAGCTCAAAAAGTAAAATAGAGAGATCGATTTATATGGGAGCTGTATCGGGCTATGGACCGATTCAGACCATAATAAACACGTATGTTGATGGTCATGAAAGAATCCGTCGTACAAAATTTCAGGCAAATCGGATAATAATTGCGACCTCTAGAGGCTCAAGAAGTCAAGACCCAAGATCGGCTTATATGACAGCTATATCAGGTTATGGACCGATTTGAACCATACTTAGCACAGTTGTTGGATATTATAACAAAACACGTCGTGCTTAATTTCATTCCAATCGGATAAGAATTGCGCACTCTAGAGGCTCAAGAAATCAAGACCCAAGATCGGTTTATATGGCAGCTATATCAAAACATGGACCGATATGGCCCATTTACAATACCAACCGACCTACAGTAATAAAAAGTATTTGTGCAAAATTTCGGCTAGCTTTACTCCTTCGGAAGTTAGCGTGCTTTCAATAGACAGACGGACGGACGGACGGACGGACATGGCTAGATCGACATAAAATTTCACGACGATCAAGAATATATATACTTTATGGGGTCTCAGAGGAATATTTCGAGTAGTTACAATCAGAATGACGAAATTAGTATACCCCCCATCTTATGGTGGAGGGTATAAAAAACAAGTAAATGCGTGCTAAGTTCGGCCGGGCCGAATCTTATGTACCCTCTACCATGGATCGCATTTGCCTAGATCTTTTCCCGGCATCTCTTCTAAGCAAAAAAAGGATAAAGGAAAAGATTTGCTCTGCTATTATAGCGATATCAAGATATGGTCCGGTTTAGACCACAAATAAATTATATGTTTTAGACCTGTGTAAAATGTCAGCCAATTCGAATAAGAATTGCGCCCTTTAGGGGCTCAAGAAGTAAAATAGAGACATCGATTTATATGAGAGCTGTATCGGGCTATAAACCGATTCAGACCATAATAATCACCTATGTTGATGCTCATGAGAGAATCCTTCGTACAAATTTCAGGCAAATCGGATTTTAATTGCGATTTCTAGAGGCTCAAGAAGTCAAGATTCCAGATCGGTTTATATGGCAGCTATATCAGGTTATGAACCGATTTGAACCTTATTTGATACAGTTGTTGAAAGTAAGAATAAAATACGTCCTGCAAATTTTCAGCCAAATCGGATAGGAATTGCGCCCTCTAGAAGCTCAAGAACTCAAGTCCCAAGAACTGTTTATATTACAGCTATATTAGGTTATGAACCGATTTGAACCATACTTTGACAGTCGTTGAATATCATAACAAAATACTACGTGCAAAATTTCATTCAAATCGGATAAGAATTGCCCACTCTAGAGGCTCAAGAAGTCAAGACCCAAGATCTATTTATATGACAGCTATATCAGGTTATGGACCGATATAAACCATCCTTGACAATGTTATTGGATATCATAACAAAACACGTTTTGCAAAATTTCATTCCAATCGGATAAGAATTTCGCACTCTAGAGGCTCAAGAAGTCAAGACCCAAAAATGGTTTATAGGCCAGCTATATCAAAACATTGATCGATATGGCCCATTTACAATACCAACCGACCTACACTAATAAGAAGTATTTGTGCAAAATTTCAAGCGGCTAGCTTTACTCCTTCGGAAGTTAGCGTGCTTTCGACAGACAGACGGACGGATATTGCTAGTTCGACATAACAATAACTAATTGCCGGAAGGATAGTTAGTACAACTACCGTTAAGGGGTTAGTATATGGCAGTTAGCACAACTACCGGTAGAGTAATAAGCAAAACTACCGTAAAGGTGTTGTGCTAACTCTTTGGTGGTACTGCACATAATAAAACGTTTCTGATACATTGGCAGAAGCAAAATTAATTTATTTCTTATGGAAATGATTAATGGAATTTATATATCGGCAAGTAGCATCTTATTTTAACCCTATTTATTGAATCGTGGTTAAGATAGCTACCGAACTATGAAAATAACCAAACTGTGGTTCAAATCTTATATGAAATTGTGTTGACATTATTATCTTTTTATACCCACCACTGAAGGATGGGTTATATTCATTTTGTCATTTCGTGTGCAACACATCGAGATATCCATTTTCGACCCTATAAAGTACATAAAGGGTGATTTTTTTGAGGTTAGGATTTTCATGCATTAGTATTTGACAGATCACGTGGGATTTCAGACATGGTGTCAAAGAGAAAGATGCTCAGTATGCTTTGACATTTCATCATGAATAGACTTACTAACGAGTAACGCTTGCAAATCATTGAATTTTATTACCAAAATCAGTGTTCGGTTCGAAATGTGTTCATTCACCGTAACGTTGCGTCCAACAGCATCTTTGAAAAAATACGGTCCAATGATTCCACCAGCGTACAAACCACACCAAACAGTGCATTTTTCGGGATGCAGGGGCAGTTCTTGAACGGCTTCTGGTTGCTCTTCACTCCAAATGCGGCAATTTTGCTTATTTACGTAGCCATTCAACCAGAAATGAGCCTCATCGCTGAACAAAATTTGTCAAAATGTGAACACATTTCGAACCGAACACTGATTTTGGTAATAAAATTCAATGATTTGCAAGCGTTGCTCGTTAGTAAGTCTATTCATGATGAAATGTCAAAGCATACTGAGCATCTTTCTCTTTGACACCATGTCTGAAATCCCACGTGATCTGTCAAATACTAATGCATGAAAATCCTAACCTCAAAAAAATCACCCTTTATATTCTTGATCACCATAAAAATCTAAGACGATCTAGCCATGTCCGTCTGTCTGTCTGTAGAAATCATGCTGCAGTCTTTTAATATAAATATTGATCTGAAATTTTGCTCAGATCCTTTTATTTTTTTTTTTTTTGTCCATAAGCAGGTTAAGTTCGGCTATATGGGACTATACCTTCATATAGCCTCCATATAGACCGATCCGCCTACTTAGGGTCTTAGGCCCAAAAAAGCCACATTTATTATCTGATTTTGCTAAAATTTGGGACAAAGAGTTATGTTAGGCACTTCGATACCCTTCTTCAATTTGGCTCAGATCGGTCCTTATTTGAAATATTTATTTTCGACAATTAAAGATCTTTTAGTGAAAAACCATGCTAAGAAAATAGTATATTGCATGACTAACAGGTTAACAATATAAGTGCCTTTATCTGAATCCCATATGATCTTTATTGGTCTACGAATATAAGTTTGGATGTAAGGTGTACTTCATTCTTAAAATACTTTATTTCAGCCCGATATTCTCATGATGACTGATTTAGGTGTGTTTTCGGGGGATAGGTGGTCGCCCAGATACTTGACCCTGAAAAAATATCAGCATAGTGCTCTTCTCTCAAATACCATTTATTTAAACCCCATATTGATATTGGCTTAAGAGGAGTTTACAGGATGAGGCGTCCCCCAAAAACATATGGCCAAAATTGGGTTATCAAATTCGTTTTCTAATCTCAAATACCTTTCATTTGAGCCACATATTGGCACGGTCGAAAACATTTTTCCTTTGGGGGTGTTTTGGGAAAGGGATGATGCCCTAAATACACGGTCCTACATTTGGATATCAAATTCGTATTCTACTTCCAAATACCTTTATTTGAGCCCCATATTGCGACGGCCCCTAAAAAATTGCTGTTTGTGGGGTATTTTGGGAAAGGGGTAGACCCCCAGAAAATTGGTCCCGAAAATGGGTATCAATTCTTGCTCTACCCCCAATACCTTTCATTTAAACTGCACATTGACATGGTCGATAAATATGCCCGATTTAGGGGTGTTTTGAGGAGTTTGGGGGTCCCCCAATTTCTAAGCCCTGAAAATATATATGAAACGTGCTCTATTCTCATATATCTATATATCATTTATTTGAACCTCATATTGCCAATGCCCTCAAAATTGGATATCAAATTCGTTTTCTAATCTCATTTTAACTCCTTATTGCAAAAGTCAGCCTATATGTACGGTTTGGGGTATTGGTCCTAAAAACTATGAATATTTAGTTCCACTCTCTTTAAGACCCAAATTGTCTTGGTGAGCAAATATGTCCTATTTGGGGGTTGTTATGGTGGTGGGACGTCCGCTTGACAGTTGGCTCTTAATGTTGATATCAGATACGTGGTCTACTCCCACATACCTTTAATTTGAGCCCCATATTTCCATAGTCGGCAAACATGACCGGGATGGGCGGCCACTCAGTGAGTTGGGCTTGAAAATATATGTCGGATTCGTGTTCCACTTTAAAAACCTTCTTATTTGAGCCTAATATTGCAATAGTAAGAAAATACGTTCTATTTGGATGGTGTTGTGGGGGTGGGGTGGCCCCATAGACACTTTTCCTGAATATTGATATCAAAGTCGTGCTTTACTCTCAAAGACCTTTCATTTGAGCCCCATATTGCTATGGTCGTAAATTTGTCCCCATTGGGTGATGTTTTTGGTGAGAGACGGCCCCCAAACACTTGGTCCCATATTTGGATATCAGATTCGTATTCTACATTCAAATACCTTTTGTTTAAGCCCCATATTCCCATGGTCAGTAAGTAAGTCTTGTTTGGGGGGTATTTTGAGGAAGGTGTGGACCCCCAGAAACGTGGTACCACATTTGGATATGAGATTCGTATTTTACTCGCAAATAGCTTTCGTTTGGGTCCCATATTGCCATGGTCGTTAAATATGTCCGATTTAGGGGTGTTTTGGGGCTTAGGGTGGTCCCTCTAGCACTTGGTGCGGCAATTGGATATCAGATACGTTTTCTTATCCTAAAAACCTATCATTTGAGTCCCATATTGTCGTGATTGGTCTAAATATATGTTTGGTAGGTTTTATGGTGAGGCAGCTCCCCAAGGTACCCCATCCGAAATTTGGATACGAAATTTTTATTTTTAGGGTACTAAAGGGTGATTTTTTTGAGGTTAGGATTTTCATGCATTAGTATTTGACAGATCACGTGGGATTTCAGACATGGTGTCAAAGAGAAAGATGCTCAGTATGCTTTGACATTTCATCATGAATAGACTTACTAACGAGCAACGCTTGCAAATCATTGAATTTTATCACCAAAATCAGTGTTCGGTTCGAAATGTGTTCACATTTTGACAAATTTTGTTCAGCGATGAGGCTCATTTCTGGTTGAATGGCTACGTAAATAAGCAAAATTGCCGCATTTGGAGTGAAGAGCAACCAGAAGCCGTTCAAGAACTGCCCATGCATCCCGAAAAATGCACTGTTTGGTGTGGTTTGTACGCTGGTGGAATCATTGGACCGTATTTTTTCAAAGATGCTGTTGGACGCAACGTTACGGTGAATGAACACATTTCGAACCGAACACTGATTTTGGTAATAAAATTCAATGATTTGCAAGCGTTACTCGTTAGTAAGTCTATTCATGATGAAATGTCAAAGCATACTGAGCATCTTTCTCTTTGACACCATGTCTGAAATCCCACGTGATCTGTCAAATACTAATGCATGAAAATCCTAACCTCAAAAAAATCACCCTTTATATGAGAGCAGAAAGAATTTCGCTTGAATCGCACCACCCATCTCCGAGATCTGGCCTTTCTAAAAATTAAGGTAAGGGGGAGGGTCCGCCCGACCTTCAATTATAAAAAATTTAGTATCCTATTTTCACCACGGGGTCATTATGCACATGTGAAAATTTGAAGAAAATCAGTTCAGCCGTTTCGGAGCCTATAAGGAATACACAAACAAACAAACAAACAACATCCTTCTCCAATTTGGCCCAGATCGGTCCAGATTTGGATATAGCTGCCATATAGACCGATCTCTCGATTCAAGGTCTTGCGCCCTTAAAATCTCAGATCTCTCGATTTAGGGTTTTGGGCCCATAAAAGACGCATTTATTGTCCCATGTGGCCGAAGTTTGGGACAGTGAGTTGTGAAAGGCCTTCGACATTCTTCTTCAATTTGGCCCAAATCGGTCTAGATTTGGATAAAGCTGCCATATAGACCGATATCTCGATTTAAAGTCTTGTCCCTGTAAAAGGCGCATTTATAATTCGATTTTACTAAAATTTGACACAGTGACTTATGTTGGGCTTTTCGACATCCGTGTCATATGTGGTTCGGATCGGTTTTTTTTTAGATATAGGTACTAAAAAGACCAATTTTTTTGTTATACATAATTGAACAATTATTTGTGCTTATTAGTATTTGGCCCAAATCCGAACATATATTGATATAGCTGCTATATGGGGACGAAAGGTGGTTTACATATATACCCGAGTGGGCCCGGTGGGTCGGCCGAGCCGAACTTTGGATACCGTTTCTTACATGTTGTTCTTATAATCGAATTCCAACCAATGATTTCTCTTGGTGTAAAAGACTATGACTATGAAATCCAATTCCCATATTCTAACAAACTTCCTCGGTTTTTCAGCTCACCAAACGTGTTTATTTTTATACCCTCCACCATAAGAGGGTATACTAATTTCGTCATTCTGTTTGTAACTACTCGAAATATTTGTCTGAGTCGTGACATTTTATGTCGATCTAGACATGTCCGTCCGTCTGTCCGTCCGTCTGTCCGTCTGTCTGTCGAAAGCACGCTAACTTCCGAAGGAGTAAAGCTAACCGCTTGAAATTTTGCACAAATACTTCTTATTAGTGTAGGTCGGTTGGTATTGTAAATGGGCCATATCAGTCCATGTTTTGATATAGCTGTCATATAAACCGATCTTGGATCTTGACTTCTTGAGCCTCTAGAGTGCGCAATTCTTATCCGATTTGAATGAATTTTGGCACTACGTGTTTTGTTATGATATCCACCAACTTGCCAAGTATGGTTAAAATCGGTTCATAACCTGATATAGCTGTCATATAAACCGATCTGGGATCTTGACTTTATGACTTCTTGAGCCTCTAAAGGTCGCAATTATTATCCGATTTGCCTGAAATTTTGTACGACGGATTCTCTCATGACCATCAACATACGTGTTTATTATGGTTTGAATCGGTCTATAGCCCGATACAGCTCCCATATAAATCGATCTCTCTATTTTACTTCTCGAGCCCCCAAAGGGCGCAATTCTTATTCGAATTGGCTGACATTTTACACAGGCCCCCAACATATAATTTAATTGTGGTCCAAACCGGACCATATCTTGATATCGCTCTAATAGCAGAGGAAATCTTTTCTTATATCCTTTTTTTTGCCTAAGAAGAGATGCCGGGAAAAGAACTCGACAAATGCGATCCATGGTGGAGGGTATATAAGATTCGGCCCGGCCGAACTTAGCACTCTTTTACTTATTTGATTTTAGTTAGGTTCATCTTTCATTTGAAATTTACATTCATTTGTTTAAGTCCAAACACAGCTGTCTTACCTCCGTCAACTTTTTTGGTGGCTGCTTCTTACCAACTCATATGGAATGGGAACTTTGTCACACAGCCTATTGAGTTTGAGGACCATTGGTTTATTTCACTTTTCTTGTTTGCCTCTGTCACTTTTACGCAAGCCCCTTGTGTATTTAGTTTGTGTGAAGAGGTTACCAGGATATTTGGTGTCCCCGATGACATTTGTTATCCCTTATGTACTACATGTTTGTCAAGGACTGTGTGTACTTTTTTGCCAATTTTCTTGTTGGTTGTTTGTCATGTCAGTGCGGTGATATTCCTTTGATTTGCAATTCACAAAAAACGAAAGAGTATGACTCAAAAAAATAATACCAAAAATGAAGGAGCATATTCTTTGCATGTGACACCATTCCTTCACACAGTCAATGGTCTTGGCTGCAATTGCTGTCAACTTCCCCCAATTTGCTTAAGCGGGTGAATGAAAAGGTGAATTGCGTATGGTGCAAATATCAACAAAATAAACCTCTGAGGGTTTATTTTCAGTGTTTGTTTGCAAATTGCTTGTGCCAGTATGTCATTTTGAAGTTGGTGTATATCATGGCATTTTAGCTGACGTATGTGCAAGTCACCATGATAAGAGGGTATGCTTAATGAGTTGAGATCGAAAATATATGCACTTTTTGTTTATGGGCCGATTTTGGCTAAAATTTGTATTTAGGAATAATTTGAGCGAATATCGGAAATAGGCATTTTTATGCAAAAACCAGTAAAGAAAGGCAAAAGTCGATCGGTTCCGACTGTATAATACCCTACACCTACTCTATAAGCACAAAATGGGAGCGCGCTTCATCCGTTTTATGGACTAAGCTAATTTTGGGCTCCATGGGTACGTAAATAAGCAGAATTGTCAATTTTGGAGTGAATATCAGGCAGAAGCAATGCAAGAGCTACTAATGTCACTGTTTGGTGCGGTTTATGGGTTGGTGGCATCATTGGACCGTACTTCTTCAAAGATGATGCGAATTTTTTTAGCCCAAAATGCAAGAGCTTGACTTACACGACATGTGGTTTCAACAAGACGGTGCCACATGCCACACAGCACACGTAACACCGGACTTATTGAGCGGCTAGTTCGGTGAACATTTTATTTCACGTAGAGGACCGGTCAATTGGCCTCCTAGATCGTGTGATTTAACGCCTTTGGACTATTTTTGTGGGACTATGTTAAAGCCCATATCTATACAGACAAGACCACTTCAATTGACGCATTGGAAGACAACATTGAAGCATTTATTCGTGAAATACCGCCCAAAATGTTGGAAAGAGTATACCAAAATTGGACTAAGCGGATAAACCATTCGATTCGCAGTCACGGTCAACATTTGCATGAAATAATCCTCAAACATTAAATTATATGGACCGTACTATTGGTTAAAATCAAAATGTCATGCATTTTTGAATTATATGTTCTATTTTTTTTTTAACCTTCATATAGCTCTTAAAAAATCACCTTTCAAAATCAATAGCATTCGTCCTTGGATTAAAAAAGAGACTTGTGCAAAATTGTATGATAATCGGACCACAAATGCGACCTTATATATATATATATCTTGATGCTTAATCCCGTAAGCAATACTCTACCAATATATTATGCTCCCTACAATATAACGGATTCACTTCTGGATAGTGATTTTACAGTCAGAGAAAGTAAATTGCAACAAGATAAAAAGATTTATTTAGCTGTTTGTCGTTCGATTCATAGTTACTTTTGACGGAAATAAAAAGCAAGGCTTATATGGAATATAAATAACAAGCTGAGCGAAGTGAAAAACGTATCTGCAATGATAATTCTGGCCAAAAACAAATAACCTTAATAAAGAAAGCTAGAAGTTCTATGTGTAACCTTGGGTAGCAGAAACATTGGAACATTTCAAGGGTTGTTGCCCAATAGTTAAAAGTACACGCATTAGATACTTCAACAAAATATTTTTGTCCCGAAATGAAATTATTAATATCCTAAATGGTCACCAAACATGTACAAATTCCTGAAAGAAACACTTAAATATAGAAAAGTTCTAATAGAGGAGTTTAACTACTGATTATTTGAAATAAAATCATTAAAAATTATAATAACAACTCAATTTTCCGCCATACGGTTTGAATTCATTTATGATTCTTTATTACTTATAAGATAGCATTTGTAAATTTTATAAATCTATACTTTTTACAACGTTACATGAAAATTAATAAGTAAAAGCGTCCTAAATTCGGCCGGGACGAATCTTATATACCCTCCACCATTGATCCCATTTGTCGAGTTCTATGCGCGGTATCTCTTTTAAGACAAACATAGAATATTGATAAGAACTGTTATGCTATTGGAGCTATACCAAGTTATAGTCAGATTCGGACCATAAAAGAATGCTGAACATTGTAGAAAACATTGTGTAATACTTCAGTTCATTCTGATAAGTTTGCGCCTTTTAGGGGCTCAAGAAGCAAAATCGGGAGATAGGTTTATATGGGAGCTGTATCAAGCTATTGATCGATTCAAACCATATTAGACACGTATGTTGAATGTCTCATGACATTGTACAAAATTTCAGCCAAATCGGATGAGAATTGCGCCCTCTAGAGGTACAAGAAGTCAAGATCCCAGATCGGTTTATATGGCAGCTATATCAAAACATGGACCGATGTAAACCATACTTAGCGTAGTTGTTGGAAGTGATAACAAAACACTACGTTCAAAATTTCAATAAAATCGGATAAGAATTGAGCCCTCTAGAGGCTCAAGAAGTCTAGATCCAAGATCGGTTTATATGACAGCTATACCAGATTATGAACCGATTTAAAAACGTCGTGCAAAATTTCATTCCAATCGGATAAGAATTGCGCCCTCTAGAGGCTCAAGAAGTCAAGACCCAAGATCGGTTTTTATGGCAGCTATATCAAAACATGGACCGATATGTCCCATTTACAATACCAACCGACCTGCACTAATAAGAAGTATTTGTGCAAAATTTCAAGATGCTAGCTTTACTCCTTCGGAAGTTAGCGTGCTTTCGACAGACAGACAAACGGACGGACGGACAGATGGACGGACAGACAGACGGGCGGACAGACGGACGGACGGACATGGCTAGATCGACATAAAATGTCGCGACGATCAAGAATATATATACTTCATGGGATCTCAGACGTATATTTCGAGTAGTTACAAACAGAATGACGAAATTAGTTTACCCCCCATCCTATGGTGGAGGGTATAAAAACAATTGAATTGAATTGAAATTGAACCTTGATCACAAGTATGGATGGACAGATGGACAGCGGACAGACGGACATAGCTAAATCAAATCAGGAAGTGATTCTAACTCGATCGGCATACTTATCATTAGGTATGGCTCTTTCTCTTCTTAGCGGTGCAAACTAATGCAAAAAGTTTAAATACCCTGTACCACAGTGATGACATTGGGCGTAAAAATATTGTTTCGATCGATATATATATATTAATGTAGCCCCCATCCTTTTGAATATTTCTCTTTTCACTGTATATGGAGGAGTTTATATTGCATTGAAGCCCACCTTATTCGTTCGCAACTTTGTTTTCTGATATCGCTGGCACGAAATCATTTATAATGACTATACTTTATTTATTCGTTTCAGTGGAATAGGGCAAACTTTTACTTCGCATTAATTTTGCAATGTAAAGAAAAACAAGTAAGAGCATGTTAAAATCGATTGGCACGAATCTTGAAAACCCACCAACACGAATTATGCTGAAAATTTACACAAAATGAATGTATTTAGTTAAAGGGCATAATTTTACTCTGCATACCAAATTTCTGCCAAATCAGACAGTAATTCAAGCTTCTAGGAACTGAACAAGGATAATAGAGAGATCGATTTATATATATATTGGAGCTACATATGGTCCGATTCGGACCATAAATGAGTTGAATATTGGAGACTATAGTAGAAGTCACTGTGTAAAATTACAGCCAATTCGAGTAAGAATTGCGCCTTTAAGGTGCTCAAAACGTAAAATAGAGAGATCGGTTTATATGGGATAAATTTTGTCCGAATCGGTCAATAACCCAATACAGGGTTTTAGACCGATTCGGACAAAATTTATTACGTATCTTGAAGGTCATAAGAGAAGCCGTTGTACAAAATTTCATCCAAATCAGATAATAATTACGCCCTTTGGAGGCTCAAAAAGTCAGGATCCCAGATTGGTTTATATGGCGGATTATGGATCGATTTGAACCATATTTTGCACAGTTTTTAAAAGTCATAACAAACCACGTCATGCGAAATTTCAGGCAAATCGGCTCAAGAAGTCAAGATTCAAGATCGATTTATATGGCGGCTATATCAGGTTATGGACCGATTCAAACCACACTTAGCACAGTTGTTGGAAGTCATACCAAAACAAGTCGTGCAAAATTTCAGCTAAAATTGTTGGAAGTCATAACTTAACATGTCGCGCAAAATTTCAGCCAAATCGGACGGAGAACTGCGCCCTCTAGACGCTCAAGAAGTCAAGACACAGCACGTGGTTTAGCACAGCTGCTGAAAGTCATAACAAAACACCTCATCAAAATTTCAGCCAAATCGGATAATAATTGCGCTCTCCAGCAAAATAGGATAAGAATTGCGTACTCTGGTGGCTCAAGAAGTCAATACCCCAGATTGGTTTATATGGCAGCTATTTCAGAATATGGACCGATTCAAACCATACTCATCACAGTTGTTGGAAGTCATAATAAAACCCCTCACGCAAAATGTCAGCCAAATCGGATAAGAATTGTGCACTCTAGAGGCTCAAGAAGTCAAGATCCCACATCGGTTTATATGACAGATATATCAAAGCGTGGACCGATATAGCCCATTTTCAATTCCAACCGACCTACACTAATAAGAAGAATTTGTGCAAAATTTCAAGTGGCTAGCTTTACTTCTTCGAAAGTTAGCGCTCTTTCGACAGATAGACGGACGGACGGACCGACATGGCTAGTTCGACTTAAAATGTCATAACGATCAAGAATATATATACTTTATGAGGTCTTAGACGAATGTTTCGAGGAATTACAAACAGAATGACGAAATTAGTATACCCCCATCCTATGGTGGAGGGTATAACAAGTATCAAGTTATAGTCCGATTCGGGGCTCAAGAAGCAAAATCGGGAGATCGCTTTATAGGGGAGCTGTGTCAAACTATATTTCGATTCAGACCATATGGCACACGTATGTTGAAAGCCATGTGAGAAGCCGTTGTACAAAACCTGTGCCAAATCGGATGAGAATAATGCTCTCTAGAGGCTCAAGAATTCAAGATCCCAGATCGGTTTATATGGCAGCTATATCAGGGTATGGAGCGATTTGAGCGAAATGTTGGAAGTGATACCAACACACCACGTGCAAAATTACAGCCAAATCGGATAGGAATTGCGTCTTCTACAGGGTCAAGAATTCAAGACCCAAAATCGGTTTATATATCAGCTATTTCAAAACAAGAACTGATTTGCCCCATTTACAATCCCAAACGACCTACACCAATTATAAGTATTTGTGCAAAATTTAGCTTTAGCGTGCTTTTGACAGACAGACGGACGGACGGACATGGCTAGTTCGATTTAAAATGTTACGACGATCAAGAATATATATACTTTTATGGGGTCTTAGACGCATATTTCGAGGTGTTACAAACAAAATGACTGAATTATTTAGTATACCCCCATCCTATGGTAAAGGGTATAAAAACGAAAAATCACAAAGAAGACAATTTTTAATAAATATTTTTATACCCACCACCGAAGGATGGGGGTATATTCATTTTGTCAATCCGTTTGCAACACTTCGAAATATCCATTTCCGACCCTATAAAGTATATATATTCTTGATCAGCGTAAAAATCTAAGACGATCTAGACATGTCCATCCGTCTGTCCGTCTGTCTGTTGAAATCACGCTACAGTCTTTAAAAATAGAGATATTGAGCTGAAATTTTGCACAGATTCTTTTTTTATACCCACCACCGATGGATGGGTGTATATTCATTTTGTCATTCCGTTTGCAACACATCGAAATATCCATTTCCGACCCTATAAAGTATATATATTCTTGATCAGCGTAAAAATCTAAGACGATCTGGACATGTCCGTCCGTCTGTCCGTCTGTCTGTTGAAATCACGCTACAGTCTTCAAAAATTGAGATATTTAGCTAAAACTTTGCAAATATTCTTTTTTTGTCCATAAGCAGGTTAAGTTCGAAGATGGGCCAAATCGGACTATATCTAGATATAGCCCCCATATAGACCGATCCGCCGATTTATGGTCTTAGGCCCATAAAAGCCACATTTATTATCCGATTTTGCTGAAATTTCGGACAGTGAGTTGTCTAAGGCCCTTCGACATCCTTCGCCAATTTGGTCCAGATCGGTTCAGTTTTGGATATAGCTGCCATATAGACCGATCCTACGATTTAGGGTCTTAGACCCATAAAAGCCACATTTATTATCCGATTTTGCTGAAATTTGGGACAGTGAGTTCTCTTAGGCCCTTTGACATCCTTTGTCAATTTGGCCCAGATCGGTTCAGTTTTGGATATAGCTGCCATATAGACCGATCTCTCGATTTAAGGTTTTGAGCCCATAAAGGCGCATTTATTGTCCGATGTCGCCGAAATTTGGGACAGTGAGTTGTGATAAAACTTTCGATATTATTTTTCAATGTGGCTCAGATCGGTCTAGATTTGGATATAGCTGCAATATAGACCGATCTCTTGATTTAAGGTTTTGGGGCCATAAAAGGCGCATTTATTGTCCGATTTCGCCGAAATTTGGGGCAGTGAGTTGTGTTAGGCTCTTCGACATGTATCTGCAACTTGGTCGAAATCGGTCCAGACCGACATCTCGATGAAAAGCCTTGGCCCAATAAAAGGCGCTTTTATAATCCGATTTCACTGAAATTTGACGCTGTGACGTATGCTAGGCTTTTCGACGTCCGTGTAGTTTATGGTTCAGAGCGGTTTATTTCTAGATATAGCTACTAAAAAGAGCAAAATATTGTTTTAGACAGTTGAACAATGACTTGTACTTATTAGTATTTGTTCCAAATCGGAACATATTTCTATATAGCTGCTAGGGGTCATAAGGTATGCATTTTTCCCTGGATTTGTCGGAAGGTCCGGCCGAACTTAACGCCTTTTTACTTGTTGTCCATAAACAGGTTAAGTTCGAAGATAGGCTATATCGGACTATATCTTGATATAGCCCCCATATAGACCGATCCGCCGATTTAGGGTCTTAGGCCCATAAAAGCCACATTAATTATCCGATTTTGTTGAAATTTGGGGCAGTGAGTTGTGTTAGGCCCTTCGACATCCTTCGTCATATATAGCTTCCATAAAGACCGATCCTAAGATTTAGGGTCTTAGGCCCATAAAAGCCACATTTATTATCCGATTTTGCTGAAATTTGGGACAGTGAGTTGTCTTAGGCCCTTCGACTTCCTTCGTTAAATTGGCCTAGATCGGTTCAGATTTGGATATAGCTGCCATATAGACCGATCCTCCGGTTAAGGGTCTTAGACCCACAAAAGCCACATTTATTTTCCGATTTTGATGAAATTCAGGAATTGTGTAAGGCCCATCGACATTCCCGTTAATTTGACTCAAATCGGTCCAGATTTGGATATAGCTGCCATATAGATCGATCCTCCGATTTAGGGTCTTAGGCCCATAAAAGCCACATTCATTATCCGATTTTGCTGAAATTTGGGACAGTGAGTTGTGTTAGGCCCTTTGACATATTTCTTCAATTTGGTCCAGATCGGTTCAGATTTAGATATAGCTGCCATATAGACAGATTTCTTGATTTATGGTTTTGGGCCCATAAAATGCTCATTTATTGTCTGATGTCGCCGAAATTTGAAAAACAGTGAGTTAAGGTAAGCCCTTTGACATACCTCTGCAATATCGCACAGATCGGTCCAGATTTGGATATAGCTGCCATATAGACCGATATCTAGGTTTTAGGTTTTGGGGCCATAAAAGACGCACTTATTGGTCGATGTCGCTGAAATTTGACACAGTGAGTTTGGTTACGCTCATCGACGTCCTTCTTCAATTTTGCCCAGATCGGTCCAGATTTGCATATAGCTGCCATATAGACCGATCTCTTGATTTAAGGTTTAGGGCCCATAAAAGAGGCATTTATTGTCCGATTTCGCCGAAATTTGGGAAAGTGCTTTGTGTTAGGCTTTTCGACATATTTATGCAACTTGGCCCAAATCGGTCCAGATTTGGATATAGCTGCCATGTAGACCGATATCTCGATTTAAAGTCTTGGCCCCATAAAAGGCGCGTTTATAATCCGATTTCACTGAAATTTGACACATACTTATGTTCGGCTTTTTGACATCGTGTCGTATGTAGTTCAGATCGGTATGAGGTATATGAGTATAAGGTATGAAATTTTCACCGAATTGTGATGATGCCTTTTTACTTGTTGTTTGTTTGTGTATTCCTTATAGACTCAGAAACGGCTGAACAAATTTTCTTGAAATTTTCACAGATGGTGCATAATGACCCCGTGGTGAAAATAGGGTACCACATTTTTTGACATCTGAAGGGGCGATGGACCCTCGCCCTTACCCTAATTTTCAGAAACGCCAGATCTCGGAGATGGGTGGTGCGATTTAAGCGAAATTTTGTGTGCTCTCATATAGTACCCTAAAAATAAAAATTTGGTATCCAAATTTCGGATGGGGTACATAGGGGGGCTGCCCCACCCTAAAACCTTCCAAACATATACTTAGACCAAGCACGACAAATCAAATGAAAGGTATTTAGGATAAGAAAACGTATCTGATATCCAATGGTCGGACCAAGTGCTAGGGAGACCACCCTAAGCCCCAAAACACCCCTAAATCGAACATATTTACCGACCATGGCAATATGGGAATCAAATGAAAGGTATTTGCGAGTAGAATATGAATCTGATATCCAAATGTGGGACCACGTTTCTGGGGGTCCACCCCTTTCCGAAAACACGCCCCAAACTGGAATTATTTACTGACCATGGGAATATAGGGCTTAAATAAAAGGTATTTGCGAGTAGAATACGAATCTGATATCCAAATATGGGACAAAGTGGCCGCCTTTCACTAGAAACATCCCCCAAAGGAGACAAATTTACGACCATAGCAATATGGGGTTCAAATGAAAGGTCTTTAGGAGTAAAGCACGAATTTGATATCAATATTCGGGAAAAATTCTACGGCGCCACGCCACCTTCACAACTCCACCCAAATAGTAGGTATTTTCTGACTATTGCAATATGAGGCTCAAATAAGAGGGTTTTTAGAGTGGAACACGAATCCGATATATATTTCCAAGGCCAACTCACGGAGTGGCCGCCCATCCCCCAAAACACCCCCCAAGCCGGTCATGTTTGCCGACTATGGAAATATCGGGCTCAAATTAAAGGTATGTGGGAGTAGACCACGTATCTGATAGCAACATTAGGGGCCAACTGTCTAGCGGACGTCCCACCAACCCCCAAGTAGGACGTATTTGCTCACCACAACAATTTGGGTCTTAAAGAGAGTGGAACTAAATATTCATAGTTTTTAGGACCAATACCCAAAACCGGACGTATTTCCTGACTTTTGCAATAAGGAGTTTAAATATGATTAGAAAACGAATTTGATATCCAATTTTGACGCATTGGCAATATGGGTTTCAAATAAATGATATATAGATATAAGAGAATTGAGCACGTTCCTCATATATTTTCCGGGCATAGTGTTTGGGGGACCACCCCAATCCCCAAAACACCCATAAATCGGGCATATTTGCCTCCCATGACAATGTGGAGCTTAAATGAAAGGTGTTGGAGGGTAGAGCAAGAATTGATACCCATTTTCGGGACCACTTTTCTGGGGGTCTACCCCTTTCCCAAAATACCCCACAAACAGCAATTTTTTAGTGGCCATCGCAATATGGGGCTCAAATAAAGGTATTTGGGAGTAGAATACGAATTTGATATCCAAATGTAGGACCATGTATTTAGGGCATCACCCCCTTCCAAAAACACTCCCAATGGGTAAAAGTTTTTCGACCATGCCAATATGTGGCTCAAATGAAAGGTATTTGAGATTAGAAAACGAATTTGATAACCTATTTTGGGGCCATGTGTTTGGGGGACGCCTCATCGTGTAAACTCCTCTTAAACCAATGGCAATATAGGGTTTAAATAAATGGTATTTGAGAGAAGAGCACGATGCTGATATTTTTTCAGGGCCAAGTATATGGGAGACCACCTCTCCCCCGAAAACACCACTAAATCAAATATTATAAGAATATCGGGCTGAAATGAGGTATTTTAAGAATGGAGTACACCTTACATTCAAACTTATATTCGTAGATTAATAAAGATCATATGGGATTCAGATAAAGGCACTTATATTGTTAAACTGTTAGTCGTAGCATGGTATTTCACTAAAATATCTTTAAATATCGAAAATAAATATTCCAAGGAAACTTTTGTTCATATAAAGTAAAAGAGGGCGCAGTGGAACGGGCCCGGGTCAGCTAGTATATTATATATTATAGATTTGTGCATTTTTTTGCAACGCTAAGAAGGAGAAGAGCTAGACCCATAAGTATACCGATCGACTCAGAATCACTTTTTGATTCGATTTAGGCATGTTCGTCTGTCCGTCTGTAAGTCCATGTATTCTTGCAATCACGAAATTTTGTCACGAAATTTTGCACATGTCATTTTTTTGGCCCAAGGACAAACGCTATTGATTTTGGCTTTTTAATGCTGTAGAAGCCACAATTTTCGTCCGATCTTCACAAAATTTGGCATTGGTATTTTATTTGAAGTCTACATATGTGTACAAAATTTCATAAACTTCGGTCCAGATAAAGATATAGCTCCCATATATATCTTTCATCCGACATGGACTTTAATGGCTGTAGAAGCCACAGTTTTAGTCCAACCTTTACAAAATTTGGCATGGGGTGTTTTATTTGACGTCTCCATATGTGGGCAAAATTTCAAAAAATCGTTTCAGATTTAGATATAGCTTCCATATATATGTATCGCCCGATTTACACTTAAATGGCCGTAGTAGCTGCAAATTTTCAACCGTTCTGCACAAAATTTGACACGGACTGTTTTGTTACTGGTCTTAATATATCTGGAAAATTTCATAAAAATCGGTTCAGATTTAGATATAGCTGCCATATATATCTTTCATCCGATTTGAACTATTAAAGCTGTAAAAGCCACAATTTTATCTTTATCAAATTTGGTGTGGAGTCGTTTTTGTTAAGTCTCAATGTATGTGCAAAATTTCATAAAAATCGGTTCAGATTAAGACATAGCTCCCATATATATCTTTCATGCGATTTGGCTTTTTAAGGCTGTAAGACCCACAATTTTGGTCCGATCTTTACAAAATTTTGCATGGAGTGCTTTATTTGACGTGTTCATATGTGTGCAAAATTTCATAAAAATCGGTTTAGATTTAGATATAGCTCCAATGTGTATATTTCATCCGATATGGCCTTGTAAGGCTGTAGAATCCACAATTTTCGCCCAATTTTACATGAGACGTTTAAATTGACGTTCCAAAAAGATGTGGAAATTCAAATCTTTTGTAGGAAAATCTTACCAGGTTCTAAATTGCTATTTCAATTGGTATCCAAATTAAAGTCTGACTAGATTTCGAGATAAGTTCTACATATAAAAAGTACTACATGCACTAGGCGGTGTAGGGTATTATATAGTCGGCACCGCCCGACTTTTGCATTTCCTTACTGGTTCTTTGTTCGGGTTTGCTTGGCTATTCAAATAATTTTGATCCCCCAATAGATGGCCCTGAATTTGTTGTTGGTTATGCTCGCTGTTGATTCCCATCGCACTGTCATTATTTTGTCTATTTTTGAATTCAATCGAATTTCTAGTTTTGTCGGTCTATCTAATGTCACCGTTGAGCATGGGTAAGCATCTTCGTCTTATCCATATCAGAACAAATTTTCACCACTGGATATTTCTTCAATAATAGTTGCGACAATAATCATTATCCATTTAAGACTTCAGTACAAAAACTTACGGCCTAGACCAACAAATTTGTTGTTTTTTATACCTTCCATCATAAACTAATTTCGTCATTCCATTAGTAAAACATCGAAATATTCATCTAACACCCAACAAAGTATATATGTATATTTTTGATCGTCTTGACATTTTAAGTCGATTTTAGCCATATCGGTCCATCCATCTGTCGAGAGCGCGCAAACTTTCGAAGGG
The DNA here is from genome assembly GCF_963082655.1 of Stomoxys calcitrans. Classification (NCBI taxonomy): domain Eukaryota; kingdom Metazoa; phylum Arthropoda; class Insecta; order Diptera; family Muscidae; genus Stomoxys; species Stomoxys calcitrans. Next base: position 66,979,532 of record NC_081552.1, read on the forward strand.
ATAAAGCTAGACCCTAAACACCGCAATTCTTATCAGATTTGTCTCAAATTTTATGTATGACTTCCAAAATCTGTACTAAGTACAGTCTACACCGGTTCAAAACTTGTTGTAGCTCCCATATAAACCGATCTCCTAATTTGATTCTTTAAACCTTTAGAGGGCGAAATTCTTATGCGATTTGGCTAAACATTATTTTAACGTCTTCTCCTATGACCATCCACATACGTGCCATAAATGGTCTGATAACTTGATATAGCTCCCATATGAATCGATCTCTCGATTTTATTTCTTGAGCCACTATGGGGCTCAATTCTTATCCAATTTTGGCTGACATTTTGCACTATAAAATCTACTATGGCCTCCAATAGCCAAACAAATCGGTTGATAACCTGAAAAACCTCCAATAGCTTTGCAATTTTAATCTATTATCCTCTGTTTGCCTATAAGGAGATATCGGGCAAAAAAATTACAAACAAGTAAAAGCGTGCTAAGTTCGGCCGGGCCGAATCTTATATACCCTCCACCATGGATCGCATTTGTCGAGTTCTTTTCCCGGCATATCTTCTTAGGCAAAAAAAGGATATAAGAAAAGATTGGCTCTGCTATTAGAGCGATATCAAGATATGGTCCGGTTTGGACCGCAATTAAATTATATGTTGGAGACCTGTGTAAAATGTCAGCCAATTCGAATAAGATTTGCGCCCTTTGGGGGCTCAAGAAGTAAAATAGAGAGATCGATTAATATAAGAGCTGTATCGGCCTATAGACCGATTCAGACCATAATAAACACGTATGTTAATGGTCATGAGAGAATCCGTCGTACAAAATTTCAGGCAAATCGGATAATAATTGCGACCTCTAGAGGCTCAAGAAGTCAAGATCCCAGATCGGTTTATATGGCAGCTATATCAGGTTATGAACCGACTTGTACTTTATTTGACATAGTTGTTGAAAGTAACAATAAAAAACGTCTTGCGAAATTTCAGCCAAATCGGATAGAAATTGCGCCCTCTAGAAGCCCAAGAAGTCAAGTCCCCAGATCTGTTTATATGACAGCTATATCAGGTTATGAACCGATTTGAACCATATTTGGCACAGTTGTTGGATATCATAACAAAATACTACGTGCCAAAATTCATTCAAATTGGATAAGAATTGTGCCCTCTAGAGGCTCAAGAAGTCAAGACCCAATATCGGTTTATATGACAGCTATATAAGGTTATGGACCGATTTGAACCATATTTGGCACAGTTGTTGGATATCATAACAAAACACGTCGTTAAAAATTTCATTCCAATCGGATAAGAATTGCGCACTCTTGAGGCTCGAGAAGTCAAGACCCCAGATCGGTTTATATGGCAGCTATATCAGGTTATGAACCGATTTAAACCATACTTGGCACAGTTGTTGGATATCATAACAAAACACGTCATGCAAAATTTCATCCCAATCGGATAAGAATTGCGCACTCTGGAGGCTCAATAAAGAAGTCAGACCCAAGATCGGTTTATATGGCAGCTATATCAAAACATGGACCGATATGGCCCATTTACAATACCAACCGACCACTACATTTACACTAATAAGAAGTATTTGTGCAAAATTTCAAGCGGCTAGCTTTACTCCTTCGGAAGTTAGCGTGCTTTCAACAGACAGACGGACGGACGGACGGACATGGCTAGATCGACATAAAATTTCACGACGATCAAGAATATATACACTTTATGGGGTCTCAGACGAATATTTCGAGTAGTTACAATCAGAATGACGAAATTAGTATACCCCCCATCTTATGGTGGAGGGTATAAAAATAGATCCATGGTGTAGGGTATGTAAGATTCGGCTCGGCCAAACTTTTCACGCTTTTACTTATTGTCACTCGATTCGTTCGCCAAGTCATTGAAAACAGCTATTTTCCCTTTAAAAAATCAGCTGTTTTCAATGACTTGGCGAACGAATCGGGTGACAAAACGAAAAAAATGTGTGCTTATTGGCACGCCACTTGGGCTCGACTATAAAAAGGAGGCTTTTTATCTTTGACCTAAATTTTCATTCTAACTCGCTCCACTGCGCTTTCGCTTTCACAACGTAGAAAAATGCCACCTTTGTTGCATAACCTACTCTCCAATAGCTCTGATTCTGTGTACGTTCGTTGATCCTTTCCCTCTAACAGTTAACCACAAATATGAATATTCGCACTTTACTAAATAAACTTTTATCTATGGCAAAGATAGTTTTTCAACCGCAATGAAATTTCTATACCTTATTTTTATACCCTCCACCATAAGATGGGGGGTATACTAATTTCGTCATTCTGTTTGTAACTACTCGAAATATTCGTCTGAGACCCCATAAAGTATATATATTCTTGATCGTCGTGACATTTTATGTCGATCTAGCCATGTCCGTCCGTCCGTCCGTCCGTCCGTCCGTCTGTCTGTCGAAAGCACGCGAACTTCCGAAGGAGTAAAGCTAGCCGCTTGAAATTTTGCACAAATACTTCTTATTAGTGTAGGTCGGTTGGTATTGTAAATGGGCCATATCGGTCCATGTTTTGATATAGCTGCCATATAAACCGATCTTGGGTCTTGGCTTCTTGAGCCTCTAGAGTGCGCAATTCTTAACCGATTGGAATGAAATTTTGCACTACGTGTTTTGTTATGATATCCAACAACTGCGCGAAGTATAGTTTAAATCGGTCCATAACCTGATATAGCTGCCATATAAACCGATCTTGGGTCTTGACTTCTTGAGCCTCTAGCGTGCGCAATTCTTATCCGATCAGAATGAAATTTTGCACGACGTGTTTTGTTATTATATCCAACAACTGTGCCAAGTATGGTTCAAATCGGTTCATAACCTGATATAGCTGCCATATAAACCGATCTTTGGTTTTGACTTCTTGAGCCTCTAGAGTGCGCAATTCTTATCCGATTGAAATGAAATTTTGCACGACGTGTTTTGTTATTATATCCAACAATTGTGCCAAGTATGGTTCAAATCGGCGCATAACCTGATATAGCTGCCATATTAACAGATCTGGGGATTTGAATTCTTGAGCTTTTAGAGGGCGCAATTCCTATCCGATTTGGCTGAAATTTTGCATGACGTATTTTATTTTTACTTATTTTTACTTTCAACAACTGTGTCAAATAAGGTTCAAATCGGTTCATAACCTGATATAGCTTCCATATAAACCGATCTGGGATCTTGACTTCTTGACCCCTAGAGGTCGCAATTATTATCCGATATGACTGAAATTTTGTACGATGGATCCTCTCATGACCATCAACAAACGTGTGTATTATGGTCTGAATCGGTCTATAGCCCGATACAGATCCCATATAAATCGTTTTCTCTATTTTACTTCGTGAGCCCCAATGGGCCCAATTCTTATACGAATTGACTGAAATTTTTCACTGGTCTCCAACATATAATTTAATTGTGGTCCGAACCGGACCATGACTTGATATCGTTATAATAGCAGAGCAACTCTTTTCTTATATCCTTTTCTGCCTAAGAAGAGATGCCGGGAAAAGAACTCGACAAATGCGATCCATGGTGGAGGGTATATAAGATTCGGCCCGGCCGAACTTAGCACGCTTTTACTTGTTCTTTATTTAAAGGTCCGATAGGTTGCCATAACAAAGATAAATGCTGCATGATCAATTTTTACCACTCTGCCCTCTATCTGTTTGTGTTGGCGTCTCCATTCAGTTGATCCATTTGCAAACAGAATAGTTGGTGCTTATTTAAATGTTAATGCTGCCATCGCTAAGGGAAAGGTCTAGACTTTAATACCCAAAATGTTAAGAAAATAACTTAAAAGTTCTGCGTTCCATATCGCCTCGGATGCTTCCACGAAGTACTCTGTTATGATATCCAACAACTGTGCTAAGTATGGTTCAAATCGGTTCATAACTTGATAAAGCTGTCATATAAACAGATCTGGGACTTGTCTTCTTCAACTTCCAGAGAACGCAATTCCTATCCGATTTGGCTGAAATTTTGCAATTCTCTCAACAACTGTGTCAAATTAGGTTAAAATCGGTTCATAACCTGATATAGCTGCCATATAAACCTATCTGGGAACTTGATTTCTTGAGCCTCTAGAGGTCGCAATTATTATCCGATTTGCCTGAAATTTTGTACGACGGATCCTCTCATGACCATCAACAAACGTGTTTATTATGGTCTGAATCGGTCTATAGCCCGATACTGCTCCCATATAAATCGATCAAATCTTTCTTTTATCCTTTTTAGCCTAAGAAGAGATGCCGGGAAAAGAACTCGACAAATGCGATCCATGGTGAAGGGTAAATAAGATTCGGCCCGGCCGAACTTAGCACGCTTTTACTTGTTATACCCTCCACCATAAGATGGGGGGTATACTAATTTCGTCATTCTGTTTGTAACTACTCGAAATATTCATCTGAGACCCCATAAAGTATATGTATTCTTGATCGTCGCGACTTTTTATGTCGATCTAGCCATGTCCGTCCGTCTGTCCGTCCGTCCGTCTGTCCGTCCGTCCGTCCGTCCGTCTGTCTGTCGAAAGCACGCAAACTTCCGAAGGAGTAAAGCTAGCCGCTTGAAATTTTGCACAAATACTTCTTATTAGTGTAGGTCGGTTGCTATTGTAAATGGGCCATATCGGTCCATGTTTTGATATAGCTGCCATATAAACCGATCTTGGGTCTTGACTTCTTGAGCCTGTAGAGTGCGCAATTCTTATCCAATTGGAATGAAATTTCGCATGACGTGTTTTGCTATGATATCCAACAACTGTGCTTAGTATGGTTCAAATCGGTATATAACCTGATATAGCTGCCATATAAACCGATCTTGGGTCTTGACTTCTTGAGCCTGTAGAGTGCGCAATTCTTATCCGATTGGAATGAAATTTCGCATGACGTGTTTTGCTATGATATCCAACAACTGTGCTAAGTATGGTTCAAATCGGTCCATAACCTGATATAGCTGCCATATAAACCGATCTTGGGTCTTGACTTCTTGAGCTTCTAACGTGCGCAATTCTTATCCGATCAGAATGAAATTTTGCACGACGTGTTTTGTTATGATATCCAACAACTGTGCCAAGTATGGTTCAAATCGGTTCATAACCTGATATAGCTGCCATAAAAACCGTTCTTGGGTCTTGACTTCTTGAGCCTGTAGAGTGCGCAATTCTTATCCGATTGGAATGAAATTTCGCATGACGTGTTTTGCTATGATATCCAACAACTGTGCCAAGTATGGTTCAAATCGGTCCATAACCTGATATAGCTGCCATATAAACCGATCTGGGGTCTTGACTTCTTGAGCCTCTAGAGTGCGCAATTCTTATCCGATGGAAATGAAATTTTGCACGACGCGTTTTCTTAATATATCCAACAACAGTGCCAAGTATGGTTCAAATCGGTCCATAACCTGATATAGCTACCATAAAAACCGATCTTGGGTCTTGACTTCTTGACCCTCTAGAGTGCGCAATTCTTATCCGATTGGAATGGAATTTCGCACGACGTGTTTTGTTATGATACCCAACAACTGTGCCAAGTATGGTTCAAATCGGTCCATAACCTGATATAGCTACCAGATAAACCGATCTTGGGTCTTGACTTCTTGAGCCTCTAGAGGGCACAATTCTTATCCGATTTGAATGAGTTTTTGCACGAAGTATTTCGTTATGATATCCAACAACTGTGCCAAGTATGGTTGAAATCGGTCCATAACCTGATATAGCTGTCATATAAACAGATCTGGGGATTTGATTTCTTGAGCTTCTAGAGGGCGCGATTCCTATCCGATTTGGCTGAAATTTTGCATGACGTATTTTATTTTTACTTTCAACAACTGTGTCAAATAAGGTTCAAATCGGTTCATAACCTGATATAGCTGCCATATAAACCGATCTGGGATCTTGACTTATTGACCCCTAGAGGTCGCAATTATTATCCGATATGCCTGAAATTTTGTACGATGGATCCTCTCATGACCATCAACAAACGTTGTTTATTATGGTCTGAATCGGTCTATAGCCCGATACAGATCCCATATAAATCGTTCTCTCTATTTTACTTCGTGAGCCCCAATGGGCGCAATTCTTATACGAATTGGCTGAAATTTTACACAGGTCTCCAACATATAATTTAATTGTGGTCCGAACCGGAACATATCTTGATATCGTTTTAATAGCAGAGCAACTCTTTTCTTATATCCTTTTTTGCCTAAGAAGAGATGCCCTGAAAAGAACTCGACAAATGCGATCCATGGTGGAGGGTATATAAGATTCGGCCCGGCCGAACTTAGCACGCTTTTACTTGTTTTTTTTATACCCTCCACCATAAGATGGGGGGTATACTAATTTCGTCATTCTGTTTGTAACTACTCGAAATATTCGTCTGAGACCCCATAAAGTATATATATTCTTGATCGTCGTGAAATTTTATGTCGATCTAGCCATGTCCGTCCGTCCGTCCGTCTGTCTGTTGAAAGCACGCTAACTTCCGAAGGAGTAAAGCTAGCCGCTTGAAATTTTGCACAAATACTTCTTATTAGTGTAGGTCGGTTGGTATTGTAAATGGGCCATATCGGTCCATGTTTTGATATAGCTGCCATATAAACGGATCTTGGGTCTTGACTTCTTGAGCCTCTAGAGGGCTCAATTCTTATCCGATTTGAATGAATTTTGGCACTACGTGTTTTGTTACGATATCCAACAACTGTGGCCAGTATGGTTCAAATCGGTTCATAACCTGATATAGCTGCCATATAAACCGATCTTGGGTCTTGAATTCTTGAGCCTCTAGGGTGTGCAATTCTTGTCCGATTGGAATGAAATTTTGCACGACGTGTTTTGTTATAATATCCAACAACTGTGCTAAGTATGGTTCAAATCGGTCCATAACCTGACATAGCTGCCATATAAACCGATCTTGGGTCTTGACTTCTAGAGCCCCTAGAGTGCGCAATTCTTATCCGATTGCAGTGAAATTTCGCACGACGTGTTTTGTCATGATATCCAACAACTATGCCAAGAATGGTTCAAATCGGTCTATAACCTGAGATAGCTGTCATATAAACTGATCTTGGGTCTTGACTTCTTGAGCCTCTAGAGGGCGCAATTCTTATCCGATTTGAATGAATTTTGGCACGACGTGTTTTGTTATGATATCCAACAACTGTGCCAAATATGGTTCAAATCGGTTCATAACCTGATATAGCTGTCATATAAACCGATCTGGGATCTTGACTTCTTGAGCCTCTAGAGGTCGCAATTATTATCCGATTTGCCTGAAATTTTGTACGACGGATTCTCTCATGACCATCAACATACGTGTTTATTATGGTCTGAATCGGTCTATAGCCCGATACAGCTTCCATATAAATCGATCTCTCTATTTTACTTCTTGAGCCCCCAAAGGGCGCAATTCATATTCGAATTGCCTGACATTTTACACAGGCCTCCAACATATAATTTAATTGTGGTCCAAACTGGACCATATCTTGATATCGCTCTAATAGCAGAGGAAATCTTTTCTTATATCCTTTTTTCCCAAAGAAGAGATGCCCGGAAAAGAACTCGACAAATGCGATCCATGGTGGAGGGTATATAAGATTCGGCCCGGCCGAACTTAGAACGCTTTTACTTGTTTTCTTTTGCTTTTTTATGCATATTGAACATAGGTGCATGTAGCATTTGAATTTCATTTAACAGTCCGGTTAATCGTAACAGACACCTACAAGCAAAAGCCTAGCACTGAAAAAAATCTTGTTGGAGTAAATTATTTGAATTAAATTGTCTTTGAATTTTTATAATTATTATTGCTATTACAAGTTTTTTCATATTATTTACATATAAGTGATAACCAAGAAAATAACGAACTTAAAGATATCGTGAACATATCTGCTTTTCGTAAGATATAGCTATGTGCTAAGTGAACTTCATATGTTTGATTCCTGAAGGCACCACAGTAGTGTAAAGGGAAGGTCGTGAATATGGGTTACCAGGAATATATTGGTAAATACCAGGTAACATGGGTGGGTGGGCAAAGACTTTTCAGGATGCAACATCTATAACCTGAATGAAACCGGCTCTACAAAACCGAATTTTTTCTCCCTTTCCTAATTTTTGTTTGCTATTTCTTCCCCTTCTTGACTTAATGTTGCACGCTTTGTAAACAACTTCTTTAAAGTTTTATGGTAGCGTTTTCGAGCTGGACAATGGCCAGATCCCATACCCACCGACGAGCAATAAGGCCGAGCCAAATAACGTGCCAATGCCATATTGTCTGCTCATAGACTTGACCAACTTTTACAGCCTTTTCGAGAAATTGAAATTGACCGTTGTATGCTACATAACACAACAATATATTCAAAATTTCAGCCAAATCGGACAAAAATTGCGACTTGTAAGGGCTCAAGAAGTCAAATTGTTAGATCGGTTTATATGGGAGCTATAGCAGGTTACAGACCGATTAAGACCGTACTTGGCACAGTTGTTAGAAATTATATTTGAACACTAAATTTCAGCCAAATCGGGAAAAAATACGACTTGTAATAGCTCAAGAAGTCAAATCGGTAGATCGTTTTATACGGGACCTATATCTAAACCTTAACCGACATGTCCTATTTGCAATTCCCACGACCTACATCAATAAGAAGTATCTGTGCAAAATTTCAAGCAGATAGCTTGACGCGTTCGACCGCTATCGTGATTTCGACAGACGGATGGACGGACTTAGCTACATCGCCTCAGAACGTCGAGACGACCAAAAATGTAAATACTTTTGGGGTTTTAGACGAATGTTTCGGGGTGTTACCAACGGAATGACTATATTAGTATACCCCCATCTTGTGCAGATGGGTATAATAAGCTGTTCACAATTCATAGCTTTTGCAATCAATTCAAATATTGGAGTATTCAATGGAAGAAAAAGGAAGTAAAAGAATGCTAAGTTCGACTGGGTCGAATCTTATATACACCCCACTATGCATTGCATTTGTCTAGTTCTTTGAATTACTTTTTATATCCACCACCATAGGTTGGAGATATACTAATCTAGTCATTCCGTTTGTAACTCATCAAAATTTTGATCTGCGACGCTTTAAATATTCTGGAAGTACTTGTGCAAAATTTCAAGCGTCTAGACGGACATGGCTGGATCGGCTTAAAATATAGTATAAACTTTGTAGGGTATCTGATTGTTACAAACGGAATGACAAAATAAATATATTGCATTCAACGGTGGAGGGTATTAAAAAAAAAAACAACTAAAAAACGGGCTAAGTTCGGTCGAGCCGAATCTTGGATACCCCGCTAAAAAGTTGGCTGTATTAACTCAGTTCGTATTTTCATTATCTTGCAGCAACCAAATCGGGAATTGGTTGTGGTTGATATGGTCTCAGGTAGTCATATCGGGGAATCGGTATTTAAGGGGCCTATATCACTATATAGACCGATTCCGATTATACTTGACGCGGGCATAGGAAGTCGCAGCGAAAGTCTTTGTGTCAAATTTTAGCCTAATCATATGAAAATTGAGGCCTTTAGGAGCTCAAGAAGTCAAATCCGAAAATCGGTTTACATGGGGGCTATATCAGTTTATAGGCAGATGTTGATCATACTCGGCACTGATGTTGGATGTCAGTACGGGAGTTATTGTGCCAAATTTACCAAATCGTATGGAAACCGAGGCTTCTTGAGGCTGAAGAAGTCAAATCCGGGAATGGGTTAGTATGAGGGCTATACCCTAATCTGAATCGTTATGGCCCATTTGCAATTCCCAACGACCTGCAGATATCTTTATCTGCCATGTTAAATACCATGTTCTTCAGATGCTCAATATGTCCAATCGATTGGTAGGGGAACTTTATCAGGTTAAAGACTGATTCAGACCGAACTCGACACAACCTTTTAACTAACGGAATTTGAAGCTTCCACACCTTATATTGCCTACAACCTCTCCCTGGCAAGTGACAATGTGCGTCGACAATGGTTTGTGTATTATATCCTCTGTCTTTCCTTTTCCATTGAAAGTAAACCCTGCGATGATTGATCTCAACTTTAAAGAATACTGACATATGTATTTCCAAACATCGGATAAAATATCCCGTATTTTATAGTCTTCATAATGACAGATGATGTTACAAAAGCAAACTTAAATAGGACTGCCATTTTTTTTAGAATAAATTCTCTTCAGAGGAAGTAGAAGAAACAAGTAAAAACGTGCTAAGTTCGGCCGGGCCGAATCTTACAAAAGGCAAAAAAGGATATAAGAAAAGATTTGATCTGCTATTAGAGCGGGAAGATATGGTCCGGTTTGGACCACAATTAAATTATATGTTGGAGACCGGCATAAAATGTCAGCCAATTCGAATAAGAATTGCGCCCTTAGGGGGCTCAAGAAGTAAAACAGAGAGATAGATTTATATGGGAGCTATATCGGGCTATAGACCGATTCAGACCATAATAAACACGTATATTGATGGTCATGAGCGAATCCGTCGTACAATTTTAGGCAAATCAGATAATAATTTCGACCTCTAGAGGCTCAAGAAGTCAAAATCTCAGATCGGTTTATATGGCAGCTATATCAGGTTATTAACCGATTTTAACTATACTTAGCACAGTTGTTAGGTATTACAACAAAATACTATGTGCAAAAATGCATTCCAATCGTATAAGAATTGCGCACTCTAGAGGCTCAAGAATTCAAGACCCAAGATCGGTTTATATGGCAGCTAATCGGTCTATAACCGGATAATAGACCGATTTGAACCATACTTGGCATAATTGTTAGATATCATAACAAAACACGTCGCACAAAATTTCATTCCAATCGGATAAGAATTGCGCACTCTAAAGGCTCAAAAAGTCAAGACCCAAGATCGGTTTATATAGCAGCTATATCAAAACATGGACCGATATGGCCCATTTACGATACCAACCGACCTACACCAATAAGAAGTATTTGTGCAAATTTTCAAGCGGCTAGCTTTACTCCTTCGGAAAATAGACGGACAGACGGACGGACAGACGGACGGACATGGCTAGATCGACATAAAATGTCGCGACGATCAAGAATATATATACGTTATGGGGTCTCAGACGAATATTTCGAGTAGTTACTAACAGAATGACGAAATTAGTATACCCCCCATCCTATGGTGGAGGGTATAAAAACGAATACCTCTATATGTAATTTTGCAATATACTTTGTTGCGCAGTTTTCAACATAAAATATTACTTTTCGCATGAATCCACTATTGAAGGCAAGCAAATACTGTTGGGTAAATGTAGCAGTTTTGCTTATATTCGTCCATATTACATATTTTAACACTAGAAATACCAAGATTTCTTATATACGTTTACCTAGTTAGACCAAACCGGTAAAAATGACCGGTTTGATTTTAATTTAGAGATTGCAACACAACGAAATATCAATTTCCGACCCTACAAAATATATATATTTCGGATCGTCGTAAAATTCTAGGACGATATAACGATGTCCATGTGTCTGTCCGTTCGTCTGTTGTAATCACTCAACAGCCTTCAAAAATTGAGATATTAAGCTGAAATTTGAAGCACGCTGTTAAGTTCTTGAACGAGCCAATTCGGACCATTTTGGATATAGCTGCTATACCGTTCGATCTGCCGATAAAGGGTCTAAAGCCCATAAAGTGTTATTTATTATCCGATTTCGCTAAAATTTAAAACTGCGAGTTATCTTAAACTTCCCGACATCTGACCTAAATATGGTTTAGATCGGACTATATTTAGATATAGCTGCCATATGGACCGATCTGCCGATAAAGGGTCTGCAGTCCATAAAAGCTTTATTTATTACCCGATTGCGCTGAAATTTAAACCAGTGAGATGTTTTAAGCCTCCCGATATCCGAACTTAATAAAAAGGTTCAGATTGGAATATATTTAGATATAGCTCCCATAAAGACCGATCTGCCGATTAAGGGTCTGAAGCACATAAAAGTTTTATTTTATATCGGACTAGATGACACGCGCCCGCTCTGCTGCGCCTTCTTTTACTTTATATGGAACAAAAGTTTCCTTGGAATATTTATTTTCGACAATTAAAGATCTTTTAGTGAAATACCATTCTAACTTGACTAACAGTTTAAAAATATAAGTGCCTTTATCTGAATCCCATATGATCTTTATTGGTCTACGAATTTGAGTTTGGATGTAAGGTGTACTCCATTGTTAAAATACTTCATTTCAGCCCGATATTCTCATAATGTGTGATTTAGTGATGTTTTCAGGGGAGAGGTGGTCCCCCAGAAACTTGGCCCTGAAAAAATATCAACATCGTGCTCTTCTCTCAAATACCATGTATTTCATCCCCATATTGCCATTAGCTTAAGAGGAGTTTACAGGATGAGGCGTCCCCCAAACACATGGCCCCGAAATAGGTTATCAAATTCGTTTTCTAATCTCAAATACCTTTCATTTGAGCCACATATTGGCATGGTCGAAAAACTTTTTCCTTTTGGGGATGTTTTGGGAAAGGGGTGATGCCCTAAATACATGGTCCTACATTTGGATATCAAATTTGTATTCTACTCCCAAATACTTTTATTTGTGCCCCATATTGCGATGATCACTACAAATTGCTGTTTGTGGGGTATTTTGGGAAAGGGGTAGACCTCAGAAAATTGGTCCCGAAAATGGGTATCAATTCTTCCTCTACCCCCCAATACCTTTCATTTAAGCTCCACATTGACATGGTCGGTAAATATGCCCAATTCATGGGTGTTTTGGGGATTGGGGTGGTCCCCCAAACACTATGCCCGGAAAATATATCAGCAACGTGCTCAATTCTCATATATCTATGTATCATTTTTTTGAAACCCATATTGCCAATGCCCTCAAAATTGGATACCAAATTCGTTTTCAAATCTCATTTAAACTCCTAATTGCAAAAGACAGGAAAATATATATCGGATTCGTGCTCCACTTTAAAAACCCTCTTATTTGACCCTTATATTGCAATAGTCAGAAAATACTTAATATTTGGGTGGTGTTGTGGAGGTGGCGTGGCCCCGTAGACTCTTTTCCCGAATATTGATATCAAATCCGTGCTTTACTCCCAAAGACCTTTCATTTGAGCCCCATATTGCTATGGTCGTAAATTTTACCCCTTGGGGGATGGTTTGGTAAGAGGCGGCTCCCCAAACACTTGGTCCCATATTTGGCTATCAGATTCGTATTCTACATTCAAATACCTTTTATTAAATCACCATATTCCCAGGGTCAGTAAATAAGTCCTGTTTGGGGGGTGTTTTGGGAAAGGGTTGAACCCCCAGAAACATGGTTTCACATTTGAATATCAGATTCGTATTATACTCGCAAATACCTTTCATTTGAGTCCCATATTTCCATGGTCGGTATGTATGTCCGATTTAGGGGTGTTCTGGGGCTTAGGGTGGTCCCCCGAGCACTTGGTCCGACAATTGGATATCAGATATGTTTTCTTATCCTAAAACCTTTGAATTTAGTCCTATATTGTCGTGATTGGTTTAAATATATGTTTGGTAGATTTTAGGGTGGGGCGGCCCTCCTAGGTATCCCATCCGAAATTTGGATACCAAATTTTTATTTTTAGGGTACTATATGAGAGCACACAAAATTTCGCTTAAATCGCACCACCCATCTCCGATATCTGGCGTTTCTGAAAATTAGGGTAAGGGGGAGGGTCCACCCCCCTTCAGATATCAAAAAATGTAGTACCCTATTTTCACCACGGGGTCAATATGCACCATCTGTGAAAATTTGAAGTAAATCGGTTCAGCTGTTTCTGAATCTATAAGGAACACACAAACATACAAACAAACACAAATTGATTTTTATACCCTCCACCATAAGATGGGGGGTATACTAATTGTAACTACTCGAAATATTCGTCTGAGACCCCATAAAGTATATATATTCCTGATCGTCGTGAAATTTTATGTCGATCTAGCCATGTCCGTCTGTCTGTCCGTCCGTCCGTCCGTCTGTCTGTTGAAAGCACGCTAACTTCCGAAGGAGTAAAGCTAGCCGCTTGAAATTTTGCACAAATACTTCTTATTAGTGTAGGTCGGTTGGTATTGTAAATGGGCCATATCGGTCCATATTTTGATATAGCTGCCATATAAACGGATCTTGGGTCTAGATTTCTTGAGCCTCTAGAGTGCGCAATTCTTATCCGATTGGGATGAAATTTTGCATGACGTGTTTTGTTATGATATCCAACAACTGTGCCAAGTATGGTTCAAATCGTTTTATAACCTGATATAGCTGCCATATAAACCGGTCTTGGGTCTTGACTTCCTGAGCCTGTAGAGTGCCCAATTCTTATCCGATTGAAATGAAATTTCACACGACGTGTTTTGTTATGATATCCAACAACTGTGCCAAGTATGGTCCAAATCGGTTCATAACCTGTTATAGCAGCCATATAAACCGATCTTGGGTCTTGACTTCTTGAGCCTCTAGAGTGCGTAATTCTTATCCGATTGGAATGAAATTTTTAACGACGTGTTTTGTTACGATATCCAACAACTGTGCCAAATATGGTTCAAATCGGTCCATAACCTTATATAGCTGTCATATAAACCGATATTGGGTCTTGACTTCTTGAGCCTCTAGAGGGCGCAATTCTTATCCAATTTGAATGATTTTTGGCACGTAGTATTTTGTTATGATATCCAACAACTGTGCCAAATATGGTTCAAATCGGTTCATAACCTGATATAGCTGTCATATAAACAGATCTGGGGACTTGACTTCTTGAGCTTCTAAAAGGCGCAATTTCTATCCGATTTGGCTGAAATTTCGCAAGACGTTTTTTATTGTTACTTTCAACTACTATGTCAAATAAAGTACAAGTCGGTTCATAACCTGATATAGCTGCCATATAAACCGATCTGGGATCTTGACTTCTTGGGCCTCTAGAGGTCGCAATTATTATCCGATTTGCCTGAAATTTTGTACGACGGATTCTCTCATGACCATTAACATACGTGTTTATTATGGTCTGAATCGGTCTATAGGCCGATACAGCTCCCATATAAATCGATCTCTCTATTTTACTTCTTGAGCCCCCAAAGGGCCCAAATCTTATTCGAATTGGCTGACATTTTACACAGGTCTCCAACATATAATTTAATTGTGGTTCAAACCGGACCATATCTTGATATCGCTCTAATAGCAGAGCAAATCTTTTCTTATGTCCTTTTTTTTTGCCTAAGAAGAGATGCCGGGAAAAGAACTCGACAAATGCGATCAATGGTGGAGGGTATATAAGATTCGGCCCGGCCGAACTTAGCACGCTTTTACTTGTTATATATAAGAAGAAGTTCGTTTAACAAAACTGAATATATTTCGGTTAAGGGAATAAATATGTAATTATAACAAGTGCTAAGTTCGGCCGGGCCGAATCTTATATACCCTCCACCATTGATCGCATTTGTCGAGTTCTATGCGCGGTATCTCTTTCTAGACAAACAAAGAATATTGAATAGGAACTGTTGTCCTATTGGAGGTATATCAAGTTATAGTCCGATTCGGACCATAAATGAATGCTGATTGACATTCTAGAAGTCATTGTGTAATATGTCAGTTCATTCTAATAAGAATTGCGCCTTGTAGGGGCTCAAGAAACAAAATCGGGTGATAGGTTTATATAAGAGCTGTATCAAGCCATTGATCGATTCAGACCATACTAGACACGTATGTTGAAGGTCATGAGGGAAGCCCTTGTACAAAATTTCAGCCAAATCGGATGAGAATTGCGCCCTCTAGAGGTTCAAGAAGTTAAGATCCCAGATCGGTTTATATGGCAGCTATATCAGGTTCTACATCGATTTACGCCATAATTAGCACAATTATTGGAAGTCATAACGAAACACCTTATGCAAAATTTCAGCCAAATCGCATGAAAATTGCGCCCTCAATTGGCTCAAGAAGTCAAGATCCAAGATCGGTTTATATGACAGCTATACCAGATTATGAACCGATTGAAATCATACTTAGCACAGTTGTTGAAAGTTATGCCAAAACACTACGTGCAAAATTTCAGTTAAATCGGACGATAATTGCGCCCTCTAGAGGCTCAAGAAATCAAGACCCCAGATCGGTTTAAATGACAGCTATACCAGATTATGAACCGATTTGAACCGTACTCGGCACAATTGTTGGATATCATAACAAAATACGTCGTGCAAAATTTCATTCCAATCGGATAAGATTTGCGCCTTCTAGAGGTTCAAGAAGTCAAGACCCAAGATCGGTTTATATGGCAGCTATATCAAAACATGGTCCGATATGGCCCATTTACTATACCAACCGACCTACACTAATAAGAAGTATTTGTGCAAAATTACAAGCGGCTAGCTCTACTCCTTCGGAAGTTAGCGTGCTTTCGACAGACAGACGGACGGACGGACGGACCGACAGACGGACAGACGGACGGACGGACATGGCTAGATCGATATAAAATTTCGCGATGATCAAGAATATATATACTTTATGGGGTCTCAGACGAATATTTCGAGTAGTTACAATTAGAATGACGAAATTAGTATACCCCCCATCCTATGGTGGAGGGTATAAAAACATATATTATTTATTCATATATAGATGTTCTGTGCGAACACTGAGCATCAACAAATTCTCTCCATCTAGCTCTATCGTTGGCCAAAGCATTGGCCTGACTCCACGATGTATAGATTGATTTCAACTCATTTTTCGTACAGCGGATCCATGTGTTTTTCGGGAGTCCCCTCCTTCGCTGTCCTTGCGGGTTCCAGTCTAGCACATATCTCGCTATATCATCGAGCGGTCGGCGTAGGATATGACTCAACCAAATCCACTTTCTCTTCCGGATTTCTACATCGACAGGGGAAGAGTTTGTTGTTATTTGCAATTCCTCATTTGAAGTAAGGTTTGGGCAAAAAATTCGAAGTATTCGTGGCAGGGAGCGATTTATGAAAACTTTTATTTTGCGGGTAGTAACTTGTGTCGAGCTTAAAGTTGTACAGTCATATAATAAAAGAGATTTCGCATTATGGTGCAGATTCTGACTTTTGTACTAAACTTTGTTGAGTTTAAACAAGTAAAAGCGTGCTAAGTTCGGCCGGGCCGAATCTTATATACCCTCCACCATGGATCGCATTTGTCGAGTTCTTTTCCCGGCATCTCTTCTTAGGCAAAAAAAAGGATATAAGAAAAGATTTGCTCTGCTATTAGCGCGAGACCTGGAGACCTGTGTAAAATGTCTGCCAATTCGAATAAGAATTGCGCTCTTTGTGAGCTCAAAAAGTAAAATAGAGAGATCGATTTATATGGGAGCTGTATCGGGCTATGGACCGATTCAGACCATAATAAACACGTATGTTGATGGTCATGAAAGAATCCGTTGTACAAAATTTCAGGCAAATCGGATAATAATTGCGCCCTCTAGAGGCTCAAGAAGTCAAGACCCAAGATCGGTTTATATGACAGCTATATTAGGTTATGGACCGATTTGAATGATAATTAGCACAGTTGTTGGATATAATTACAAAACACGTCGTGCAAAATTTCATTCCAATCGGATAAGAATTGCGCTCTCTAGAGGCTCAAGAAGTCAAGACCTAAAATCGGTTTTTATGGCAGCTATATCAGGTTATGGACCGATTTGAACCATACTCGGCACAGTTGTTGGATATCATAACAAAACACGTCGTGCAAAATTTCATCCTAATCGGATAAGAATTGCGCACTCTAGAGGCTCTAGAGGCTCAAGAAATCAAGACCCCAGATCGGTTTAAATGACAGCTATACCAGATTATGAACCGATTTGAACCGTACTCGGCACAATTTTTGGATATCATAACAAAATACGTCGTGCAAAATTTCATTCCAATCGGATAAGAATTGCGCTCTCTAGAGGCTCAAGAAGTCAAGACCTAAAATCGGTTTTTATGGCAGCTATATCAGGTTATGGACCGATTTGAACCATACTTGGCACAGTTGTTGGATATAATTACAAAACACGTCGTGCAAAATTTCATTCCAATCGGATAAGAATTGCGCTCTCTAGAGGCTCAAGAAGTCAAGACCCAAGATCGGTTTATATGGCAGCTATATCAAAACATGGACCGATATGGCCCATTTACAATACCAACCGACCTACACTAATAAGAAGTATTTGTGCAAAATTTCAAGCGGCTAGCTTTACTCCTTCGGAAGTTAGCGTGCTTTCGACAGACAGACGGACGGACAGACGGACGGACGGACGGACAGACGGACGGACGGACGGACAGACGGACGGACAGACGGACGGACGGACGGACAGACGGACGGACATGGCTAGATCGACATAAAATTTCACGACGATCAAGAATATATATACTTTACGGGGTCTCAGACGAATATTTCGAGTAGTTACAATCTGAATGACGAAATTAGTATACCCCCCATCTTATGGTGGAGGGTATAAAAAGGCGCTTCAAGTCTTGTTGATATGTACGCGTATGCCTGCTTCTGATCTTCCGTACTTTGTTATTTTGCTGCCAAAATAGGTGAAGTTGTCAAAGTCTTCAATGCCATAGTCGTTTAAAGTGAGCGGTGTAAAATTTGATGCTCATATCCTCATCAATTTCGTCTTTGTTATGTTCATTTATAGGCCTACTTTGGCAGCATTTTCATTCAATCGTTCCAATTTTGCCTTAATGTGCTCAAAGTGATGTGCCAAGAGGCATGTGTCACCCCCGTTGTCGATGCGTCCGAAGAAGACGTTTATATCCCAGCGTGCCCCATAGGGTGCCTCAGCATTAGCTGCTTCTAATACGGAGTCTTATAAAATTAAAAACAAATAAAAAGGCGTTAAGTTCGGCCGGGTCGAACTTTGGATATCCACCACCTCGGGAATATATGTAAAACACCTTTCGTCAAAATCCGGTGAAAAATGCATACCTTATGCCCCATAGCAGCTATATCGAAATATGTTCCGATTTGGACCAAATACTTATAAGAACAAGTCATTTTTCAATTGCGTATAACAAAATATTGGTCTTTTAAGTAGCTATATCTAAAATTAAATCGATTTGAACCATGTACTAGACGGTTGTCGAAATGCTTAGCATAAGTCACTGTGTAAAATTTAAGTGAAATCGGATTATAATGCGACTTTATGGGACCAAGACTATAAATCGAGATATCGGTCTATATGGCAGATCTGGACGGATCTGGATCAAATTTAAAAAGGATATCGAAGGGCCTAACTCTACTCACTGTCCCAAATTTCAGCAAAATCGGGTAATAAATGTGACTTTTATGGGCCTAAGACCCTAAATCGTAGGATCGGTCTATATGGCAGCTATATCCAAATCTACACTGATCTGGGCCAAATTGACGAAGGATGTCTAGGGGCCTAACACAACTCACTTTCCCAAATTTCAGCAAAATCGGATAATAAATGTGGCTTTTATGGACCTAAGACCCTAAATCGGCGGATCGGTCAAGATATAGTCCGATATAACCCATCTTAACCTGCTTATGGGCAAAAAAAGAATCTGTGCAAAGTTTCAGCTCAATATCTCTATTTTTGAAGACTGTAGCGTGATTTCAACAGACAGACGGACAGACGGATGGACATATCTAGATCGTCTTAGATTTTTACGCTGATCAAGAATATATATACTTTATAGGGTCGGAAATGGATATTTCGAAGTGTTGCAAACGGAATGACAAAATGAATATACCCCCATCCTTCGGTGGTGGGTATAAAAATAGCATCGGCAAGAGGATGCAACACTCATTTATCTATCCCGAAAGGTCGGCTCTCTTTTCCATTGAAAGGAGCTGAAACTTCA
Source organism: Stomoxys calcitrans (assembly GCF_963082655.1). NCBI lineage: Eukaryota > Metazoa > Arthropoda > Insecta > Diptera > Muscidae > Stomoxys > Stomoxys calcitrans. The sequence goes on from NC_081552.1 coordinate 66,999,394, forward strand.
GCATTTCTATAATGCTCCCAAATTGTGTCACGATCTTTTCAGGGATGACCCAATTCAACAGTGTGTTTGACATTAAAGTTCTCAAAACTGTGTCAAACGAAGTCGATGAATAAAAGATAGTAAAAGATATTGGTGTGTATTAAGTTCTGCAGACTGTTATATGATCATGCGCAGGTAGTTATTGTGGTCGGCACAAGAACGTCCTGGCCGTCCTCCTTCTTCAAAACGCTGTCAAGTGCAGTCGAAATATGCTGCAGAATAAGACTTACAATCACTTTATTTATTGCGTTTAGCAATGTAATCCCCCTCTAGTTTTTACACTGGGTGATGTCACCCCTCTTGCGAATTGTGACCATGATCCCTTTCTTCCATTCCGAGGGGACCGCGTTTGTATCTCAGGCCTCTCTGATTATTGGGATGATAGCTTGAGCTATGGGATGTGCCCCATACCGCAATAGCAGAAGTAAACAAAATTGTTTATTTACTGTGGTGGTGTTCCGCGAGTACTCGCAAAGAAAACGTAATTAAGTCAAAACAAACAACTCCAGCTTAATGCAATTACCCGTATTCGGTGGCGTTGAACTTTGTACTTGCGCCATTGAAGGTGTCATAATGTGCTTTATTGTTACAAAACAATTGAACAAAAAAAGATTTATTTTCAATTAGTTTAAAGATAAAATATTGGGTTGCCCAAAAAGTAATTGCGGATTTTTTAAAAGAAAGTAAATGCATTTTTAATAAAACTTAGAATGAACTTTAATCAAATATATAATTGCCATTTTGTTCGATAACCTTTTGCCATCTTCCTGGCAAATTTAGTATTCCACGCTCATAGAACTTCTGGCCTTTATCTGCAAAAAACTGAACCAAGTGCGATTTTATAGCCTCATCATTGCCGAAAGTTTTACCATTTAAGGAGTTCTGCAAAGATCGAAATAAATGGTAGTCTGATGGTGCAAGGTCAGGGCTATATGGTGGATGCATCAAAAGTTCCCAGCCAAGCTTACTCAATTTTTGGCGAGTGACCAAAGATGTGTGCGGTCTAGCGTTGTCCTGGTGGAATATGACACCTTTACGATTGACCAATTCTGGTCGTGTCTCCTTGATGGCTTTATTCAATTTGTACAATTGTTGACAGTAAACATCCGAATTAATCGTTTGGTTCCTTGGAAGCAGCTCAAAATATACCACACCCTTCCAATCCCACCAAACAGACGGCATAACCTTCTTTTGGTGGATATCAGCCTTTGAAGTGGTTTGAGCTGGTTCACCATGCTTGGACCATGATCGTTTTCGACTAACGTTGTTGTAAACAATTAAATTTTCATCTCCAGTTATGATTCGTTTTAAAAACGGATCGAATTCATTGCGTTTAAGGTGCATATCACAAGCGTTGATTCGGTTTGTTAAATGAATTTCTTTCAATACATGTGATACCCAAATATCAAGCTTTTTCACCAGTCCAAGACTTTTTATGTGATAATGAACGGTTGATTTTGGTATATTTAACTTCTCTCCTATCTCACGCTCAGCTACATGACGATCCAATTCGATTAATGCTTTGATTTGGTCACCATCAGCGTCATTTGGCCGACCGAAAAATCTACAATTACTTTTTGGGCAACCCAATAATAATATTAGAGAATTTGTCACGACAAAAAAAAAACTAAAACAAGTAAAAGCGTTCTAAGTTTGGCAGTGCCGAATCTTATATACCCTCCACCATGGATCGCATTTGTCGAGTTCTTTTCCCGGCATCTCTTCTTAGGCAAAAAAAGGATATAAGAAAAGATTTGCTCTGCTATTAGAGCGAGACCTGGAGACCTGTGTAAAATGTCAGCCAATTCGAATAAGAATTGCGCTCTTTGTGAGCTCAAAAAGTAAAATAGAGAGATCGATTTATATGGGAGCTGTATCGGGCTATGGACCGATTCAGACCATAATAAACACGTATGTTGATGGTCATGAAAGAATCGGTCGTACAAAATTTCAGGCAAATCGGATAATAATTGCGACCTCTAGAGGCTCAAGAAGTCAAGATCCCAGATCGGTTTATATGGAAGCTATATCAGGTTATGAACCGATTTAAACCTTATTTGACACAGTTGTTGATAGTAAAAATAAAATACGTCATGCAAAATTTCAGCCAAATCGGATAGGAGTTGCGCCCTCTAAAAGCTCAAGAAGTCAAATCCCCAGGTCTGTTTATATAACAGCTATGTCAGGTTATGGACCGATTTCAACCATACTTGGCACAGGTGTTGGATATCATAACGAAATACTTCGGGCAAAAATTCATTCAAATCGGATAAGAATTGTTCCCTCTAGAGGCTCAAGAAGTCAAGACCCCAGATCGGTTTATATGGCAGCTATATCAGGTTATGGACCGATTTAAACCATTCTTGGCACAGTTGTTGGGTATCATAACAAAACATGTCGTGCGAAATTTCATTCCAATCGGATAAGAATTGCGCCCTCTAAAGGCTCAAGAAGTCAAGACCCAAGATCTGTTTATATGGCAGCTATATCAGGTTATGAACCAATTTGAAACATACTTGGCACAGTTGTTGGATATTATAACAAAACACGTCGTGCAAAATTTCATTTAAATCGGATAAGAATTGCGTACTCTAGAGGCTCAAGAAGTCAAGACCCAAGATCGGTATATATGGCAGTTATATCAGGTTATGGACCGATTTGAACCATACTTGGCACAGTTGTTGGACATAATAACAAAACACGTCGTGCCAAAATTTCATTCTGATCGGATAAGAATTGCGCACGCTAGAGGCTCAAGAAGTCAAGACCAAAGATCGGTTTATATGGCAGCTATATCCATTTACAATACCAACCGACCTACACTAATAAGAAGTATTTGTGCAAAATTTCAAGCGGCTAGCTTAACTCCTTCGGAAGTTAGCGTGCTTTCGACAGACGGACGGACGGGCGGACATGGCTGGATCGACATAAAATGTCACGACGATCAAGAATATATATACTTTATGGGGTCTCAGACGAATATTTCGAGTAGTTACAAACAGAATGACGAAATTAGTATACCCCCATCTTATGGTGGAGGGTATAAAAAAAGGTTTAAGACCGATTCGCACCATTCTTGATACAAACATTAAATGTCATAGAAGACGCCATTGTACAAAAATTCAGCCAAATCGGATAAGAATTGCACCCTCTAGAGGTTCAAGAAGTCAAATCGGCTAATCGATTTATATGATAGCTATATCAGATTTTAAGCCGATTCGAACCATACTTGGTACATCCATTAAATGTCATAGAGATGTCATAGTAAAGAAGTAAAAGCGTGCTAAATTCGGCCGGGCCGAACCATGGATCGCATTTGTCGAGTTCTTTTCCCGGCATCTCTTCTTAGGCAAAACAGGATAAAAGAAAAGATTTGCTCTGCTATTAGAGCGATATCAAGACATGATCCGGTTTCGACCACAATTAAATTATATGTTGGAGACCTGTGTAAAATCAGCCAATTCGAATAAGAATTGCGCCCTTTGGGGGTTCAAGTAAAATAGAGAGATCGATTTATATAGGAGCTGTATCGGGCTATAGACCGATTTAGACCATAATAAACACGTATATTGACGGTCATGAGAGAATCCGTCGTACAAAATTTCAGGCAAATCTGATAATAATTGCGATCTCTACAGGCTCAAGAAGTCAAGATCCCATATCTGTTTATATGACAGCTATATCAGGTTATAAACTGATTTGAACCATACTTGGCACAGTTGTTGGATATCATAACAAAACACGTCGTGCAAAATTTCATTCCAATCGGATAAGAATTGCGCACTCTAGAGGCTCAAGAAGTCAAGACCCAAGATCGGTTTATATGACAGCTATATCAGGTTATGGACCGATTTGAACCATTCTTAGCACAGATGTTGGATATCATGACAAAATACGTCGTGCAAAATTTCATTCCAATCGGATAAGAATTGGGCACTCTAGAGGCTCAAGAAGTCAAGACCCAAGATCGGTTTATATGACAGCTATATCAAAACATGGACCGATTTGAACCATACTTGGCACAATTGTTGTTTATAATAACGAAACACGTCGTGTAAAATTTCATTCCAATCGGATAAGAATTGCGCACTGTAGAGGCTCAAGAATTCAAGACCCAAGATCGGTTTATATGGCAGCTATATCAGGTTATGGACCGATTTGAACCATACTTGGCACAGTTGTTGGATATCATAACAAAAAAATTTCATCCCAATCGGATAAGAATTGCGCACTCTGGAGGCCCAAGAAGTCAAGACCCAAGATCGGTTTATATGGCAGCTATATCAAAACATGGATCGATATGGCCCATTTACAATATCAACCGACCTACACTAATAAGAAGTATTTGTGCAAAATTTCAAGCGGCTAGCTTTACTCCTTCGGAAGTTAGCGTGCTTTCGACAGACAGATGGGCGGACGGACAGATTGCTAGATCGACATAAAATGTCACGACGATCAAGAATATATATACTTGATGTGGTCTCAGACGAATATTTCGAGTAGTTACAAACAGAATGACGAAATTAGTATACCCCCCATATTATTGTGGAGTGTATACAAATTTCAGCAAAGTCGAAAAAGAATTACGTCCTCTACAGGCTCAAGTATTAAAATCGGGAGATCGCTTTATATTAAAGCTACATTATATTTTAAGCCAATTTTAACAATACTTTGGAGGCTACTGAGGAAGGTTAATGAAGAAGTCATAATGCAAAAAAAAAAAAATTGCGCCCTCTAGGGGTTTAAGAAGTAAAATCTAGAGATCGGTTTATAAGGGATTTATATCTAGGTTAGGATAGGTTAGGTTGAAAAGAGAGTGCAGATATTAATCCGCCCCATGCCACTATGGACATACACCTAAGCCAGTAATCGGCTCGTTGTGCGCTCTAAAAACTATAAAGTAACATCTAAAAAGAAAATTTTAAGTTAGGAATTCCGTGCTACTTACAAAATCCTTAATTGTTTTCAATACCACTCGCCTAAGTTGGCTCATGTTTGATATGGTGTCTCCACCTTAGTACCGGTATCTGTTGGATGCGACAGCCGGGCAATGACAAATGAAATGCTCCAACGTCTCATCTTCTTCCACGCATGCCCTGCACATGTTATCACTTGCCGCACCGATTTTACATAAGTGAGCTCGTAGTCCTATGTGTCCCGTTATGATACTAATAGCTATATTGACCTTCTTGCTTCCTTTCAGTAATAGCCTCGTCTTTTCACGATCTGGATCCCCCCATAGGATTTTCGCCGTTCTACCGACCTTTTCGCTGTTCCACAATGTTGCATGCTGGTTCGTCGCCCACTCCCTTAACTCGGTCTGCGTCGACCCGAAAGGCTTCGAGTTAACCAAGTTTATGGACGGCAGTCCTCTGGCCTTCACCTCCAAATCGTCTGCCCTTTCATTTCCCCTTACTCCGTTATGGCCCGGCACCCAAACGATGCGGATTCTCCTTCTTACACTGCAAGACTGTTCTTGACCTTACCGTCCTGGTTGTTATTGCCGTTATGACAATTTTTCTGTCGGTAAAGACGTTCACACTCGACGTCCTCGCGTTAGCACCACACCACTTCACACACTCCGTGATCGCCCGGATCTCCGCCTGGAGGACCGTATTATGGTCAGGCAGTCTAAATCAGATCTCAGCCCCTGGGTTCTCAATGTAAACCTCCAGGCCCACTCTGTCCATGATCTTCCAGACGGCAATACTAGGGTTCCGTCAATCCAAGACTGTGCCGAAGGCAACAGTGCCTCGCACCCGACTTCAAGGTTCATATCAGGTATCCGATCGGAAACTTCTTCCCTTCCTTCCAGGTTTCCTATCGTTGCCTCGATTATACCGCGATGGTATGAGCTGCTCCCATACTCAATCCATTCTAACATCGCTTTTAGTCTCATAGCCGCAGTGGCTGCCTCACATTTAATCTGTATGTCAATAGGTCGGATATCTACAATAGTCTCCAGTACCCTAGTGGGAGTGGTCCTCACCGCTCCGCCTATTCCAAGACAACATGTTCTCTGAACCTGTTGTATGGTCCTTATGTTCCACTTTTTCTCCATAGTAGTCCACCAAACTACTGAGGCGTAAGTAAGCATTGGTCTAATCACGCTCCTGTAGAACCAGTGCACTATCCTAAGATTCAGGCCCCATTTCGAACCTACGGCCCGTCTACATAGCGCCCAACATCTGTGAGCCTTCTCAGTACGCTCCTGAATGTGACACTTTCAATTCAGTTTCCTGTCCAAGATCACACCTAAGTATTTGACCTTGTTAGATATCGAAATCGTCTGATTGAGTAAACGTGGTGCGTTAAATTGGCCCACCTTCGTCTTCCTCGAACAGGCATATTTCAGTCTTCTCTGGGTTAACATTCAGACCTCTGGATCTATCCCAGTCATATGCCATATGCAAGACCCTTTCGGCCCCTCTGCATAGTCCGTTCGGATCCTTAACCCTTAGAAGTATTATAACATCGTGTGCGTAGCATACGGGTTCAAATCCCACCTCAGTAAGCATCCGTAATAGGTCATTTATGGTCGTCACCCATAGGAGTGGCGATTAAATGCCCCCCTGTGGCGTGCCCTGTTCCACTTTCTCCCCTATATTTATGCCATGGGATATACAATTTATCCATCTGTTCCTTAGCATATGGTTTATCCAGTCTCTAATGACCGGGTCCACCCCGTACTGGATTGGATCAGTGTGTCGGTCAGCCCCCTCGATGTCAATGCATACCGTCAGTGTGTACGTTTTGTATTTGAGCAGTTCGCTGGATGTCATACTCCTTATCATGGTGTCCACAATACTTTACATGGTTTTGAGTAGAAAGGATGTAAGACTTATGGGTCTGTAGGCCTTTGGTGTCGCATAACTTACCTTGCCGGGCATGGGTATAAACACCACCCTTGCCTCCTGCCAGGCTTTCGGAGTATATGAAAGTCATATGCACGCTGTGAAAATTTTGGCAAGACGAAGCGCCAGATAGTCTGCCTCTTTCTATAGAAACGCCGGAAATATTCCATCAGGTCCGGGTGACTTAAATGGTTTGAAGCTCCTCAAGGATTCCTTCACCATAAATTTTGTAATTATAAACCTTCGGTCAACGCCAATATTCCAAGATTCCGGTGTCTCCGTGAGTCCCGTCGTATCCTGTGGAAAATAGGTTTTCATCAAAAGCCTAAACATGTCCTCCGTTGTCTCCGCTCTCACTCCCATGTCGCCTACTAAAGTTTCAGTTTGAACATGGGTTTTTGTGAGAAACTTTTTCATCTTGGCGGCATCATTAACGCTATCGACCTGTTCGCAGAAAAAGGCACTTTTGCCGCTTTGGTAATCTTGTTGTATTCCTTGAGCCGTGTGTAATACACATCCCAATAAACGTCCGCCTTTTTACGACGTGCTCTGTTGCGAATCTTCCCGATCATCCAGGGTTTTTCTTGGGCTGATTTCTTTCCCGAAGAGGACAACTGTCTTCGAAGGACCCCACCAGTGCAGTCGTAATGATGTTGACATTTTCGTCAATGTCTACTGTGCTTGGACAATCTAAATTATCTTGCCCAAGTCTTCTTCTGAGTAGCCTTCCGAATTTTGTCCAGTTGGTTTTGAAGAGAAAGAGTGTTCCATGGAGGCCCTACAATCCTGAACCTCATCGATTAGTTTTTCCGAACATATCGTCACATCTAATACCTCCTCCCTTATCCTATTATCAAAGGTAGCGGTGTTACTAATATTAAGTGTTATTAGGTCGTTAGTATTCAAGAACTCTGCCAGGGCTTGGCCCCGCTTATTAGTGTTGGTACTACCCCACGAAATGTGGTGAGAGCTCGAATCGCACCCTATTAGTACCTCGTTTGCTGTCTGTTTTGCTTTCCTCACCAGCCGTTGCAGCTCCGACGTGGGTGGCGGTGTCGGAGAGTCGAAAGGCAGATAAAGTGATGCCAGGTATGCTCCACAGTCTCCCTTTCTCACCACTGATGCATCCGACGTTGACAATTCTGGGGAAAATATATAATTAAAATTTTTATGACAAATAACGCAGATCCTCGGCCGTGTACTTTTTGGGAGTAGGTGATGGTACCATCATCGGCTCCCTGTTCGTTGGGTTGCATTGAGACTACAGTCGCAGCGCTGCCTAATGTTTCCATATTAGGATATTTATCTATCCCAGTAGTCGGTGATGGGTCCGTCGTCGGGTTCCTGTTTATTAGGCTGTAATGGGTCTCTCGCCACTGCACTGCCTGTTATTTTAGTATTAGGATCATTGCTTCCCCTAGTCTTTCCACTATTGAGAGATGCCGTGATTGTCTCGTTGTCGGCCCCCTGTTTATTGGGCGATGTTGAGTCACCTGCCACTGCACGGCCTGATGTCGCAGAACGAAAATTTCTGCCTATCCTAGTGTTCCCAATCTTGAAAAAGACAGCTTTGCTCCCGTAGTGCGCCATGCCTTTAGTTTTAGCCAAACTTGTCACTGAGACTTGACTTTCCGCCCTCCCAGGGAGCGTGAATACCTCTGACGAGCTGTTTGACGGTATCAATACATTCCGCCGAGGCAAAACGCAGCGTAAAGATGTACCCTCTAAACTCGCAGCTCATCATTTGTATCCGATCGTTAACCATATCCTTCACTTGGGATCGATGATCTGCTAGAATCCTACCGGATGCACAGCCGATATTGATGACTGCATAAGTCAGCTTATCTCTGTTGTACTTCCTTGCCACTCTGGTATAAGAGGGCGGCTCCTTACCATTCTCAGCGACCATCTTTCCCTTCCGTGATGGCTGCGGCCTTCTTTTGGAAGTCACAGTCCTAAATGAAGGCTCAGGGCCCATGCGCGCTTCCTTCGTCCCTGTTCTAATTTTGTCTACCTCCGTAGGACACTGTCTGGACTCTCCATTTCGAGATGGCTGGCTTGGTTTTCCCAGAGTACTTGAAAGTGGGTAGCTTTTTTATACCCTCCACCATAGGATGGGGGGTATACTAATTTCGTCATTCTGTTTGTAACTACTCGAAATATTCGTCTGAGACCCCATAAAGTATATATATTCGTCGCGACATTTTATGTCAATCTAGCCATGTCCGTCCGTCTGTCCGTCCGTACGTCTGTCTGTCGAAAGCACGCTAACTTCCAAAGGAATAAAGTTAGCCGCTTGAAATTTTGCACAAATACTTCTTATTAGTGTAGGTCGGTTGGTATTGTAAATGGGCCATATCAGTCCATGTTTTGATATAGCTGCCATATAAACCGATCTTGGGTCTTGACTTCTTGAGCCTCTAGAGTGCGCAATTCTTATCCGATTGAAATGAACGTTTGCACGACGTGTTTTGTTATGATATCCAACAAATGTGCCAAATATGGTTCAAATGGGATGATAACCTGATATAGCTGTCATATAAACCGATCTTGGGTCTTGACTTCTTGAGCCTCTAGAGGGCGCAATTTTAATCCGATTTGAATGAATTTTTGCACGACGTGTTTTGTTATGATATCCAACAAATGTCCTAAGTATGGTTCAAGTCGGACTATAACCTGATATAGCTGTCATATAAACCGATCTGGGATCTTGACTTCTTAAGCCTCTAGAGATCGCAATTATTATCCGATTTGCCTGAAATTTTGTACAACAGATTCTCTCATGACCATCAATATACGTTTTCATTATGGTCTGAATCGGTCTATTGTCCGATACAGCTCCCATATAAATCGATCTCTCTATTTTACTTCTTGAGCCCCCAAAGGCTGCAATTCTTATTCCAATTGGCTGACATTTTACACAGGTCTCCAACATATAATTTAATTGTGGTCCATATCCTTGATATCGCTCTAATAGCAGAGCAAATCTTTTCTATATCCTGTTTTGCCTAAGAGGAGATGCCGGGAAAAGAACTCGACAAATGCGATCCATGGTGGAGGGTATATAAGATTCGGCCCGGCCGAACTTAGCACGCTTTTACTTGTTTCTTCTTCATTATTTTAGCAGTGTTATGCTCTTCGGGAGATCTGATTATTTTTCCAGCTTCCGTAGAAGTGTTTGGAATGTCAGTTCTATCCCTTCGAGCATCCTGCACTTTCGCCCGATTACGCTGCCGGTACCTACTCCTCTGTCTCCTTCGTCGTGCACCGGATCGATTTCTCGGTCTACTTGTGAGCTTAGCAAAGCCATTGCTCACTTCTGCTGTCATCCCGATGCCCTCATCTCTCGATACGGCTGCATTGACACAGTCGCTCTCTGAATCCGAGTCAGAAACACCATCTTTACTTAAAGGAAGGGGACGAACTGTGCATCCCTCTGGTTTATCCGTCTCTTCCTCATTAATTAGTCTGACGACTAGTTGTGCGCTTGAAGCATTACTCTCGACTACAGGTCCCAAGGCACCCACGCCTATAAAAGCGGAGGACAACACGCTTCGGTCTGACGCCACCACCGCAGATGTTGGGTCTTTGGAGTCCATTTCTAGCCTACTCCAAAAGGTTTTAAATTTTTTTCGTAATAGGTAGTAACTATTCAGAAGCGGAATAAAAACACGCCCGCTTCACTCAACGGCTACAATAGAGTTATATCTAAATATGTACCGATGTGGTCCATTTACAATATACTTTATGGGGTTTTCGACCAATGTTTCGAGGTGTTATAAACGGAATAGCAAAGTTAGTATACTGAATACCCATCCTATCGGTGAGGGTATAAATGTTATGTTCATAAACCTACTGTTACTACTAGGTTACATGTCCTAAAACAATATTTCTCCGGAATATGAAAGTGAATTTTTTACCCCTTCGAACGGTTCATAGTATTTTATTATATTGTAGTTTGAAATTTAAATTTTGATAGTATTTTATACCAGGGGTCAAAACGACCGGTTGGTCTATCTAGGTATACAAAAATTTTTTTTTGTAAAAGATTGTGTTAAACATAAGATTACAACAATTTTACGCCAAATAAATTTTTCTTTGAATGAAATTCAACAAGTAAAAGCGTGCTAAGGTTTATATGAGAGCTATATTAGGTTATAGACTGATTTGGACCGTACATGGCACAGTTGTTGGAAGTTAAAACAAAACACTACATGATCAGTTTCGGCCAAATCGGACAACAATTGCTGCTTGTAAGGGCTAAAGAATTTAAATCGGGAGATCGGTTTACATAGGAGCAATATCAGGTTATAGACCGATAAGTACCATACTTGGCATAGTGGTTGGAAGTCATAATGGAACACCACATGCAATATTTCAGCCAAATCGGACAAAAATTGCGGCTTATAAGGGCTCAAGAATTTAAATCGTGAGATCGGTTTTGTATGTCAGCTATATCAGATTATAGACCGATTGGTTTAAAGTCGTAACAGAACACCACATGCAAAATTTCAGCCAAATCGGACAAAATTGCGGCATCCAGGGGCTCAAGAATTTAAATCGGGAGATCGGTTTATATGGGAACTATATCCAAATGTGAACCGATATAGCCCATTTGCAATGCCCAACGACCTACGTCAGTATTAAGTAACTGTGCAAAATTTCAACGCGTTCGACCGCTATCGCCGTGACGATCAAGAATATATATAATTGATAGGATCTTAGACGAATATCTCGAGGTGTTACAAAAGTAACGGCTAGATTAGTATACCCCCATTCTATGGTGGTGGGTATAAACATCGGTCAAAAAATCTACTGGTCTTACTAGTGTTAAGGGATCTTTTCATCAAAAATTTATAAAAATGTTGAGTTAAATCAATTTGATGGCATAGTGTTTTTTCTTGATTTCTGCTTTCTTCGTTACTATCTGATCTCATATTCGTAAGTAAACACGAAAAATGCAATGTAGAAATAAAATACCTTTAATGACATGAATGGTGGAATGCAGCACTAAGTAACAAAGAAAATAATCGAAATGGGAATACATTACAAATGGATGTACTATCATCCATTTTAAAGGTATAACAAGACTTCCAGTTAGCAGAGGTGGAAAGATGTGTGCATGGCTATTGTATGGATATCTTAAATAAGTATTAAAAACTTTAATGGTTTGGCAGAAGTTTAAAACAGTTTTCACAAAATTGTCCGAAAATGCTTGTTTTAATACAGCGTTCGTATGGTGTTGGTGAAATTGTGGACTATAAAGGATTGAATGTAAATAAACTAAATACTTTCTAAAGGGAAAGAAGTGGAATAAGGGTTACAGAGGAGTAACTATGAAAAATCGACATCAATAAAGAGAAAAATGGAATCCTCAGGTGTTGATGTTACCTTGAGACATTAGTGATGCATTAGCATATAAATGATTTTACAACCAGGAGACCTATCACGGTCAACTTCGGATTTAACAATCTTTAGAAATATGCCTGTAAAGGGACACTTGAAGAAGTTGCTTTTTTATACCCACCACCATATGTTCATGTTGTCATATCTTTTGCAGCACATCGTAATATCCATTTCCGACCCTATAAAGTATATATATTATTCATCGTTGTAAAAATCCAAGACGATCAAGCCATGTCCGTTCGCCTGTGTCTTCGCCCGTCTGTCCAACTGACGGTCTGTTGAATTCACGCTGCAGTCTTTAACAAGTAAAAGCGTACTAAGTTCGGCCGGGCTGAATCTTGGAAACCCACCACCATAAATTCTGCTAAAAATTTATGCAAAATAAATTTAGTTAAAGGGCATAATTTTATTATACACACCAAACTCCTGTTAAACTAGCAAAAATTGAACCTTCTAGGAACCGAATAAGGATGAACGAGAGACCGGTTTACATTGGAGCTATATCAGGTTATAGACCGATTTGGACCGTACTTGGATTTGGACCATACTTGGCACAGTTGTTGAAAGTCATAACACAACACTACATGATCAATTTAAGCCAAATCGGACAAAAATAGAAGCTTAAAGGTCTCAAGAAGTCGAATCGGAAGATCAGTTTATATGGTAGCTATATCAGGTTATAAACCGATTTCGATCATACTTTCCACAGCTGCTGAAAGTCTTAACAGAACACTGCATGCTAAATTTCAGCAAAATAGAACAAAAATTGCGGCTGTTAAAGGGCTCAAGAAGAGCCCGGGAGCTCGGTTTATATGGGAGCTATATCAGGTTATAAACCGATTTGGACCGTACTAAGTACAGTTGTTGGCAGTCACAACAGGAACACTACTCGCAAAATTTCAGGCAATCAGTAAAAAATTGAGGCATCGGAAGCTCAAGAAGTTAAATCGGGAGATCGGTTTATATGGGAGCTATATCTAAATCTGAACTGATATGACTCATTTGCAATCCCCAATGACCTACGTCTATATTAAGTATCTGTGCAAAATTTCTAGCGGGAAGCTTAACGCGTTCGACCGCTATCATGATTTCATGACCCCATAACTTATTGGGTTGCCCAAAAAGTAATTGCGGATTTTTTAAAAGAAAGTAAATGTATTTTTAATAAAACTTAGAATGAACTTTAATCAAATATACTTTTTTCACACTTTTTTTTTTAAAGCAAGCTAAAAGTAACAGCTGATAACTGACAGAAGAAAGAATGCAATTACAGAGTCACAAGCTGTGAAAAAATTTGTCAACGCCGACTATATGAAAAATCCACAATTACTTTTTGGGCAAACCAATATATATATTCTTGATCGTCTCGACGTTCTGAGTCGATCTAGCCATGTCCGTCCGTCCGTCTGTTGAAAGCACGCTATCTTTCAAAGGAGTGAAGCTATACGCTTGAATTATTGCATAAATATATATTATAAGTGTAGGTCGGTTGGAATTGTGAATGGGCCAAATCGGTTCATGTTTTGATATAGCTCCCATATAAACCGTTCTTGGGTCTTGACTTCTTGAGCATCTAGAGGGCGTAATTCTTATCCGATTTGAGTAAAATTTTGTGTGTGGTGTTTTGGTATCTTTTCAACAACTATTTTACGTCTGGGTTAAATCGGTACATAACCTGATATAGCTGCCATATAAACCGATCTTGGTTCTTAACTTCTTTGGCCTCTAGAGGGCGCAAATTGTATCTGCTTTGGCTGAAATTTTGCATGAAATGTTTTGTTGTGACTTTCAACAACTGTGCTAAGTATGGCTTAAATTGATCTATAACCAGATATAGCTGCAATATAAACCAATCTTTGATCTTGATTTCTTGAGCCACTAAAGCCAAAAATCATCCGATTTTGCTGAAATTGTGCATGAATTGTTGTGTTGTGACATCCAAAAACTGTGCTAAGTATGGTTCAAGTCGGTACATAACCTGATATATCTGCCATATAAACCGATCAGAGATCTTAACTTCTTAAGACTCTAGAGGGCGCAAGTCTAATCCGATTTGGCTGAAATTTTGTTCAAGCATTTTTCCCATGCCCTTCAACAATCGTGCCCAATATGGTCTGAACGATTTTTAGCCCGATACAGCTCCCATATAAACCGTTCCCCCTATTATGCTTCTTGAGCCCCTACAAGGCGCAATTTTTATCCAAATGGACTGAAATATAACCCAATGACTTCTACTATGGTCTTCAACATTCAATTCGTTTATGGTCCGAATCGCACTACAACTTTATATATCTCCAAAAGTATAACAATTCTTAAGCATTATTCATTTGTTGTCTAAGAAAAATACAGCGCTAAGAACTCGACAAATGCGATCCATGGTGGAGGGTATATAAAATTCGGTCAGGCCGAACTTAGTACGCGCTTACTTGTTACTTCTTAAACCCTCCACCATACGATGGGTGTATATTAACTTCGTCATTTCATTTGTAACACATTGAAATATTGGTCTAAGACCCCATAAATTTAAAGAAAAAATATTATTCCTTATCGTCATGACATTTTAAGTCGATCTAGACATGTCTGTCTGTTTGGTCGAAAGCACGCCAACTTTCGAAGGAGTAAAGCTAATTGCTTGAAATTTTGCACAAATACTTCCCATCAGTGTTGTTTGGTTGGGATTGTAAATTGACCATATCGGTCCATGTTTTGGTATAGCTGCCATATAAACCGATCTGGGATCTTGATTTTATTGTGCCTCTAGAGAGCGCAATTATTATCCGATTTGGCCAAAATTTTGCATGAAGTCTTTCATTTTGCCTTCCAACTATGCCAAGCATGGTCAAAATCGGTTCAAAGCCTGATATAGCTCCCATATAAAATGATCTACCGATATTACTTCTTGAGACCCCATAGGGCGCAATTCTTATCCGATTTGGCAGAAATTTTTCACAATGACTTCTACTGTCGCCAACATCCAAATTAAGAATGGTACGAATATTTCCATAGCCTGGTATGGCTCCAATAGCATGGTAATTTTTATACCCTCCACCATAAGATGGGGGGTATACTAATTTCGTCATTTTGATTGTAACTACTCGAAATATTCGTCTGAGACCCCATAAAGTATATATATTCTTGATCGTCGTGAAATTTTATGTCAATCTAGCCATGTCCGTCCGTCTGTCCGTCCGTCTGTCCGTCCGTCCGTCCGTCTGTCTGTCGAAAGCACGCTAACTTCCGAAGGAGTAAAGCTAGCCGCTTGAAATTTTGCACAAATACTTCTTATTAGTGTAGGTCGGTTGGTATTGTAAATGGGCCATATCGGTCCATGTTTTGATATAGCTGCCATATAAACCGATCTTGGGTCTTGACTTCTTAAGCCTCTGCAATTCTTATCCGATTGGAATGAAATTTTGCACGACGTGTTTTGTTATGATATCCAACAACTGTGCTAAGTATGGTTCAAATCGGTTCATAACCTGATATAGCTGCCATATAAACCGATCTTGGGTCTTGACTTCTTGAGCCTCTAGAGTGCGCAATTCTTATCCGATTGGAATGAAATTTTGCACGACGTGTTTTGTTATGATATTCAACAACTGTGCCAAGTATGGTTCAAATCGGTCCATAACCTTATATAGCTGTCATATAAACCGATCTTGGGTCTTCACTTCTTGAGCTTCTAGAGGGCGCAATTCTTATTTGGCACGTAGTATTTTGCTATGATATCCAACAACTGTGCCAAATATGGTTCAAATCGGTTCATAACCTGATATAGCTGTCATATAAACAGATCTGGGGACTTGACTTCTTGAGCTTCTAGAGGGCGCAATTCCTATCTGATTTGGCTGAAATTTTGCATGACGTATTTTATTTTTACTTTCAACAACTGTGTCAAATAAGGTTCAAATCGGTTCATAACCTGATATAGCTGCCATATAAACCGATCTGGGATCTTGACTTCTTGACCCCTAGAGGTCGCAATTATTATCCGATATGCCTGAAATTTTGCACGACGGATTCTCTCATGACCATTAACATACGTGTTTATTATGTTCAGAATCGGTCTATAGCCCGATACAGCTCCCATATAAATCGATCTCTCTATTTTAATTTTTGAGCCCACAAAGAGCGCAATTCTTACTCGAATTGGCTGACATTTTACACAGGTCTCCAACATAAACATAATTTAACTGTGGTCCAAATCTTACCATATCTTGATATCGCTCTAATAGCAGAGCAAATCTTTTCTTATATCCTTTTTTTTGCCTAAGAAGAGATGCCGGGAAAATAACTCGACAAATGCGACCATGGTGGAGGGTATATAAGATTCGGCCCGGCCGAACTTAGCACGCTTTTACTTGTTATTCATTACTAGTTGACCCGGGCCCGCTCCGCTGCGCCTTCTTTTACTTTATATTGAACAAAAGTTTCCTTGGAATATTTATTTTCGAAGATCTTTCAATGAAATACCATGCTAACTTGACTAAGAGTTTAACAATATAAGTGCCTTTATCTGAATCCCATATGATCTTTATTGGTCTACGAATTTAAGTTTGGATGTAAGGTGTACTCCATTCTTTTAATACTTCATTTTAGCCCGATATTCTCATGATGTCTGATTTAGTGGTGTTTTCAGGGGAGAGGTGGTCCCCCAGATACTTGGCCCTGAAAAAATATCAGCATCGTGCCCTTCTCTCAAATACCATGTATTTAAACCCCATATTACCATTAGCTTAAGAGGAGTTTACAGGATGAGGCGTCCCCCAAACACGTGGCCCCAAAATAGATTATCAAATTCGTTTTCTAATCTGAAATACCTTTCATTTGAGCTACATATTGGCATGGTCGAACAATTTTTTCCCTTTGGGGTTGTTTTGGGAAAGGGGTGATGCCCTAAATACATGGTCCTATATTTGGATATCAAATTCGTATTCTACTCCCAAATACCTTTATGTGAGCCCCATATTGCGATGGTCACTAAAAAATTGTTGTTTGTGGGGTATTTTGGGAAAGGGGTAGACCCCCAGAAAATTGGTCCCGAAAATGGGTATCAATTCTTGCTCTATCCCCCAATACCTTTCATTTAAGCTCCACATTGTCATGGGCGGCAAATATGCCCAATTTATGGGTGTTTTGGGGATTGGGTTGGCCCCCAAACACTAAGCCCGGAAAATATATCAGCAACGTGCTCTATTCTCATATATCTATATATCATTTATTTGAACCCCATATTGCCATTGGCCTCAAAATTGGATATCAAATTCGTTTTCTAATCTCAATTTAACTCCTAATTGCAAAAGTCAGTAAATATGTCCGGTTTGGGGTATTGGCCCGAAAAACTATGAATATTTAGCTCCACTCTCTTTAGGACCCAAATTGTCTTGGTGAGCAAATATGTCCTATTTGAGGTTGTTATGGTGGTGGAACGTCCGCTAGACAGTTGGCCCCTAATGTTGATATCAGATACGTAGTCTACTCCCACATACCTTTAATTTTAGCCCCATATTTCCATAGTCGGCAAAAATGACCGGGGGATGGGCGGCCCCTTGGTGAGTTGGGCTTGAAAATATATATCGGATTCGTGTTCCACTTTAAAAACCCTCTTATTTTAGCCTCATATTGCAATCGTCAGAAAATACTTACTATTTGCGTGGTGTTGTGGGGATGGCGTGGCCCCATAGACACTTTTCGCGAATATTGATATCAAAATTGTGCTTTACTCCCAAAGACCTTCCATTTTAGCCCCATATTGCTATGGTCGTAAATTTGTCCCCTTTGGGGGATGTTTTTGGTGAGAGGCGGCCTCCCAAACACTTGGTCCCATATTTGGATATCAAATTCGTATTCTACATTCAAATACCTTTTATTGAAGACCCATATTCCCATGGTCATTAAATAAATCCAGTTTGGGGGGTGTTTTGGGGAAGGTGTGGACCCCCAGAAACGTGGTCAGATTCGTATTCTACTCGCAAATACCTTTCATTTGAGTCCAATATTGCCATGGTCGGTAAATATTTCCGATTTAGGGGTGTTTTGGGGCTTGGGGTGGTCCCCCTTGGTCCGACAATTGGATATCAAATACGTTTTCTTATCCTAAATACCTTTCATTTGAGTCCCATATTGTCGTGATCGGTCTTAATATTTATTTGGTAGGAGGGTCCGCCCCCTCCCCCTTACCTCCATTCCGTTTGGAACACCTCGAAATATCCGTCTAAGACCTCATAAAGTATATGTATTCTTGATTGTCTTCAGAATATATGTGCTTTATGTCAGACCGTTCGTTTGACCGTTCGTCTGTTGAAATCACGCTAACTTTCGAAGGAGTAAAGCTAGACGCTTGAAATTTTGCACAAATATATATTATTAGTGTAGGTCGGTTGGAATTGTAACTGGGCCAAATCGGTCCATGTTTTGATATAGCTGCCGTATAAATCGAAATTGGGTATTGACATCCTGAGCATCTAGAGGGGGCAATTCATATTCGATTTGGTTGACTTCCAACTGCGCTAAATTTGGTTCAAATCGGTACATAACCTAAAAAAGATGGCGTATAAACCGATCTCGGATGTAGACTTCTTCAGCCTCTAGAGGGGGCAATTCTTATCCGATTTTGCAAAATACATGTCCAATATGGTCCTAATCGATCTATAGGCTGACACTCTACTTTACTTTAATTGGCTATGACATTTGTTCTACTAGCCGAACGTAGAATAGTGTTCCAAGCGCCCCGGCCTATGATGTCAATGTCGTCGGCATAGGTGAGTAGCATGAGTTCTCTTGTGATAAGTGTGCCGTATGTCTGCATCTTGTATAATCTTTTCCAGCAAAATATTAAATAGATCACACGATAGGATGTCTCTTCGTCTGAAACCTCGTTTAGTATTGAATGGTTCCGAGAGATTCTTTCCTGTTCTTACTGAGGAACGCGTATCAGCAAGTGTCATAATGCAGAGTCTTTGTAATTTTGCAGGGTTACCAAACTCAGACATGGCTTGAAATACCTTTGAGCGTAAAGGGGTACCCAAAAGCGGCTGTTTATGCCACATGAATGTTGTTCATGCTGCATAAAATATGTCATTTTAATATTTTGAATTTTAACGGCTCATCAATGAACACTCCTTAATTGGATTTGAAAATGCCCAAAAACTTAACGATACATTCTGACAGACGTTTCTTCTATTAGATATGACATAAATACTCACCTCAAACCAAAACCGAGTGGAAAGAGTTCCGTATGAAAAAGAAATACCTCCTTCTCGTTTTGTTATCATCGTTCGACTGGTAAGATCGCTATCCAGTGACAAATAAAAACCTAATTTTCCAATCCATCCCTAAACAAACCTTGTGTTTTTATTTTTATTTGTTTTGATTTTGGGATCTATTTGATCACTACGTTCTTGTGGAGTGCAAAATCATCGATTCTGTATATCATCTTTGACTTTGTTTTGGCTTATGAGACGTTCCATTTCCAACAGGTGGATTTCACTCCCGCATACGCATATTTTGGTCCTTCGAGCCAAATTATATCTGTGGATTCCATTGATATATAGGAGAACATCGCTTAGAGAATTCAACTCCAAATCATCATCATCACTCAAACATCATAAATACAAAACAGGTTTGGTTACGTTTTTCCTTCATCTTCGTTTTAATTTCCAAACAAGTGCTGTGAGTGTGCGACATGACAAATTTAATAGATAAAATTAACTTCAGAAAAGCACGTGTTTTTATTTAAAATTTTAAAGAAATTATTAGAAAATAAATAATAGCTAAATATGATGGACAATTGGAGTAGAGAATTCTGTATATTTTTAAAAGAGAAAAATTATGAAAACTTCGTCACAATTTAAAATCAGCACAACGAAAATTTCGATTTGTTTATCTTGCGTCACATCATAAAGAAAATCCTTTAAAGAAGAATATTTATTGGATCATCTATAAAAAAGGAGGAACTGCCTAGAGAGAGTGGAGGCCAAACAGATGGTACATATAATTTAAAGTTTTGAAATTCGGTGAGTTTATGTCTGGATTTTTTATCATTTCCGAACAAATAGAAGACGTACTTGCAAAGAATTTATTGTCCATTCTGTATATAAAGCGAGGTGTTTCGAACAGGAGTTCACCCATTATTTTATGCCAGCTATGGTTTGTCGGCTTTGTTAAGGTTTATGCAGCCTATGAAATTTTATCTTGTTTTCAGCAGGTTTTGCCACCTTTTTTATTGTTTGTCTTTTTCATACTTGATTGACAACCCAATCATTTTTAAAACATTTCCTTTTCTCCATCTCCATTCCCACATGTCAAGCCTCCTGTCTCCATTTCCACCTGCTCCTACAGTTCGCGAAATCTCAAAACAAAAGATATTATTTACAGCATTCCATGTGAACTTTGCATCGTACATAATCTGAAGGAATTGCTTTATCATAATGGTGGACCTTGTTTCAAGTCGAATTAAGAGATAATGACAAGAAGCGAAATCGGGAGATCGGTTTATATGGGAGCTGTGTCAAGCTATAGATCGATTCAGACCATATTTCACACGTATGTTGAAGGCCATGGGAGAAGCCGTTGTACAAAATTTGTGACAAGTCGGATGAGAATTGCGCTCTATAGAAGCTCAAGAACTCAAGATCCCAAATCGGTTTATATGGCAGCAGATACTTCGCATAAATGTTGGAAGTGATATCAAAGCACCATGTGCAAAATTTGAGTCAAATCGGATAAGAATTCCGCCTTCTAAAAGCTCAAGAAGTCAAGACCTAAGATAGGTTTATATGGCAGCTATACCAGGTTATATACCGATTTGAACCATACTCAGCACGGTTGTTGGACGTGATATCAAAACACTATGTGCAAAATTTCAGTCAAAACGGATAGGAATTGCGCCCTCTAGCGGCTCAAGAAGTCAAGACCCAAAATCGGTTTATATGGCAGCTATATCAGCACATGTACTGATTTGGCCCATTTACAATCCCAACCGACCCAATATTTGTGCAAAATTTCAAGTGGCTAGCTCTACTCCTTCAAAAGTCAGCGTGCTTTTGACAGACAGACGGACGGACGGACATGGCTAGATCGACTTAAAATGTCACGACGATCATGAATATATATATATATGTATATATATATATATATAAGAAAAATCTCCGCCTCGAAAGAGAAGCTAACGAAAATTATACCTTAATTTTGTTTGTGTAAATTTTTAGCAAAATCCATTCGGCCCGGCCGAACTTAGCACTTTTGCTTGTTGGATTGGACATTATGGTGAATGGCCGAGTAGTAATTGAGAATTGACAGTGCCAGGTGTATTCCTTAAAACACAGCAAGTAAAAGCGTGCTAAGTTCGCCCGGACCGAATCTTATATACCCTCCACCATGGATCGCATTTGTCGATTTCTTTTCCCGGCATCTCTTCTTAGGCAAAAAAGGATAAAAGAAAAGATTTGCTCTGCTATTAGAGCGATATCACGATATGGTCCGGTACGGACCACAGTTCAATTATATGTTGGAGACCTGTGTAAAATGTCAGCCAATTCGAATAAGAATTGCGCCCTTTGGGGGCTCAAGAAGTAAAATAGAGAGATCGATTTATATGAGAGCTGTATCGGGCTAAAGACCGATACAGACCATAATAAACACGTATGTTGATGGTCATGAGGGGATCTGTCGTACAAAATTTCAGGCACATCAGATAATAATTGCGACCTCTAGAGGCTCAAGAAGTCAAGATCCCAGATCGGTTTATATGGCAGCTATAGCAGGTTATGAACCGATTTGAACCTTAAAATACTTCATGCTAAATTTCAGCCAAATCGAATACGAATTGCGCCCTCTAGAAGCTAGAAGTCAAGTCTTCAGATCGGTTTAAATGACAGCTATATCAGGTTATGAACCGATTTGAATACTTGGTACAGTTGTTGGAAGTCATAGCGAAACACGTCGTCCAAATTTTCATTCTAATCGGATAAGAATTGCGCCCGCTAGAGGCTCAAGAAGTCAAGACCCAAGATCGGTTTATATGGCAGCTATACCAGGTTATAAACCGATTTGAACCATACTTGGCACAGTTATTGAACGACATAGCGAAACATGTCGTGCAAAATTTCATTCCAATCGGATAAGAGTTGCTCCCTCTAGAGGCTCAAAAAGTCAAGACCCAAGATCGGTTTATATGGCAGCTATATCAGGTTATACGACGACTTACGCTCTATTTGGCATGACACTAAGCTTGCCTTTGAGCAATGCCTTCTTGATCTTAAGGAAGAAGACGAGGAGAATGACGATGGGCAGGAGGATGTGGCCTCTGATAGGACAAAAGTGAAGGGAAAGTTGAATAGCGCGTACTCTTCTTTTTGTCGATGTAGTGCCAGACTACGAGAGCTGATTCGGTATTAAATAACACCGTTTTCGCCTCAGTGCAACGGGAATGTTGTTTCAATTTGGATTCAAATACAGATAAAGGCGTTTCTGTATTTGCTGCTGCGCTAGTAGTGCGATCTGACGTCAAATCTCCCTTCCAGATCTTTTGACCCTCAGAAACTCTCAGATTTCCCCGACATTCCACTGGCAGATCCTACATTTTTTGAATCCTCCCAACTTAATCTCTTTTTGGGGGCCGAAATCCTTTCATCCATCATCCTTACGGGTGTAAAACTGTCTTCGGATGGGTTCTTAGGGGTCCAGTTCAAGTTAAGTCTAACTGCTTCACATCTTGACAAGGAAGATCCTCCAACTCCCAACGGTTTTGGGAGTTGGAGGATCTTCCAAGGAGGAAGTTTTTGTCTCCGTCCGATCAGTTTTGTGAGCATAAAGATCCTCACAAAAATGATCGGACGGAGATGAACAACTCAAAGGAACAAGGAGGGCAGATACATAGTATCCTTGTCTTTTAAGGAGGGCTATCCAGAAGACGTCAACATTGGTCGGTCAAGAAATTTTTTTTATGGCACAGTTCTTCAGAAATGAACCCCTGTTTTGCGTACTCCAACGTTCAAGAAAGAGTACGATGATGTCTTGGTAGAGTATATAGTGCTAAAGTGCTTTTTTCTGGCATTTGTGGTGAAGCTGACCAGTATTACCTTCCGCACTATGCAGTTATCAGGCCAGAGAGCACCACTACCAGAGTCCGTGTGGTTCGGCTCCTACATCGAATGGCGTTAGCCTGAATTATATTTTGCATACCAGCCCAGTTCTACAGAATGAACTTATAGTACTCATTTTGAAATGGAGGTTATTTAGATTTGTTTTCAACAGTGACATAACCAAAATGTATCGCCAAATTTTGGTTAATTCGAATCAAACCTCATTTCAACGAATTCTCTTCAGACAGGATACACATAGTCCTATTTCGGACTACGAACTAGGGACCGTTACATTTGGAGTGAATTCCGCTCCCAACTTAGCAATTCGTACTCTACTACAGTTGGCTGATATTGTTCAGGCCACACATCCTTTAGCTAGCGAAATTCTACGCAATTCTATGTATGTTGACGCACTAGTGGTGCCCATTCCATTTCCCATGTTATTGAATCACGAAATCAATTGATTTCTGCATTGGGGTCAGCTGGATTCGTTATGAGGAAATGGACGTCCAATTTCGAGGTCATTCTTGTCGATTTGCCATTGGGCGATTTACTTTATGAGGATTTCCTTCATTTAGCCGATTCCAGCAAGGCAAAGACACTCGGTATCCGTTGGAACGCTTTGACAGATGTCTTTTATTTTGTCGTTCAGGAATTTTCATCTGCGGTAGCTTACACGAAGAGACAAATATTATCCGAAATTTCAAAGCTCTTTGATCCTACAGGATGGCTGGCACTCTGTATTATAGTTCGAAGATTATAATGCAAGAATTTTGGATTGAGCGCACGGATTGGGATGAAGCAATAAGTCCAGAGTCCTTGAAGAAATGGACAACATTTCGTTCTAATTATCCCTCCATTAATTCCATGGAAATACCACGCTGGTTCGAATACTCTCCGCAAAGTGATGTACAATTCTATGGGTTGTGCGATGCCTCGGAAAAGGCATTCGCTGCAACTCTTTATATCCGTGTAAAGACACAACAAACTTGTTTGTTGCAAGACAAAGGTGGCACCAATAAAAACTTTGTCGATTCCAAGATTAGAGTTATGTGGCGCCCTGTTACTAGCTGAAATGGTGGACCATTTGATTCCTCAGCTGAACATTGATGACTATTCTCCTGAGGGTTGGACCGATTCTACTATATTCCTATCATGGCTCGCAAAACCCCCTTGTTTTTGGACAACTTTCGTTGCCAATAGGGTTTAAAAAATCATTGAATTCGTCCATCCGACTAAGTGGCATCATATCAAATGAAAATCTAACCCGGCTGATTTAGCAAGCCGAGGTCTTCCTCCCCAAGATTAGATTCAAAACGACCTCTTGTGGCAAGGACCATAATTCCTTAAAGACCCATGCGACGATTGGCCTAAATTTGAGTCCACTTCAGATGAGTTATATGATTTAGAACGAAAAGCAATTAAAGTAAATTTCTCTTACTTCGCTAAGTTTGAAGATGTTCTAAAACGGGTTTTTTTCGGGCGATACGTGTGCTTGCGCATATATACTGATTCTTCTTTAATACTCATCCGAAATATCGATCCAATTTTCATCGGGAGAACGATGTGATCTTACCAAGTGAAATTTTATCCGTTCAAAAATGTCTCCAAATTATGTGTCAGAAGGCGTATTTTCCGAATGAGTACAAGACCTTATCCAATAAAAAACAAATCGCATCTTCTAGTCTTCTGCTGAGCTTAAATCCTTTCATTGATCTTGTTGGTATAATGCGAGTTTGTGGAAGGCTTGAGGCCTCGCCACTTCTTACGTACAACGAGAGACATCCCATACTCCTAACATGTGACTGTCAATATTCGAGATTGTTAGTACGATTCATTCATGAAATATCTCTTCATGGAGGGAATCAATTGGTCTTAAAGTTAGTTAGAAGCCAAGTATTGGGTACCAAGAATCAAGAATCTGATCAAAGCCACGATCAACAAGTTCAAAATTTGTGCGTTGCTCAAACAGAAATGTCAGACACAATTAATGTCCGCTTTGCCTTCATCTTGTTGTGACGTTTCCCGTCCATTTGCGCATTCTGGCCTCGATTTCGCCTGACCTTTTGATGTAAAGGCATATTGGGGACGATGTTGTCGGATCACAAAGGGGTATGTGGTCTTTATATGGAACCTACCCAAATTAATGGGAACTTTCCTTTTTATACCCCCCACCATAGGATGGGGGTATACTAATTCTGTCATTCTGTTTGTAACACCTCGAAATATGCGTCTAAGACCCCATAAAGTATACATATTCTTGATCGTCGTGACATTTTATGTCGATCTAGCCATGTCCGTCCGTCCGTCCGTCCGTCGAAAGCACGCTAACTTCCGAAGGAGTAAAGATAGCCGCTTGAAATTTTGCACAAATACTTCCTATTATTGTAGGTCGGTTGGTATTGTAAATGGGCCATATCGGTCCATGTTTTGAAATAGCTGTCATATAAACCGATCTTGGGTCTTGACTTCTTGAGCCTCTAGAGTGCGCAATTCTTTTCCGATTTGAATGAATTTTGCACGAAGTATTTTGTTATGATATCCAACAACTGTGCTAAGTATGGTTCAAATCGGTTTATAACCTGATAAAGCTGTCATATAAACAGATCTGGGGACTTGACTTCTTGAGCTTCAAGAGGGCGCAATTTCTATCCGATTTGGCTGAAATTTTGCATGACGTATTTTATTCTTACTTTCAACAACTGTGTCAAATAAGGTTCAACTCGGTTCATAACCAGGTATAACTGCCACATAAACCGATCTGGGATCTTGACTTCTTGAGCCTCTGGAGGTCGCAATTATTATCCGATTTGCCTGAAATTTTGTACGACGGATTCTCTCATGACCGTCAACATACTTGTTTATTATGGTCTAAGTCGGTCTATAGCCCGATACAGCTCCCATATAAATTGATCTCTCTATTTTACTTCTTGAGCCCCCAAAGGGCGAAATTCTTTTTCGAATTGGCTGACATTTTACACAGGTCTCCAACATATAATTTAATTGTGGTCCAAACCGGACCATATCTTGATATCGCTCTAATAGAAGAGCAAATTCTTTCTGATATCCTTTTTGGCTAAGAAGAGATGCCGGGAAAGAACTCAAAAAAAAAAACGATCCAAGGTGGAGGGTATATAAAATTCGGCCCGGCCGAACTTAGCACGCTTTTACTTGTTATTTTTATTTCTTTTGGTTTTGGGATCTATTTGTTCACTACGTTCTTGTTGAGTGCAAATTCATCGATTCTGTATAGCATCTTTGACTTTGCTTTAGCTTATGAGACGAGTTCCATTTCCAACAGGTGGATTTCACTCCCGCATACGCACTGCGGTCCATAACCCGATAGTTGCCATATAAACCGATCTTGGATCTTGATTTCTTGAGTCACTAGAGGGCGCAATTCTCTTCCGATTTGGCTGAATTATTTATGAAGTGTTGTGTTATGACCTCCAAAAACTGTGCTGAGCATGGTTCAAATCGGTACATAACCTTGTATAGCTGCCATATATGACTTGACTTCTTTTTAAGCCTCTAGAGGGCGCAATTCTTATCCAATTTTGCAAATGGAGTGCAAATTCATCGATTCTGTATAGCATCTTTGCCTTTGCTTTGGCTTATGAGACGAGTTCCATTTCCAACAGGTGGATTTCACTCCCGCATACGCACTGCGGTTTTGTAGTCAACAAAGAGATGGCAGGTGTTGATTTGTCCTTCTCGGGTCTCTAAAGGAAATAAAGAATAAAAGAAAAGAAATTATTTAATATTGGAGCCATATCAAGTTATGGTCCGATTCAGAGCATAATTGAATTGAATGGAGACTATAGTAGAAGTGATGTGTAAAATTGCAGCCAATTCGAGTAAGAATTGCGCCCTTTAGGGGCTCTAGAAGTAAAATAGAGAGATCGGTTTATATGGGAGCTGTATCAGACCGATTGACCATATTTGACACGTATGTTGAAGGTCATGGGAGAAGCCTAAAAATGTATACAAAATAAATTTAGTTAAAGGGCATTATTTTATTCTACATACCAAATTTCTGTCAAACCGACAAAAACTAGAGCTTCTAGGAACCAAACAAAGATGATCGACAGACCGGTTTACGTGGGAGGTATATTAGGTTATAGACCGATTTGGACCGAACTTGGCACAGTTGTTGAAAGTCATAACACTACATTCTCAATTTCAGCCAAATTGGACAAAAATTGAAGTTTGTAAAGGATCAAGAAATCAAATGGGAGATCGATTTATATAGGAGCTATATAAGTTTATAGACTGATTCAGGCACACTTTTTGGAAGTCATAACAGAGCACAACATGCTAAATTTCAGCCAAATCGGATAAGAATTGTGCCCTCTAGTGGCTCAATAAGTCAAGATCCAAGATCGGTTTACATGACAGCTATATCAAAACATGGGCCCGTATAGCCCATTTACAATCCCACTGACCTACACTAACAAGAAGTATTTGTGCAAAATTTCAAGCAGCTAGCTCTACTCCTTCGAAAGTTAGCGTATCTTCGACAGACATTCGAACGGAAGGACGGACGGACAGATGGACTAAAATTGTTATGACGATCAAGAATATATATACTTTATGGGGTCTTAGACGAATAATTCGAGGAGTTACAAACAGATTGACGGAATTAGTATACCCCCATCCTATGGTGGAGGGTATAAAAGGTTTAATAAGTTTAATATATTAATATAGTACGATTTCAACCATATTAAGGAAGGCTATATTAGGGGCTAACAGAACTCTTTGTACCAAATTCATCCGTTAACAATTCATCTTTCAAGGGCCTTAGAACAAAAATCGGTCTATATTGCAGCTGTATCTGAATGTAAACCGATCTGAGCCATATTGAATACGAATTTCGAAAAGCCTAACACAGCCCACTGCGTCAAATTTCAGCGAAAACGAGAACCTAAAGAACCTAAATTGAGAGGTCAGTATTTATGACAGCTATATCTAAATATAGCCTGAGCTTAATTTCAGCGAAATTGATTAATTAATTCACATTTTATGGGCCCAAAACCTTAAATCCTGAGATCGGTGTATATGGCATCTACGTCTAAATCTAAACCAATCTTGGCTATACTGAACTGGTATGTCGACGGTCCCAATTTTTAGCGAAATCGTACAAAATGTGCTCCTCTAATGAGCCTTAGACCTTAAATCGAAAGATCGGTCTATAAAGCAGCTATGTCCTAATCTGGACCGTTCTGAGCCAAAAAAAGGATGTCGAGAGTCCTAATCTGGGCTGCGAAGTCGAGCAATTCTGACTCGACTCCGACTCCAGGCAAATTGATAAACTCCGAATCCGGCGTCGACTCCGGCCACTTAAAAAATCCAATGCTCCAACCAAGGAAATATGGGTATCAAATGAAAGGTATTAGGTGAATAAATTGTGTGTCCCATGGCATAAATATAAGGAAACAAGTAAAAGCGTGCTAAGTTCGGCCGGGCCGAATCTTATATACCCTCCACCATGGATCGCATTTCTCGAGTTCTTTTCCCGGCATCTCTTCTTAGTCAAAAAAGGATATAAGAAAAGAGTTGCTCTGCTATTAAAACGATATCAAGATATGGTCCGGTTTGGACCACAATTAAATTATATGTTGGAGACCTGTGAAAAATTTCAGCCAATTCGTATAAGAATTGCGCCCATTGGGGCTCACGAAGTAAAATAGAGAGAACGATTAATATGGGATCTGTATCGGGCTATAGACTGATTCAGAACATAATAAACACGTTTGTTGATGGTCATGAGAGGATACGTCGTACAAAATTTCAGGCATATCGGATAATAATTGCGACCTCTAGGGGTCAAGAAGTCAAGATCCCAGATCGGTTTATATGGCAGCTATATCAGGTTATGAACCGATTTGAACCTTATTTGACACAGTTGTTGAAAGTAAAAATAAAATACGTCATGCAAAATTTCAGCCAAATCGGATAGGAATTGCGCCCTCTAGAAGCTCAAGAAGTCAAATCCCCAGATCTGTTTATATGACAGCTATGTTAGGTTATGGACCGATTTGAACCATACTTGGCACAGTTGTTGGATATCACGACGAAATACTTCGTGCTAAAACTCATTCAAATCGGATAAGAATTGTGCCCTCTAGAGGCTCAAGAAGTCAAGACCCAAGATCGGTTTATATGGCAGCTATATCAGGTTATGAACCGATTTAAACCATACTTGGCACTGTTGTTGGGTATCATAACAAAATACGTCGTGCGAAATTCCATTCCAATCGGATAAGAATTGCGCCCTCTAGAGGCTTAAGAAGTCAAGACCCAAGATCGGTTTATATGGCAGCTATATCAGGTTATGAACCGATTTGAACCATACTTGGCACAGTTGTTGGATATAATAACAAAACACGTCGTGCAAAATTTCATTCCAATCGGATAAGAATTGCGCACTCTAGAGGCTTAAGAAGTCAAGACCCAAGATCGGTTTATATGGCAGCTATATCCGGTTATGGACCGATTTGAACCATACTTGACACAGTTGTTGGATGTCATAACAAAACACGTCGAGCAAAATTTCATTCTGGTCGGATAAAAATTGCGCACGCTAGAGGCTCAAGAAGTCAAGACCCAAGATCGGTTTATATGGCAGCTATATCAAAACATGGACCGATATGGCCCATTTACAATACCAACCGACCTACACTAATAAGAAATATTTTTGCAAAATTTCAAGCGGCTAGCTTTACTGCTTCGGAAGTTAGCGTGCTTTCGACAGACAGACGGACGGACGGACGGACGGACGGACGGACGGACGGACGGACAGACGGACGGACGGACGGACGGACGGACGGACAGACGGACGGACGGACGGACGGACAGACGGACGGACATGGCTAGATCGATATAAAATTTCGCGATGATCAAGAATATATATACTTTATGGGGTCTCAGACGAATATTTCGAGTAGTTACAAACAGAATGACGAAATTAGTATACCCCCCATCTTAAAAAGTGGCACAAGGCACGCCACAGGGTGGCATTTTATCGCCATTCCTATGGGTGGCCACCATAAATGACCTATTATGGATGCTGACTGAGGTGGGATTTGAACACGTCTACTACGCAGACGATGTTATAATACTTCTTAAGAGTAAGGATCCTAACGAGCTATGCAGAAGGGCCGAAAGGGTCTTGCATATGGCATCTGACTGGGCTAGACTCAGAGGTCTGAATATTAACCCGAAGAAGACTGAAATATGCCTGTTCACAAGGAAGACGAAGGTGGGTCAATATAATGCACCACGTTTCCTCAATAAGACGATTTCGATATCTGACAAGGTCAAATACTTAGGCGTGATCTTGGACAGGAAACAGAAATGGAAGTGTCACAGATGTTGAGCACTATGTAGACGGGCCGTAGGCTCGCTCTACACGAGCGTGATTAGACCAATACTTACTTACGCCTCACTAGTTAGGTGGATGGAGAAAAGTGTAACATAAGGACCATAGAACAGGTTCAGAGCGATGAGGACCAAGCCCACTAGAGCACTGGAGACTATTCAAGATATCCGACCCATTGACATACAAATTAAGTATGAGGCAGCCACTGTGGCGATGGGAGAATGGATTGAGGATGGGAGCAGCTCATACCATCGCGGTATAATCGAGGCGACGATAGGAAACCTGGAAGAAGGAGAAGAGGTTTCCGCTCGGATACCAGAGATGAACCTTGAAGTCGAGTACGAGACACTGCTGCCATCGGCACAGTCTTGGATTGACGGAACCCTAGTACTGCCATCTGGAAGATCATGTTTCACGGATGGATCAAAGCTGGAGGAGAGAGTGGGCCTGGGGGTTAACATTGAGAACCCAGGGACTGAGATCTGTTTTAGACTCCCTGACCATAATACGATCCTGCAGTGGGAGATCCGGGCGATCGCGGAATGCGTGAGATGGTGTGGTGTTAAAACGAGGACGTCGAGTGTGAACATCTTTACCGACAGTAAAATTGCCATAAGGACAATAACAACCAGGACGGTAAGGTCATGAAAAGTCTTGCAGTGTAAGAAGGAGATTAACGCCTTCTCTGAGGTTGACAAAATCCGCATCGTTTGGGTGCCGGGTCATAACGGAGTAAGGGGAAATGAAAGGGCAGACGATTTGGAGGTGAAGGCAAGAGGACTGCCGTTCATAAACTTGGTTAACCGAAGTCTTTAGGGTCGACGTAGTCCGAGTTAAGGGAGTGGGCGACGAATGCGCATACAACATTGTGGAACAGCGAAACGGTCGGTAGGACGGCGAAAATCCTATGGGGGGATCCAGATCGTGAGAAGACGACGCTATTACTGAAAGGAAGTAAGAAGTGAGTCAGTATAGCTATTGGTATCACAACGGGACACATAGGACTACGAGCTCACTTATGTAAAATCGGTGAGGCAAGTGATAGCATGTGTAGGGCATGCGGGGAAGATGATGAGACGTTGGAGAATACCGGCACTTAGGTAAAGACAATACCAGACTGAACCAACTTATGGGAGTGGTATTGAAAACAATTAAGAATTTTGTGTGTAGCACGGAATTCCTAACTTAAAATTTTCTTTTGAGAGGTTACTTTATAGTTTTTAGAGCGCACAACAAGCCTACTACTGGCTTAGGTGTATGTCCATAGTGGCATGGGGCGGATTGATATCTACACCCTCTTTTTAACCTAACCTAACCTCATTTTGGGTCGCTAAGGGATCGAGAGGCCTTTGTTCCAGAAACAGACTTCAGAATCTCGTTCTTAGGCTCAGAATTATTGGGTGCACACGATAAAGTGCATTTTTCCCCAAATCTCGTAATTTCTTTTGTTATGTTATGACTTCCAATAACTGTGTCAGACGCGGTCAAAATCGGTCTATAACCGGATATAGTTCCCAACCCATTAGCAGAATCTATGATGTTGTACACCCAAGATTCGGTCCATCTGAACTTTATGAACTTTATTTATTGGGTTGCCCAAAAAGTAATTGCGGATTTTTTAAAAGAAAGTAAATGCATTTTTAATAAAACTTAGAATGAACTTTAATCAAATATACTTTTTTACACTTTTTTTTCTAAAGCAAGCTAAAAGTAACAGCTGATAACTGACAGAAGAAAGAATGAACCATACTTGGCACAGTTGTTGGGTATCACGACGAAATACTTCGTGCTAAAACTCATTCAAATCGGATAAGAATTGTGCCCTCTAGAGGCTCAAGAAGTCAAGACCCAAGATCGGTTTATATGGCAGCTATATCAGGTTATGAACCGATTTAAACCATACTTGGCACTGTTGTTGGGTATCATAACAAAATACGTCGTGCGAAATTCCATTCCAATCGGATAAGAATTGCGCCCTCTAGAGGCTTAAGAAGTCAAGACCCAAGATCGGTTTATATGGCAGCTATATCAGGTTATGAACCGATTTGAACCATACTTGGCACAGTTGTTGGATATAATAACAAAACACGTCGTGCAAAATTTCATTCCAATCGGATAAGAATTGCGCACTCTAGAGGCTCAAGAAGTCAAGACCCAAGATCGGTTTATATGGCAGCTATATCCGGTTATGGACCGATTTGAACCATACTTGACACAGTTGTTGGATGTCATAACAAAACACGTCGAGCAAAATTTCATTCTGGTCGGATAAAAATTGCGCACGCTAGAGGCTCAAGAAGTCAAGACCCAAGATCGGTTTATATGGCAGCTATATCAAAACATGGACCGATATGGCCCATTTACAATACCAACCGACCTACACTAATAAGAAATATTTTTGCAAAATTTCAAGCGGCTAGCTTTACTGCTTCGGAAGTTAGCGTGCTTTCGACAGACAGACGGACGGACGGACGGACGGACGGACAGACGGACGGACGGACGGACGGACGGACAGACGGACGGACGGACGGACGGACAGACGGACGGACATGGCTAGATCGACATAAAATGTCGCGACGATCAAGAATATATATACTTTATGGGGTCTCAGACGAATATTTCGAGTAGTTACAAACAGAATGACGAAATTAGTATACCCCCCATCTTAAAAAGTGGCACAAGGCACGCCACAGGGTGGCATTTTATCGTAAAGTAAATGCATTTTTAATAAAACTTAGAATGAACTTTAATCAAATATACTTTTTTACACTTTTTTTTCTAAAGCAAGCTAAAAGTAACAGCTGATAACTGACAGAAGAAAGAATGCAATTACAGAGTCACAAGCTGTGAAAAAAATTTGTCAACGCCGACTATATGAAAAATCCGCTTTTTGGGCAACTCAATATTATGATTATTTGGTAAGGGTGAAGGGGAATATAAAATTTGTATACCCTCTACCATAGGTTAAGGGGTATACATAAAATAGTCATTCCGTTTGTAACACCTCGAAATATGCGTCCAAGACCGTACAAAGCATATATATTCTTGATCGTATTGGTGTAGATCGGTTCGGATTCTGCATGGACCAAATCGGTCGATGTTTTGATAAATCTGCCATATCAACCGACCTTGGGTCATGACTTCTTGAGCATCTAAAAGAAGCAATTCTTAGCCGATTTGGCTTAAATTTTGCACGTGGTTTTTGGTATTATTTCCTACAACTGCGGCAAATATGGTTCAAACCCGGTCCATAACCCGATAGTTGCCATGTAAACCGATCTTGGATCTTGACTTCTTGAGTCACTAGACGGCGCAATTCTCTTCCGATTTGGCTGAATTATTCATGAAGTGTTGTGCTGAGTATGGTTCAAATCGGTACATAACCTTGTATAGCTGCCATATATACCGATCTGAAACCTTGACTTCTTGATTTTTTAAGCCTCTAGAGGGCGCAATTCTTATCCGATTGTGCTGAAATGTTGTACAGCGGTTTCTCCCATGACCTTCAACGTACATGTCAAATGTGGTCTTAATATATCTAAAGCTTGATACAGCTCTCTTGTAGACCGATCTCCCGATTATGCTTCGTGAGCCCCTACAATTCGCAATTCTTATTCGAATGGACACATTACCCGATGGCTTCTACTATGTTCTTCAACATTCAATTCACTTATGGTCCGAATTGAACTATAACTTGATATATCTCCAATAGCTTAACAATTCTTATCCATTATTCTTTGTTTGCCTAAGAAAAGATACAGCGCAATAAACTCGACAATTGCGATCCATGATAGGTATATAAGATTCGGCCAGCCGAACTTATCACGTTCTTACTTGTTTTATATAAAAAATGGTACGTCTTTGTTGGCAAATTGAGCTTTTCTAAAATTAATAAATTAATATCCTTTGAAACGCGATTTTCTCTCAATGTTCCAGTAGTTCTCAATGCAGTTCTATGCTTCTCAGATTCCTTTTGCAAACCAGCTCTTAAATTACCTAAGAATAACTGCGTTCGTGCTGGTAGTTGGCAATGAGCAACTAGGCCAAGCACAAAATCGCCGCCTTGACCGAATCCACGAGTTGGTATTTTCATGAAGGATCCACAGTAAAGCTCGTCATACTCTCGTCAATACTGAGAAATGTACTGTGAGCTACTTTTCTGAAATTTTTATTCAAAATGTAAAAAAATAGACGAACTTTATATATCCTATCATTCTCATCTATCTTAGAGTTATCAGCACAATGTATATTCCGCAAAATGTCTTTAAATATCATCACTTTTCCAGTACATGAGTCGTCAAGGCATGGTATCCACTGAAAAGCAAAATTCCAACAAATGTTTTGAACTGGTCGTGATCGAGAGAAAATATGTGATGTGCATATAAGTTTGTTTCAGTTAAGATTTTATCAAAAAACTCTGTAGAGAAAACAAGTAAAAGCGTGCTAAGTTCGGACAGGCCGAATCTTATATACCCTCCACCATAGATCGCATTTGTCGAGTTCTTTTCCCGATATCTCTTTTAAGTCAAACAAAGGATAAAAGAAGAGAATTGATTTAATATTGGAGCTTTATCAAGTTATATTCCTATACGGACCATAATAGAGTTGAATGTTGGAGACCATAGTAGAAGTCATTGTGTAAAATTTCAGCTAATTCGAGTAAGAATTGCGCCCTTTAGGGGCTCAAGAAGTAAAATAGAGAGATCGGTTTGTATGGTAGCTTTATCAAGATATAGACCGATTCGGACCATATTTGTTCAAGGTCATAGGAGAAGCCGTTGTACAAAATTTCAAATCCAAATCGGATAAGAATTGCGCTCTCTAGTGGCCCAAGAAGTCTAGATTCGAGATCGTTATATATGGCAGCTATATCAGGTTATAGACCGATTTAAAGCATACATAGCACAGCTGTTGGAAGTCATAACTTACCACGTCGTGCAAAATTTCAGCCAAATCGGATAAGAATTGCGCCCTCTACTGGCTCAAGAAGTCAAGATTCGAGATCGGTTTTATGGCAGCTATATCAGGTTATGGATCGATTTAAAGCATACATAGCACAGCTGTTGGAAGTCTTAACTTAACACGTCGTGCAAAATTCCAGTCGAATCGGTTAGGAATTGCGATAGGACGCTCAAGCAGTCAAAACCCCAGATAGGATTATATGACCGCTATATCAGATTTTGGACCGATTTCAACCATTGGAAATCATAATAAAACACCTCATGCAAAATTTCAGCCAAATCAAATAAAAATTATGCTCTCTAGTGGATCAAGAAGTCAAGATCCAAGATCGGCAGCTTTATCAAAATATGGACCTATATGGCCCATTTACAATCCCAACCGACCTACACTAATAAGAAGTATTTGTGCTGCTTCAAAAGTTAGCGTGCTTTCGACAGACAGACGAACGGATGGACGAGCGGAAAGACGGATTGACATGGCTATATCGACTTAAAATGTAATGACGATCAAGAATATATATACTTTATTAGGTCTTAGTAGAATATTTCGAGGAGTTACAAACAGAATGACGAAATAAGTATACCCCCATTCCATGGTGGAGGGTATAAAAACCAAAACGCATCTATAGACGGGGTAATTTCCTACGGACACATCATTTTCCTAAGGTTACAACTCATTTAATATATCATCAAACATGAGAGGCCGCTTTTTGGATGCCCTAAAACGTGACAAAACCCAGTAAGGAAAGGCAAAAGTCGGGCGGTGCCGACTTTATAATACCCTACACCTACCTTATAAAAACAAAAGGGGGCTACATCTAATTCTGAAACAATTTTGATGGACCTTGTCGGATGTATCCAGATAGATTACAAAGTTCCTGTATCAAATTTCGAGCAAAGCAAATACGTTCAAAATGTAATAACTACGGTTGACAAATGATAAAAAATTTCCCAAAATCTGACGAACATATGAGGTACGTGAATCTGAACCGATTTCGACCAAACTTTATGGATATTGTGGAAGTCGTCGAGGAAACCGTTGTACAAAATTTTGAAGACCATCGGATGAAAATTGCAACCTGTACTTTGTACACAAATTAACATGGACAGACAGACGGACATAGCTAAACCGAATCAGAAAGTGATTCTGAGTCGATCGGTATACTTATCAATAGGTCTATCTCTCTTCCTTTTAGGTGTTACAAACAAATGCACTAAGTTTTAATACCCTGTACCACGGTAGTGGTGTAGTTGCTGGCAGTCATAACGGAACACTACATGCAACATTTCAGCCACATCGGACATAAATTGCGGCTTCCAGGGGCTCAATAAGCCTAATCGGGAAATTGGTTTATATAGAAGCTTCATGATGTAATAAATAGGATGATTTGAACAGTATTTGGCACATTGGAAGTCATA
This sequence comes from Stomoxys calcitrans, assembly GCF_963082655.1. Taxonomy (NCBI): domain Eukaryota; kingdom Metazoa; phylum Arthropoda; class Insecta; order Diptera; family Muscidae; genus Stomoxys; species Stomoxys calcitrans. The sequence continues at coordinate 67,036,538 of NC_081552.1, forward strand.
ACGAAACACGACATAAAAAATTTCATTAAAATCGAACAAAAATTGCGATCTGTAAGGGCTCAAGGAATCATATGAGATCCATATCTGGTTATAAGCCGATTTGGAAAGTACTTTTCACAGTTTTTGAAAGTCATAGCAGAACACCACATGCAAAACTGCAGCCAAATCGGACACAAATTACGGCTTCTAGGGTTTCAAGACATGAAATGCAGAGATCGGTTTATATGGAAGCTATATCAGTTTATATATCGATTTGGACCATACTTGACTCCATTATTGACATTCATAACGGAACACTACGTGCAAAATTTCAGCCAAATCGGACAAACATTGTGGCTTCCAGGGGCTCAAGAAGTCAAATCTGGAGATCTGTTTATATGGAAGTTACTAGCTGAGCGAAGCGGGCCCGGTACCGGTATATGGTACAAAATTATGCTTTGAATATTTATTTTGGACAATAAGAGACCTTTTAGTGAAATACCATGCTACGAAAATAATATGTGTATATCGCTTGAGTAACAATATAACAATATAAATATCTTTATCTGAATTCCATATGATCTTTATTGGTCTATGAATCATTCACTTAAGTTTGGATATTAGATGTACCCCATTCTAAAAAGACTTTATTTGAGCCCGATATTCTCATATGGATTTTGGTAGTGGGAAGTGCCCAGGGTGGTGGTTGGTGGGTTAAGGGGGTGGTGTGGACCCCTGAAACGTGGTCCCGAAAGTGGGTATGAATTTGGTGCTCCACTCCCAAATGCCATTCATTTAAGCTTCATATTGTCATGATCGGTAAATATGTATGTCCAATATTGGGGTGTTTTGCGGGGATGAGGTGGTTCCCCAGACACATAGCCCTTAAAAAATATCAGCATCGTCCTCTACTTTATAATACTATTTTTTTAAACCCCATATTACCATTGGTCTAAGGGGAGTTAATAGGATGAGGCATTCCCCAAACACTTGGCCCCAAAATTGGCTATCAAATTCGTTTTCTAATCTCAATTACCTTTAATTTAAGCCACATATTGCCATGGTCGATAAATTCGTACTATTTGGAGGGTGTTTTGTGGAAGGGACGGTGCCCCTAATATATGGCCCCACATTTGGATATCAGAATTGTATTATACTCCCAAATATTTGAGCCCCATATTGCGATATTCAGAAAATAATTGCTGTTTGTCCTTGCCCTCCTCTCAAATATCATTTATTTCAACCCTATATTGCCATTGGGCTCAAAATTGGATATCAAATACGTTTGCTAATCTGAAATAACTTTTTAGCCCCATATTGCAAAAGTCAACAAATATGTCCAGTTTGGGATATACAGGGTGGCTGATGAAAGCCGCTACCAAAAAAAAATGTAATAACTTTTTTTCTATTTAATAATAATAATTTAATAATTAATTTAATTAATTAATTAATTAATTTAATTAATAATAATTTAATAATTAATTTAATAATTTAATTTAACATGAATAAAAGAAAAATGTATTCCATACACCGAAAAAAAAATGTAGCAATATTCATCATTGTAGCAATATTCATCAGCCACCCTGTATGTCCGGTTTGGGACTGTCTTGAAGACATAGACTGTCTTGGTGAGCAAATACGTCCTATTTGATGGTTGTTATGGAGGCGGGACATCCCCTTAGTTGGTCCCGAATTTTGATATCAGATTCGTGGTCTACTCCCAAATACCTTTGACTTATGCCCCATATTTGAGCCCGGCAAACATATTCTGTTTGGGGGTGTTTTTGGCGGATGGGGCGGCCACTCAGTGACTTGGCTCTGAAAATATCTATCAGATTCGTGTTCTACTCCAAAATATCTCTTAATTGAGACCCATATTGCAATTGTCAGCAAATACGTCCCATTTAAGTGGTGTTATGGGGGTGGGGTGACCCCATAGATATTTTTCCCTTATATTGATATCAGATTTGTGCTTTACTCCCAAATACCTTTCATTTGAGCCCCATATTACTATGGTCGTAAATTTGTCCCGTTTTCGTGTGTTTTTGGGAAGGGGCGACCTCCCTAACACTTGGTCGCACATTTGAATACCAAATTGGTATTCTACACTCAAATACCTTATATTTGAGACCGATATTGCCATGGCCAGTAAATAAGTCCAATTTGGGGGTGTTTTAGGGAAGGGATGAACCCCCAGAAGCTTGGTCCCACATTTAGACAGATTCGTATTCTACTCGCAAATACCTTCCATTTGAGTTCCATATTGCCATGGTCGGTAAATATGTCCGATATCGACATATCATACATCCGTCATGGAATCACTGCTTTTGGAAATACATCGCACTTCAAAATAATACAGAAAACACAAAACAGGCTACTTAAAATATTAATAAAAAGCAAACCGGTACACTCACAACCGCAGATTAACTTGCGAAACGCCAACCCTCATCAAATATATACACACAATGTCGAAAACCACGATATTAAAGAATTCGCAAAAACACATAACATCTTGACTGTAAAAAATATATACAAAACCACCATAATAAATGAATTCTACAACGACTCATCCCTATTGCCAATAAATCATCAATACAACACAAGAAGACGCGCAGAAGGAAGATACAATATACCCAGATTCAACAATAAATATGGGAAAAATACAATAGATATACAATTGCCTTCTGTATTAAATGCGATACAGCCTAATGTCCTCTGTTTACAAAATAGATTTAAAAGGAAAAATGATATTAAGAAATTCTTTATTAACTCGCATTGAAGCGAATAAACTAAATTGTTTAAATTCCTTTGTAAAAGATTACCTTATAATACTTTGTTATCCATTGTTATCTAATTTGTAATGTTTAATTATGAATTTAATTTAATACTACGAATTTTACACTTTTACATTGTATATCCTTGCTAACAAGCCTTAGGCTTCGCGAGGCACAATGATATGATATGATATGATATCGACATATCATACATCCGTCATGGAATCACTGCTTTTGGAAATACATCGCACTTCAAAATAATACAGAAAACACAAAACAGGCTACTTAAAATATTAATAAAAAGCAAACCGGTACACTCACAACCGCAGATTAACTTGCGAAACGCCAACCCTCATCAAATATATACACACAATGTCGAAAACCACGATATTAAAGAATTTGCAAAAACACATAACATCTTGACTGTAAAAAATATATACAAAACCACCATAACAAATGAATTCTACGACGACTCATCCCTATTGCCAATAAATCATCAATACAACACAAGAAGACGCGCAGAAGGAAGATACAATATACCCAGATTCAACAATAAATATGGGAAAAATACAATAGATATACAATTGCCTTCTGTATTAAATGCGATACAGCCTAATGTCCTCTGTTTACAAAATAGATTTAAAAGGAAAAATGAAATTAAGAAATTCTTTATTAACTCGCAATGAAGCGAATAAACTAAATTGTTTAAATTCCTTTGTAAAAGATTACATTATAATACTTTGTTTTCCATTGTTATCTAATTTGTAATGTTTAATTATGAATTTAAATTAATACTACGAATTTTACACTTTTACATTGTATATCCTTGCTAACAAGCCTTAGGCTTCGCGAGGCACAATGATATGATATGATATCGACATATCATACATCCGTCATGGAATCACTGCTTTTGGAAATACATCGCACTTCAAAATAATACAGAAAACACAAAACAGGCTACTTAAAATATTAACAAGTAAAAGCGTGCTAAGTTCGGCCGGGCCGAATCTTATATACCCTCCACCATCGATAGCATATGTCGAGTTCTTTTCCCGGCATCTCTTCTTAGGCAAAAAAAGGATATAAGAAAAGATTTGCTCTGCTATTAGAGCGATATTAAGATATGGTCCGGTTTGGACCACAATTAAATTATATGTTGGAGACCTGTGTAAAATGTCAGCCAATTCGAATAAGAATTGCGCCCTTTGTGGGCTCAAGAAGTAAAATAGAGAGATCGATTTATATGCGAGCTATATCAGACTATAAACCGATTCAGACCATAATAAACACGTATGTTAATGGTAATGAGAGAATCCGTCGTGCAAAATTTCAGGCAAAGCGGATAATAATTGCGACCTCTAGAGGCTCAAGAAGTCAAGATCCCAGATCGGTTTATATGGCAGCTATATCAGGTTATGAACCGATTTGAACCATATTTGGCACAGTTGTTGAATATCATAACAAAATACTTCGTGCGAAATTCCATTCCATTCGGATAAGAATTGCGCCCTCTAGAGACTCAAGAAGTCAAGACCCAAGATAGGATCATATGACAGCTATATCAGGTTATAAACCGATTTGAACCATACTTGGCACAGTTGTTGGATATCGTAACAAAACACGTCGTGCAAAATTTCATTCCAATAGAATGAGAATTGCGCACTCTAGAGGCTCAAGAAGTCAAGACCCAAGATCGGTTTATATGGCAGCTATATCAGGTTATGAACCGATTTGAACCATACTTGGCACAGTTGTTGGATGTCATAACAAAACACGTCGTGCAAAATTTCATCCCATTCGGATAAGAATTGCGCACTCTAGAGGCTCAAGAAGTCAAGACCCCAGATCGGTTTATATGGCAGCTATATCAAAACATGGACCGATATAGCCCATTTACAATACCAACCGACCTACACTAATAAAAAGTATTTGTGCAAAATTTCAAGCGGCTAGCTTTACTCCTTCGGAAGTTAGCGTGCTTTCGACAGACAGACGGACGGACGGACGGACGGACGGACGGACGGACGGACGGACGGACAGACGGACGGACATGGCTAGATCGACATAAAATTTCACGACGATCAAGAATATATATACTTTATGGGGTCTCAGACGAATATTTCGAGTAGTTACAATCAGAATGACGAAATTAGTATACCCCCCATCTTATGGTGGAGGGTATAATAAAAAGCAAACCGGTACACTCACAACCGCAGATTAACTTGCGAAACGCCAACCCTCATCAAATATATACACACAATGTCGAAAACCACGATATTAAAGAATTTGCAAAAACACATAACATCTTGACTGTAAAAAATATATACAAAACCACCATAACAAATGAATTCTACGACGACTCATCCCTATTGCCAATAAATCATCAATACAACACAAGAAGACGCGCAGAAGGAAGATACAATATACCCAGATTCAACAATAAATATGGGAAAAATACAATAGATATACAATTGCCTTCTGTATTAAATGCGATACAGCCTAATGTCCTCTGTTTACAAAATAGATTTAAAAGGAAAAATGAAATTAAGAAATTCTTTATTAACTCGCAATGAAGCGAATAAACTAAATTGTTTAAATTCCTTTGTAAAAGATTACATTATAATACTTTGTTTTCCATTGTTATCTAATTTGTAATGTTTAATTATGAATTTAAATTAATACTACGAATTTTACACTTTTACATTGTATATCCTTGCTAACAAGCCTTAGGCTTCGCGAGGCACAATGATATGATATGATATCGACATATCATACATCCGTCATGGAATCACTGCTTTTGGAAATACATCGCACTTCAAAATAATACAGAAAACACAAAACAGGCTACTTAAAATATTAATAAAAAGCAAACCGGTACACTCACAACCGCAGATTAACTTGCGAAACGCCAACCCTCATCAAATATATACACACAATGTCGAAAACCACGATATTAAAGAATTTGCAAATACACATAACATCTTGACTGTAAAAAATATATACAAAACCACCATAACAAATGAATTCTACGACGACTCATCCCTATTGCCAATAAATCATCAATACAACACAAGAAGACGCGCAGAAGGAAGATACAATATACCCAGATTCAACAATATATATGGGAAAATACAATAGATATACAATTGCCTTCTGTATTAAATGCGATACAGCCTAATGTCCTCTGTTTACAAAATAGATTTAAAAGGAAAAATGAAATTAAGAAATTCTTTATTAACTCGCAATGAAGCGAATATACTAAATTGTTTAAATTCCTTTGTAAAAGATTACATTATAATACTTTGTTTTCCATTGTTATCTAATTTGTAATGTTTAATTATGAATTTAAATTAATACTACGAATTTTACACTTTTACATTGTATATCCTTAGGCTTCGCGAGGCACAAATTGTAATGAATTCTCATCAAAATAAAAATTATTTACATAAAAAAAAAACAAGTAAAAGCGTGCTAAGTTCGGCCAGGCCGAATTTTATATACCCTCCACCATGGATCGCATTCGTCGAGTTCTTTTCCCGACATCTCTTCTTAGGCAAAACAAGAAGTAAAATAGAGAGATCGATTTATATGGGAGCTGTATCGGGCTATATACCGATTCAGACCATAATAAACACGTATGTTAATCATGAGAGAATCCGTCGTACAAAATTTCAGGCAAATCGGATAAGAATTGCGCACTCTAGAGGCTCAAGAAGTCAAGACCCAAGATCGGTTTATATGGCAGCTATATCAGGTTATAGACCGATTTGAACCATACTTGGCGCAGTTGTTGGATGTCATAACAAAACACGTCGTGCAAAATTTCCTCCCAATCGGATAAGAATTGCGCACTCTAGATGCTCAAGAAGTCAAGACCCAAGATCGGTTTATATGGCAGCTATATCAAAACATGGACCGATATGGCCCATTTACAATACCAACCGACCTACACTAATAAGAAGTATTTGTGCAAAATTTCAAGCGGCTAGCTTTACTCCTTCGGAAGTTAGCGTGCTTTCGACAGACAGACGGACGGACATGGCTAGATCGGCATAAAATTTCACGACGATCAAGAATATATATACTTTATGGGGTCTCAGACGAATATTTCGAGTAGTTACAATCAGAATGACGAAATTAGTATACCCCCCATCTTATGGTGGAGGGCATAAAAAAAAAAAAAAAACAAAGAAACAAACAAACAATCTGGTATATAATTTCATGTCGAGTTAAAGGGGGTCACCCCAAACCAACCAAAAACGCCCGAAATGGGCTCATTAACCAATCACGGATATATGGGACTCGGTTTGTTTCTTCCGTATAGACTGAAAAACGTCAGAACCGATTGTCTCGAAATTTTCGCATATTGTGAAAGGGGACGGACCCTCCCCCTTGTGCCAAAAACACAACCCAGAATCAAAAGTGGACCGATCGGCACAATATAGGTATCAAATGAAAGGTATTGGTGAGTAGAATACGACAATGGATATATTGGACGTTCATTTCAATATGGGGCTTAAATGAAAGGTATTCGGGAGTAGAATTTGAATCTGGTATACAAAATCAGATATAAGTATTGGGGGTCATTCCACCCCTCAAAAACGTCATTAGACACATTATGACTATATGATACTTGGCTGAACCGAGTATCATATAGTATTGATATATATTTTCAGTAAAAAGTGCCGGTGGCCGCACCAACCCCAAAACACCCTTCATATTTACCGGTCATGGCAATATGGGCCTCAAATTAAAGGGATTTGGAATTTAATATCCGCATTTAGGGGGAAGTGTCCCCACCCTAAAAAGATATTAGAGAGTTAAAGAAGACGCAGCGGAGCGGGCCCGGTTCGGCTAGTATGCTTATTATTTCCATCATGTTTTTAAAAGTCATAAAGTTTTCCTAATTTATTGGGGAATCAGAAACACGAAGAGATTGCAGTTGTAAATTGTTTCTTTAATTGCCCACTAATTAATGCCAAAAGGGGCAAACGTAAGCGTAATATAAAACTTGCTCTCATAGATAAAAGCCTGATGACTAATGCTATTTTACAATAACACATTTCCACACTTAAGGTGGGTAATACGTTCGTGTTTCGCAGTTTTAGTAAAGAGGATTTCCTGGAACCCCCCCATAGGATTTTCGTCGTCCTACCAACCGCTTCGCTATTCCATATTGTTTCATGCGCATTCGTCGCCCACTCCCTTAACTCGGACTACGTCGACCCGAAAGGCTTCGGGTTAACCAAGATTATTGACGACAGTTGTCTAGCCTTCACGACTATCCTCGGATTCAGGCTTCAATTCGAGCCTACGGCCCGTCTAGATACTGCCCAACATCTATGAGCCTTCTCATTACGCTCCTAAATGTGACACTTCCAATTCGGTTTCCGGTCCAAGACCACACCTAAGTATTTCCCCTTGTCAGATTTCGAAATCGTCTTATTGAGGAGACGTGGTGCGTTAGATTGGCACACCTTCGTCTTCCTCGCAAACAGGCATATTTCAGTCTTCTCTGGGTTAACATTGAGACCTCTGAGTCTAGCCCAGTCATATGCCATATACAAGACCCTTTCGGCCCTTCAGCATAGCTGGTTCAGATCCTTACCCCATAGAAGTATTATAACATCGTCTTAAAATCCCTCCTCAGTCAGCATCCGTAATAGGTCATTTATGGTGGTCACTCATAGGAGTGGCGATAAAATGCCCCTCTGTGGCGTGCCTTGTGCCACTTTCCCCCTTATATTCTTGCCATGCGACATATAATTTATCCACCTGTTCCTTAGCATATGGTTTATCCAGTCTCTAAGGACCGGGGCCACCCGGTACTGTTCTAAGGTTTGGATCAGTGTGTCGGTCAGCCCCCTCGATGTCAATGCATACCGCCAGTGTGTACGTTTTGGCATCGATGGTTTGTTCTATTTTATGCACAACCTCGTGCAGGGCATTCTCCACCGACCTTCCAGATAGTCTGAATCTTTCTGTAGTAACGCCGGAAATATTCCATCTGGTCCGGGTGACTTAAATATCAACTTAATACCCACCTTATAGTAAACATGCAATTTGACTCGTCGAATTTCATTAAAGATGTTCGCACATAACACATCGTAGATAATCATTTTTCGCAAAATCTTTACATTGTAAAAAGATTTTCTTTGAAGTATATCAAAAATTCAAAGTAGTAAATTTTTAAATAATTTAAATAATATTTCACTCTGCTTAAATCTACGGTCAAGGTCAACAGAACTAAAAATTTTCTACTAGAATTTTCGTCCCTTATTCACTATTAGCTCCGTGTCAATTGCGTTAAATACTAGATTGTGAGGCTACCGAAGCACAGAAGTTAGCATGTCCGCCTATGACGCTGATCGCCTGGGTTCGAATCCTGACGAGACCATTTCAACGATGGTTTTCCCCTCCTAATGCTGGCAACATTTGCCATGTAAAACTTATGCCATGTAAAACTTCTCTCCAAAGAGGTGTCACACTGCGGCACGCCGTTCGGAGTCGGCTAAAAAAAGGAGGCCTCTTATCATTGACCTTAAACTTGAATCGGACTTCACTCAATGATATGTGAGAAGTTTGAACCAGTTCCTTAGTGGAATGTTCATGGGCAAAATTTGCATTTGGATAGCAAAAAACCTTTAAAAGTCAGCAAGTCGTCTTAAAGAGCCCTGTTCAAATTAAGATGTGTGCTTTACAATCTACTCTAGTTGGGACGGTTGTAAAGCACCATGATCCACTTGACATCGACCGCTGATGATATTTCTTGGTTGAAATTAAAATCGAGATACGGGTAACGAGTCAAATGCTTCTAGTAACAAAACACACTTTTGAGGGCCTTTCAATGTTTTTTGCTATACTATTCTTTGAATAGAAAGCATTAAATATGGATTTAAACAAACATTAACAATGGAATCCCAATTTAGTAAAACTTAAAAAAATTTCGTCTTCCAAAAATATTTTCGGTGAATTTTGTCATTAGCGAATGAAATTTTGTCTTTAGAAAAATTACATTATAATCTTCATCAATATTAAGTATCTACGCAGAATTTCGAGCGGGTAGCTTTACGCCTTTGGCCGCTATCGTGATTTCGACAGACGGACGGACATGGCTAGATTGACTCGTCGAGACGATCAAGAATATATAGATATATACTTTTTAGGAACTCATACGAATATTTCGAGGTGTTACACACGGAATGACTAGTAAACTAGTAAACCCCCAGCCTATGGTGGTGGGTATAAAAAGGAATTAAGTTCGGGCCGAACATTGGATACCCACAACCTCGGGTATATATGTAAACCCCTTTCGTCACAATCCAGTAAAAATTGGATAGTTTATGCACCCTTCGACGCGCGCATTGAGCGGTCTAATTAATATAAGTCACTGTTCAAATTTGTAGAACAAAATATTGGTATTTTTGGCAGCTTTATCAAAGTATAAACCGATCAGATGCATATAGAACACCAACGTCAAAAAGCCCAACATAAGTCACTACGTCAATGTGACATTTTTAAAAAAAAGGTACTACATTTTTAGATATCTGAAGGGGGGGCGGACCCTCCCCCTTATCCTAATTTTCAGAAACGCCAGGAGATGGGTGGCGCGATTTGTGCGAAGTTTTGTGTGTTCTCATATAGTACCCTAAAAATAAAAATTTGATATCCTAATTTCCCCACTCTTAAACCTACCAAACATATATTTAGACCACTCACGACAATATGGGACTCAAATGAAAGGTATTTAGGATAAGAAAACGTATCTGATATCAAATTGTCGGACCAGGTGCTAGGGGGACCACCCTATCTGGTCCCCCAGATACTTGGCCCTGAGAAAACATCAGCATCGTGCTCTTCTCTCAAATACCATGTATTTAAACCCCATATTGTCATTGGCTTAAGAGGAGTTTACATGATGAGGCGTCCCCCAAACCCATGGCCCCAAAATAGGTTATCAAATTCGTTTTCTAACCTCAAATACCTTTCATTTGAGCCACATAGTGGCATGGTCGAAAAACATTTTCTCTTTGGGTGTGTTTTGGGAAAGGGGTGATGCCCTAAATACATGGTCCGATATTTGGATATCAAATTCGTATTCTACTTCCAAATACCATTATTTGAGCCCCATATTGCGATGGTCACTAAAAACTGCTGTTTGTGTGGTATTTTGGGAAAGGGGTAGACCCCAGAAAATTGGTCCCGAAAATGGGCATCGATTCTTGCTCTACACCCCAAAACCTTTCATTAAAGCTCCACATTGACATGGTCGTTAAATATGACCAATTTATGGGTGTTTTGGGGATTGGGGTGGTCTCCCAAACACTAAGCCCGGAAAATATATCAGCAACGTGCTCTATTCTCATATATCTATATATCATTTATTTGAACCCCATATTGCCATTGGCCTCAATATTGGGCGTCAAATTCGTTTTCTAATCATATTTAAACTCCTTATTGCAAAAGTCAACAAATATGTCCGGTTTGGAGTATTGGCCCTAAAAACTATGAATATTTAGTTTCCCTCTCTTTAAGACCCAATTTGTCTTGGTGAAAAAATACGTCCTATTTGGGGTCGTTATGGTGGTGGGACGTCCGCTACACAGTTGGCCCCTAATGCTAATATCAGATGCGTGGTCTACTCCCACATACCTTTAATTTGATCCTCATATTTCTATATTCGGCAAACATGACCGGCCTGGGAGTGTTTTGGGGGATGGGCGGCCACTCAGTGAGTTGGCCTTGAAAATATATATCGGATTCGTCTTCCACTTTAAAAACCCTCTTATTTGAGCCTCTTATTGCAATAGCTATGGTCGTAAATTTGTCCCCTGTAGGGGATGTTTTTGGTGAGAGGCGGCCCCCAAACAATTAGTCCCATATTTGGGTATCAGATTCGTATTCTACATTCAAATACCTTTTATTTAAGCCCCATATTCCCGTGGTCAGTTAATTAGTCCTGTTTGGGGGGTATTTTGGGAAAGGACCCCCAGAAATGTGGTCTCACATTTGGACATCAGATTCATATTCTACTCGCAAATACCTTTCATGTGAGTCCCATATTGCCTTGGTCGGTAAATTAGTCCCATTTAGGGGTGTTCTGGGGCTTGGGGTGGTCCCCCTAGCACTTGGTCCGACAATTGGATATCAGATACGTTTTCTTATCCTAAATACCTTTCATGTGAGTCCCATATTGTCGTGATTGGTCTTAATATATGTTTGGTAGGTTTTAGGGTGGGGAAGCCCCCCTAGGTACCCCATCCGAAATTTGGATACCAAATTTTTATTTTTAGGGTACTATATGAGAGCACAAAAAAATTTCGCTTAAATCGCACCACCCATCTCCGAGATCTGGCGTTTCTGAAAATTGAGGGTCATTATGCACCATCTGTGAAAATTTCAAGAAAATCGGTTCAGCCGTTCCTGAGTCTATAAGGAACACACAAACATACAAACAAACCTACAAACAAACAAACTTACAAACAAACACAAATTGATTTTTATATATAAGAAGATTAACCTAATAATTTAAAAATAAATTTATTTTCTTTTTTAAACGTTCTCGATTCTCAGATGGGTTTATTATATCTTTCAGTTGATTAAATTGATAATATAGGTACCGAAAAGGAACATTATTGGCATAGTTGGTTCTATAATAAGAAATTTTCAAAAGATCAAAATATCTGGTAGGTCTGATAGGAACGTTAAAGACTATGAATTAATTTAGTCAAAAACGTAATGTTTAGCATGGTTCTACGACTTTTTATTGTAGGAAGCTTTATAAGATGTAATCGGTACTCATACGAAGATAATGAACTTCTGTCCCACCCATTTCGACGTAGACAAAATAATAGAAATTGTTTTTGAACCGATTCTATCAAATCAGAATGAATATTGTAGTACGGATCCCACACTACTGAACCGTAGTCGAGATTACTTCTGACTAGCGACGTATATAAGTTTTTCGTCACAGAGATATCATTAAGTTCTTTACTCCAGCGTTTCATGAAGCCAAGAGCAACACGTGCTTTGTTTACAACTATTGAGATGTGTTGACGGAAGTTTAAGCGTTGGTCTAGAAGCAATCCAAGGTCTCCAAAGCTATAGACTACTTCAAGTTGATTGGAACCTAAAAAGAAGCTAGTCTTAATAGAGGTTATTTTTGAAAATGATATGTGTTTGCATTTGGAAATATTAAGTTCAATAATGTTCTGGTTGCACCATTCGTAAAGAGTATCAAGATCATACTGAAAATAACACTGTTCATCAGGGTCTCTCGTCGATCTGAAGATATTTACATCATCTACATACATCAACTTATTCGAGTGCTTTAAAGTAAAACGGAGATCGTTTATGAACAAACAAAACAGCGCAGAGCCAAGATGACTACCCTGTGGAACACCTGAAGAGACAACAATTGATTTGGAACCTGCAGTACCAAATTTAACTCTTTGAGTACGTCCAGTCAAATAAAGTCAAGTAGCACAGTATAAAAAGTTGAAATCATTTCATCGATATCTTTAGATCTAAAAATTTCATTCCAATGAAGAGATGAGAGTAGTGAGTTCAGTTTGATGTAATCAGTTTTAGCAAAACAGTACACTTTTTCAATTGCTACATCTCTTTTAATTTTAAGAGTGGATGCCGGAGGATGTCTATCCTCAGGACTTAATTTGTAAAAGACAAAAATTTAACAATATGCCGATGCATTCATTAGAAATGCCATTTGGTATCACGTGTGTTAAATCATTTGACTCAAAAGAACGAATCCAGTTAATTTGATGAAGATTAAACTCACCAGGAGCAACAATGTATCGCTTAGTTGATATAACTGAAATGATGATTGGATTGCAGATACGTGTTTTAAACAAATATCCTCACACGAAGAGAGTGGGACGAAAGAACATGAAATAAATATTGAAACACTTTTCAAAAATATCTTTATGGCTTCAAATTCAATATCCAAGGAAGATTCCACTATTATTTCTTCAAAAGGAAATTCAGTGGAGAATTCTATTAGCACACCACCGCCAGATTTTTTCATTTTATCGTTCCGATGACGCCTATATATCTGATATTTGGAATGTAACATTTCAGAATCGTAAGCCTTATCGTGAAGCCAAGTTTCAGTAAAAGCGATAATATGATAATCGAAATTAAGGCTATCTGAGTAAAGAGACGAAAGTTTTTTGTTTAACCCTTTAACATTTTGATATACTAGAGATATGTGATCAACAGAAAATGAAAAATTCAGTTTTTTGGAATTACTTCAGAGTTAGAATTAGTTGGGAGGTAAACAACATCAGATCGAGGCGTATCCTTGAAGATATACTCTCAAATAAATGCCTTAGCAGGCCAAAAATCAGGTTTTATAATGACTTCAAAAATGTCTTCTGGAACAATGATTCGGAAAGAAGCTTTGCTACGCCTTTCATGATACTTAAATTTGTAAACACTCAATTCGACATTAATGTAAATCATTGATCTTATATATAACAAGTAAAAGCGTGCTTAGTTCGGCCAGACCGAATCTTATATACCCTCCACCATGGATCGCATTTGTCGAGTTCTTTTCCCGGCATCTCTTCTTAGGCAAAACAAGAAGTAAAATAGAGAGATCGATTTATATGGGAGCTGTATCGGGCTATATACCGATTCAGACCATAATAAACACGTATGTTAATGGTCATGAGAGAATCCGTCGTACAATATTTCAGGCAAATCGGATAATAATTGCGATCTCTAGAGGCTCAAGAAGTCAAGATACAGATCGGTTTATATGGCAGCTATATCAGGTTATGAACCGATTTGAATCATATTCGGCACAGTTGTTGGATATCATAACAAAATACTACGTGCCAAAACTCATTCAAATTGGATAAGAATTGCGCACTATAGAGGCTCAAAAAGTCAAAACCCCAGATCGGTGTATATGGCAGCTATATCAGGATATGGACCGATTTGAACCATACTTGGCACAGTTGTTGGATGTCATAACAAAACACGTCGTGCAAAATTTCATTCCAATCGGATAAGAATTGCGCACTCTAGAGGCTCAAGAAGTCAAGACCCAAGATCGGTTTATATGGCAGCTATATCAGGTTATAGACCGATTTGAACTATACTATGCACAGTTGTTGGATGTCATAACAAAATACGTCGTGCAAAATTTCATCCCAATCGGATAAGAATTGCGCCCTCTAGAGGCTCAAGAAGTCAAGACCCAAGATCAAAATTTCAAGCGGCTAGCTTTACTCCGTTGGAAGTTAGCGTGCTTTCGACAGACAGACGGACGGACGGACAGACGGACGGACATGGCTAGATCGGCATAAAATTTCACGACGATCAAGAATATATATACTTTATGGGGTCTCAGACGAATATTTCGAGTAGTTACAATCAGAATGACGAAATTAGTATACCCCCCACTTATGGTGGAGGGTATAAAAATCAATTTGTGTTTGTTTGTGTGTTCCTTATAGACTCAAAAACGGCTGAACCGATTTACTTCAAATTTTCACAGATGGTGCATAATGACCCCGTGGAGAAAATAGGGTACTAAATTTTTTGATATCTGAAGGGGGGGGCGGATCCAACCCCTTACCCTAATTTTTAGATACGCCAGATCTCGGAGATGGGTGGTGCGATTTAAGCGAAATTTTATGTGCTCTCATATAGTACCCTAAAAATAAAAATTTGATATCCAAATTTCGGATGGGGTACCTAGGGGGGCCGCCCCACCCTAAATCCTACCAAACATATATTTACACCAATCAGGACAATATGGATGTCAAATGAAAGGTATTTAGGATAAGAAAACGTATCTGATACCCAATTGTCGGACCAAGTGCTCGGGGGACCACCCTAAGCCCCAGAACACCCCTAAATCTGACATATATACCTTGGAAATATGGTAGTCAAATGAAAGGTATTTGCGAGTAGAATATGAATCTGATATCAAAATGTGGGACCACGTTTCTGGGGGTCCTTTCCCAAAACACCCGCCAAACATGACCTTTTTACTGATCATGGGAATATGGTGCTTAAATAAAAGGAATTTGAATGTAGAATACGAATCTGATATCCAAATATGGGACCAAGTGTTTGGGGAGCCGCCGCTCACCAAATCATCCCCCAAAGGGGTCAAATTTACGACCATAGCAATATGGGGCTCAAATGAAAGGTCTTTGGGAGTAAAGCACGAATTTGATATCAATATTCGGGAAAATTGTCTACAGGGCCACGCCACCTCCACAACACCACCCAAATATTAAATATTTTCTTACTATTGCAATATGAGGCTCAAATAAGAGGGTTTTTAAGGTGGAACACGAATCCGATATATATTTCCAAGGCCAACTCACAGAGTGGCCGCCAATCCCCAAAACACCCCCCAAGCCGGTCATGTTTGCCGACTATAAATATGGAAATATGGGGCTCAAATTAAAGGTATGTGGGAGTAGACCACGTATCTGATATCAACATTAGGGGCCAACTGTCTAGCGGACGTCCCACCACCACAACAACCCCCAAATTGAACGTATTTGCTCACCAAGACAATTTGGGTCTTAAAGAGAGTGGAACTAAATATTCAAAGTGTTTAAGGCCAATACCCCAAATCGGACATATTTCCTGACTTTGCAATAAGCAGTTTAAATGAGATTAGTAATCGAATTTGATATACAATTTTGAGGGCATTGGCAATATGGGGTTCAAATAAGTGATATATAGATATATGAGAATTGAGCACGTTGCTGATATATTTTCCGGGCTTAGTGTTTGGGGGACCACCCCAATCTCCAAAACACCCATAAATCGGGCATATTTACCGACCATGCCAATGTGGAGCTTCAATGAAAGGTATTGGGGGGGAGAGCAAGAATTGATACCGATTTTCGGGACCAATTTTCTGGGGGTCTACCCCTTACCCAAAGTATCCCACAAACAGCAAATTTTTCGTGACTATCGCAATATGGGGCTCAAATAAAGGGTTTTTGGGAGTAGAATACGACTTTGATATCCAAATGTAGGACCATGTATTTGGGGCATCACCCCTTTCCTAAAACATCCCCAAAGGGAAAAAGTTTTTCGACCATGCCAATATGTGGCTCAAAGGAAAGGTATTTGAGATTAGATATCGAATTTTATAACCTATTTTGGGGCCATGTGTTTGGGAGACGCCTCATCGTGTAAACTCCTCTTAAGCCAATGGCAAGATGGGGGTTTAAATAAATGACATTTGGGAGAAGAGCACGATGCTGATATTTTTTCAGGGCCAAGTATCTGGTGGACCACCTCTCCCCCGAAAACACCACTAAATCACACATTATGAGAATATCGGGCTGAAATGAAGTATTTTAACAATGGAGTACACCTTACATCCAAACTTAAATTCATAGATCAATAAAGATCATGTGGGATTCAGATAAAGGCACTTATATTGTTAAACTGTTAGTCAAGTTAGCATGGTATTTCACTAAAAGATCTTTAATTGTCGAAAATAAATATTCCAAGGAAACTTTTGTTCCATATAAAGTAAAACAAGGCGCAGCGTAGCGGGCCCGGTCAGCTAGTTTTATATAATATAACATGCCATCGGTGGAAGTTTCAGCAGCAAATTTGGCTGCAAAATCGCTTTCTTATTCGGGGCAATTTTTAGTGGTTTAGGAGTCGTAGGTGGTAGTTTGGGTGTAGCTTGTGGAGTGTAAAATGTTGTTGTGCCAGACGGTAAGGGAGAGACACTAGGAGCACTTGTTGAAGCAGCTGTGCTCGATGGAGTCAATAGGCCAGAAAGCGGCAGAGTATTTAGTCTCATGTAATCGGCGACTAAACTAGTTGATGGTTGTTGATCCATTGTAATTTCAATATTAGATGGAACTACGTTTATATTAGGATTCAATGGTTTTTTCTTTTACGCATTGAATCGATGGGTGATTACAGAAAATTCTCCAGGCATGATGCATTTTCAAAAACTATTTTGCATCTTGCAAATTTTTCCATTAATTATTAATTGTTTCGAATTCACTGCGAGTATTCTTAATAAATGCATAAAACTCACCATCGAATACTTTACACTTTGCACAACACCAACGAAGTTCTCTGTCTTCTCTTATGTTATCGGCAGTTCTTGCAGAAAGTTCGACGCACTTTGCTTGATAAGTCGTATAACATCACCAGCAAGATACCATAGGTTCTTCGATTTTTATACCCACCACCGATGGATGGGGGTATATTCATTTTGTCATTCCGTTGGCAACACATCGAAATATCCATTTCCGACCCTATAATGTATATATATTCTTGATCAGCGTAAAAAGCTAAGACGATCTAGACATGTCCGTCCGTCTGTCCGTCTGTCTGTTGAAATCACGCTACAGTCTTCAAAAATTGAGATATTGAGCTGAAACTTTGCAAATATTCTTTTTTTGTCCATAAGAAGGTTAAGTTCGAAGATGGGCCAAATCGGACTATATCTAGATATAGCCCCATATAGACCGATCCGCCGATTAAGGGTCTTAGGCCCATAAAAGCCACATTTATTATCCGATTTTGCTGAAATTTCGGACAGTGAGTTTTCTTAGCCCCTTTGACATCCTTCGCCAATTTGGCCCAGATCGGTCCAGTTTTGGATATAGCTGCCATATAGACAGATATGGATATAGCTGCCATATATATGGCAGCTATATCCAAATCTGGACCGATCTAGTCCAAATTCTCGAAGGATGTCAAAGGGTCTAACACAACCCAGTGTCCCAAATTTCAGCAAAATCGGATAAGAAATATGGCTTTTATGGGCCTAAGACCTTAAATCGGCGGATCGGTCTATATGGGGGCTATATCAAGATATAGTCCGATATAGCTCATCTGCGAACTTAACCTGCTTATTTTTTTCCTTGTTTGAACCGTTGAGTGGAACGGACCTATTGTTATTTCACTCCGCAAGAATTTTCCTGTAACTCGTAATAGATCATTATTTTTGGAGGAAATATGTAAGTTACTCAGGGATAGTTACATTAGAGGTATCCATTAGGCGGTTGATGATCTGCGTCTATTTCCAGTGGAGCAGGAGATCTAGAGTCCGGGAGTAGGCTTGCAATGGACTCCAAAGACCCAACAGCTGCTCTGGTGGTATAAGGCCATATCTTGTTGTCTGCTAATGAAACCTGGTGGAGCGGCTGCACCAGGCTCCGACCGACGACTGGTCAGACAAGGCAGAATATATTCCTTCTTCAAATGCCTATAATTTGCCTAGGCCATCGGCCTTCCCCGGTAAACCAAAACGTTCTTTATGAGGTTGGAATAATAGAAGACGCATCGCTCTCTGGTTTATTAAGCGGCTTGGTGCAAATGATCCTAAGGCTCTTACTTATAGGGTGAGAGATTCCTTAAATTGGGCTCGGGAATTCGTTGCACAGGCTACCCCGAAGAGTACACGTCTAGATTCGGAAACTGCACCACAGTTAGCCAAAAGGCTGCTGTCACCTGGAGGGCAGCCCATGCCTAAAAGAACTAGGGCGAACAACTGTAAGATGGGCCCAAGAACTTTTGATAATGTCGCTAGGGACAGTTTTGTGATGGCAGTTGTCCACAAGGGAGAAGAACTGGGCTGCATACCTAGCAATAATTCGAGTGGGATAGTCAATGGACTGTCAGCAGTATACTTCGATGTCCTTGCGGAATTTCCTGGGGCTCCTCTAGTTTGTGACGATGCAGGCTGGTATCGAGGCCGATACAGACTAATTGCCTTCGGGGATCAACGCTTAATTGAAATGTATCGTTGTGCGCTAAAAAGATTGGTAAGATCTGGCCAGGTGCTGCACAAGATTTAGTCAAGAAGGAAGATATTGCTTCTCGGCCAATGGCGCATGCATGGATACCAAGGATTCCCTCAGATCCTGAAGCGATACTTGGAAGACTAAGGGAATGTAATCCCAATCTTTCAACCACCAACTGGAAGATTGGTAGACTGGACGAGGCTGTTGGTAACCGGAGACATGCAGTATTTGTACTTAACTCCGGCTGTCTCGCAGACCTCAACAAGTCTGAAGGGGATGTATCCTACGGATTCAACAAGTTGAAACTGAAGGTCTATAGAAGCGGTGGGGTTGGGGAATCAGGAGACAACTCAGCTGTTGTTGTTGAACACTTGCCTGAGGAACTATCAACCACATCGCTAAAGTCTGGCGGATTGCAGGAGACTGAAAATCCCCCTGCCACAATCGAGACAGGAGGGGATGGCATCGAAACGGGACCCAACAAACCCTATGTGGGTGGGTCACAAAGTTGGACTGTTCTCAAAGTGCGCGCCATCGGAGAAGCACGGAACTCAGAAAGTACTTCGACAGCAGCAGTTAGTGAAGAATCTAAGGAGAAATCGTCCACACCGCAAGTGCCCAGTGTCCTGAGGAAGAGTGATTCCACAGCTTTCTTACCTGCCCCATGGATGCGTACGGAAGCTCATCATGACATGTTCTAACGAATCTTGTGAGGATGACCTCCTGGTGGAGTCAGAAGACGAGGCGAACACAACAGTGGTGAAAGTTCCGAATCCTGACTATGGTCCGGTTTCTACAGATAAATCTCCACCATTGTAAGGCCGCTTCGGCGGCACTAAAGGTCCTCCTGATGGCTGGGTGATTTGACGTGGTTCTTATCCAGGAACCATGGGTGCGTGGAGGAATTGTTAGTGGACTAAAAATTGCGGGATTTAAACTTCTCACGGGGTACGGGGATTGGGAGACACGGAGCCTATATTCTTGCAAAGGATAGTCTAAATATTTTTCTTCTCCCGTCGCTAAGCACTGAGATTTATTAGTAGCCAGCCTTGAAATAAACAAGTCTCATTACTGGCTGGCTTCTCTAAATATGCTACACGATTCAGAGATGCCGCCTTCAAACCATAAGTCGCTGGTAGAAGCTGCTTCTGTAGGGAATAAAGCCTCACTGTAGGAAGTGATGCTAATGCATGTAATCTGGCGATTTGTAATAATGTAATGTTTATTAATGTAATAAACCGACCTTTATTACCAGGAACAGGCAGGAGGTACTAGATATTAGCTTTGTATCGGAAGATTTAAGTGGAAGAATTTACGACTGGGAATTGTTGGATGACCACAGCTTCTCCGATCCAAGGGCCAAGACTTTAAATCGAGTTATCGGTCTACATGGCAGCTATATCCAAATCTGGACCGATTTGGGCCAAGTTACATAAAAATGTCGAAGATCCTAACACAAAACACTGTCCCAAATTTCGACGAAATCGGACAATAAATGCCTCTTTTATGGGCCAAAGACCCTTAATCGGAGGATCGGTCTATATGGCAGCTATATCCAAATCTGGACCGATCTGGGCCAAATTGACGAAAGATGTCGATGGGCCTAACACAATTCACTGTCCCGAATTTTATCATAATCGGATAATAAATGTGGCTTTTGTGGGCCTAAGAACCCTAAATCGGAGGATCGGTCTATATGGGGGCTATATCAAGATATAGTCCGATATAGCCCATCTTCGAACTTAACCTGCTTATGGACAAAAAAAGAATCTGTGCAAAATTTCAGCTCAATATCTCTGTTTTTAAAGACTGTAGCGTGATTTCAACAGACAGACGGACAGACCGACGGACATGTCTAGATCGTCTTAGATTTTTACGCTGATCAAGAATATATATACTTTATAGTGTCGGAAATGGATATTTCGATGTGTTGCAAGCGGAATGACAAAATGAATATACCCCCATCCTTCGGTGGTGGGTATAAAAAGGAAGTGGAAGCGACGGAGGATATAGACATAGTGGTCAAGCGGATCACGAAGGCGCTGAATGACTCGCTTGTGTCAGCATGCCCTAGTGCCAAGCGAAGGGGCAAAAAGCGACCGCCATGGTGGACCCCAGAGCTGGTTGGTCTAAGGAAGGACTGCAGAAAACTCTTCAACAGAGCAAAAGCGACAAGAGCACCATACGATTGGGACATCTATAAGGCTGAACTAAGAAAATATAAGGGCGAGCTTAGAAAGGCTCAGAACAAATCCTGGGTAGAATTCTGCAGAACAAATCCGTGGAGGATACATTTGAGGCCTGTAGGCTAAGGAAGACCCTACCACATGAAGGCGAAAGATTTTCGTCCTATTAGTCTGTCATCCTTTATTCTGAAGACTCCTGAGAGGTTGGTAGAAACATATCTTAGGGCAAAGATCCCTGGAGATCGCCTGTAGCTGCAGCAACATGCATATGATAAAGGCAAATCTACTGAAACAGCCCTTCACGACCTAGTCGGCTACATAGAGGGTTCTCTCGCTGTCAAGGAATATGCAATGGTAGGATTTTTTGACATTCAAGGTGCTTTCAATAATGTAAAACCGACGTCAATCATGAAAGAAAGTTAATTAACAACTTACTTACTAAAAGATGCATTACGGGAGGCTTGGCATCTGTGGATCTAAAAAGATGAGTCAGTAGAGGAACACCTCAAGGAGGTGTACTGTCTCCTCTACGTTGGAATATAGTAATTAACAATATATTATTGTCTCTGGAAGAAAAAGGCGTATGCTGATGACGTGGCAATTGCGGTTAGGGGAAAATTTCCCAGCACTCTAAGAGATATACTTCAGGAAGCTCTACGTGCAACAGCAAAGTGGGCTGGGTATAAATCCATGCAAGACAGAAGTATTTTTTTTCAGCAGGAGATACAAGTTGAACATAGTGGAACCTGTCTCCTTGGGTGGAGAGAAAGTTCCATTTACAGAAAGCGCAAAATAGCTGGGTGTTTTGCTGGACAAGAAATTGAACTTCAAATCCCATACTTTAGAAAGGGCAAAAAAGGCCATTCTTGCCCTATACGCCTGCAAGAGAGCCATTGGCAAAAGTTGGTGGTTTAAACAGCGTGTCATGCATTGGGTATATACTGCAGTTGTCAGACCTATAATGCTATATGGTGTTGTGGTCTGGTGGATGGCGCTTCAAAAATGCACCTGCTGCTCAATACTTAACCGGATCAAAAGGATGTCTTCTTTGTGCATCACAGCCGCACTGATCCACAGAATTTAATGCTTCATCTTATGCCTCTGGACATTGTGGCTACCCAATTTGCAGCGACCACTGCCGTGAGGTTAAGGGAGCTTTCTCAATGGTCATGTGGCGGCTACGGACACTGCGTTATCCTTGATACAATATCCGATGTTCTAAACAGTGTGGATAACACCGTACCTGAGCCGCTTTTTGATAAAAGTTACTGTACCACTATTTCTGATGGAACCGATTGGAACTACGGTATCACTGGTAACAGAAGTTACATACATAGACTTCTATACGATTGGTTCCAAACTAAACGGCCAGGTGGGCTTTGGGGTGTACTCTTAAATCTAGAAGTGGTTAAATCGAAACCTTCTATCCATCATGACAGGTCAGTGTCTAATCGGAAAACATGCTGACAAACTGAAGGTTGCCAGCAATGTCTTTTGCAGAAGCTGTAGGGACATCGAAGAAGAAGAGACTATAGAACACCTTCTGTGTGTGTCCCGCACTAGCAGTTAGGAGTTCCATTTTAGGTTCTCATTTATTTCAGAACCTGTCTGATTTAACGGTTGTGAACATTCGCAAGTTATTGGGCTTTTTAAAGCGATCTGGATGGTTCAACGTTAGGAACTAGAAGACATCTTCCTTCTTCTGTTCCTGTGGTATCACAATGGACGAAAACATCTAAGTGAGTCTGATGGCAGACAGCCACTTATACCTAACCTAACCTAACCTGCTTATGGACAAAAGAAGAATCTGTGCAAAGTTTCAGCTCAATATCTCCATTTTTAAAGACTGTAGTTTGATTTCAACAGACAGACAGACGGGCATGGCTAGATCATCTTAGATTTTTACGCTGATCAAGATAAAAATTCTAAACACAAAATTTCAAGGACATTTTTAATGGCAATAATTCAAAGAAAGACAAAATTTTTCTATAGAGAACGCTGAATAAGATTATTTCTTCAATGAAATTTTTTTAAAGATTCAATTTCAATAAAATGTTTCTAAATACAAAATTTTAACCAAACTCCTTCAAAAGACAAAACTTAAATTTAATTTTTTTCTGTCATAGTTTCAATTAAAGTTGTCTAAAGACAAACTTTCAATGAAATTGTTTTATTGAGAAAATTTCAAATAATTTTTTTCTAAAGACAAAATTTTATTGAATTTATTATACCCTCCACCATAAGATGTCATACTAATTTCATAAGATGTATACTAATTTCGTCATTCTGATTGTAACTACTCGAAATATTCGTCTGAGACCCTATAAAGTATATATATTCTTGATCGTCGTGAAATTTTATGTCGATCTAACCATGTCCGTCCGTCTGTCCGTCCGTCTGTCTGTCGAAAGCACGCTAACTTCCGAAGGCGTAAAGCTAGCCGCTTGAAATTTTGCACAAATACTTCTTATTAGTGTAGGTCGGTTGGTATTGTAAATGGGCCATATCGGTCCATGTTTTGATATCGCTGCCATATAAACCGATCTTGGGTCTTGATTTCTTGAGCCTCTAGAGTGCGCAATTCTTATCCGATTGGGATGAAATTTTGCACGACGTGTTTTGTTATGATATCCAACAACTGTGTCAAGTATGGTTCAAATCGGTCTATAACCTGATATAGCTGCCATATAAACCGATCTTGGGTCTTGACTTCTTGAGCCTCTAGAGTGCGCAATTCTTATCCGATTGGAATGAAATGTTGCACGACGTGTTTCGTTATTATATACAACAGTTGCGCCAAGTATGGTTAAAATCGGTCCTTTAACCTGATATAGCTGCCATATAAACCGATCTGGGGTCTTGACTTCTTCAGCCTCTAGAGTACGCAATTCTTATCCGATTGGAATGAAATTTTGTACGACGTGTTTTGTTATGATATCCAACAACTGTGCGAAGTATGGTTCAAATCGGTCCATAACCTTATATAGCTGTCATATAAACCGATCTTGGGTATTGACTTCTTGAGCCTCTAGAGGGCGCAATTCTTATCCAATTTGAATGAATTTTGGCACATAGTATTTTGTTATGATATCCAAATATGGTTCAAATCGGTTTTTAATCTGATATAGCTGTCATATAAACAGATCTGGGGACTTGACTTCTTGAGCTTCTAAAGGGCGCAATTTATATCCGATTTGGCTGAAATTTCGCAAGACGATTTTTATTGTTACTTTCAACAACTATGTCAAATAAAGTACAAGTCGGTTCATAACCTGATTTAGCTGCCATATAAACCGATCTTGGCCACGTATGTTAATGGTCATGAGAGAATCCGTCGTACAAAATTTCAGGCAAATCGGATAATAATTGCGACCTCTAGAGGCTCAAGAAGTCAAATCAGGTTATGAACCGACTTGTACTTTATTTGACATA
This sequence comes from Stomoxys calcitrans, assembly GCF_963082655.1. NCBI lineage: Eukaryota > Metazoa > Arthropoda > Insecta > Diptera > Muscidae > Stomoxys > Stomoxys calcitrans. Next base: position 67,061,684 of record NC_081552.1, read on the forward strand.
GTTGTTGAAAGTAACAATAAAAATCGTCTTGCGAAATTCCAAATCGGATAGAAATTGCGCCCTTTAGAAGCTCAAGAAGTCAAGTCCCCAGATCTGTTTATATGACAGCTATATCAGATTATGAACCGATTTAAACCATATTTGGCACAGTTGTTGGATATCATAACAAAATACCCAAGACCCAAGATCGGTTTATATGACAGCTATATAAGGTTATGGACCGATTTGAACCATACTTCGCACAGTTGTTGGATATCATAACAAAACACGTCGTACAAAATTTCATAACAATCGGATAAGAATTGCGCACTCTAGAGGCTGAAGAAGTCAAGACCCCAGATCGGTTTATATGGCAGCTATATCAGGTTAAGGACCGATTTTAACCATACTTGGCACAACTGTTGTATATAATAACGAAACACGTCGTGCAAAATTTCATTCCAATCGGATAAGAATTGCGCACTCTAGAGGCTCAAGAAATCAAGACCCAAGATCGGTTTATATGGCAGCTATATCAGGTTATACACCGATTTGAACCATACTTGGCACATTTGTTGGATATCATAACAAAACACGTCATGCTAAATTTCATTCCAATCGGATAAGAATTGCGCACTCTAGAGGCTCAAGAAAACAAGACCCAAGATCGGTTTATATGGCAGCTATATCAAAACATGGACCGATATGGCCCATTTACAATACCAACCGACCTACACTAATAAGAAGTACTTGTGCAAAATTTCAAGCGGTTAGCTTTACTCCTTCGGAAGTTACGGTGCTTTCGACAGAGAGACGGACGGACGGACGGATATGGCTAGATCGACATAAAATTTCACGACGATCAAGAATATATATACTTTATAGGGTCTCAGACGAATATTTCGAGTAGTTACAATCAGAATGACGAAATTAGTATACCCCCCATCTTATGGTGGAGGGTATAAAAAAGGATATAAGAAAAGATTTGCTCTGCTATTAGAGCGATATTAAGATACGGTCCGGTTTGGACCACAATTAAATTATATTTATGTTGGAGACCTGTATAAAATGTTAGACAATTCGAATAAGAACTGCGCTCTTTGTGGGCTCAAGAAGTAAAATAGAGAGATCGATTTATTTGGGAGCTGTATCGGGCTATAGACCGATTCAGACCATAATAAATACGTATGTTAATGGTCATAAGAGAATCCGTCGTATAAAATTTCAGGCAAATCGGATAATAATTGTGACTTCTAGAGTCAAGATCCAAGATCGGTTTATATGGCAGCTAAATCAGGTTATGAACCGACTTGTACTTTATTTGACATAGTTGTTGAAAGTAACAATAAAAATCGTCTTGCGAAATTTCAGCCAAATCGGATAGAAATTGCGCCTTTTAGAAGCTCAAGAAGTCAAGTCCCCAGATCTGTTTATATGACAGCTATATCAGATTATGAACCGATTTGAACCATACTTGGCACAGTTGTTGGATATCATAACAAAATACTATGTGCCAAAATTCATTCAAATTGGATAAGAATTGCGCCCTCTAGAGGCTCAAGAAGTCAAGACCCAAGATCGGATTATATGGCAGCTATATTAAAACATGGACCGATATGGCCCATTTACAATACCAACCGACCTACACTAATAAGAAGTATTTGTGCAAAATTTCAAGCGGCTAGCTTTACTACTTCGGAAGTTAGCGTGCTTTCGACAGACAGACGGACGGACGGACGGACAGACGGACGGACATGGCTAGATTGATATAAAATTTCACGACGATGAAGAATATATATACTTTATGGGGTCTCAGACGAATATTTCGAGTAGTTATAATCAGAATAACGAAATTAGTATACCCCCCCATCTTATGGTGGAGGATGTAAAAAGGATATAAGAAGAGATTTGGTCTGCTAATCGAGCGATATCAAGATATGGTCCGGTTTGGACCACAATAAAATTATATGTTGGAGACCTGTGAAAAATGTCAGCCAATTCGAATAAGAATTGCGCCCTTTGGGGGCTCAAGAAGTCAAGACCCAAGATCGATTTATATGGGAGCTGTATCGGGCTATATACCGATTCAGACCATAATATGTTGTATGTTGATGGTCATGATAGAATCCGTCGTACAAAATTTCAGGCAAATCGGATAATAAATGCGACCTCTAGAGGCTCAAGAAGTCAAGATCCCAGATCAGTTTATATGGCAGCTATATCAGGTAATGAAACGATTTGAACCTTATTTGACACAGTTGTTGAAAGTAAGAATAAAATACTTCATGCACAATTTCAGCCAAATCGGATAGGAATTGGGCCCTCTAGAAGCTCATGAAGTCAAGTCCCCAAATCGGTTTATATGAGAGCTATATCAGGTTATTAACCGATTTGAACCATATTGGCACAGTTCTTGGATATCATAACAAAACAAGTCGTGCAAAATTTCATCCCAATAGGATAAGAATTGCGCACTCGAGAGACCCAAGAAACCAAGACCCAAGATCGGTTTATATGACAGCTATATTAAAACATGGACCGATATGGCCCATTCACAATACCAACCGACCTAATCTAATAAGAAGTATTTGTGCAAAATTTTAAACGGCTAGCTTTACTCCTTCGGAAGTAAGCGTACTTTTAGCAGACAGTTAGTTAGTTAGTTACTTAGTTAGTTAGTTAGATATTTAGTTACTTAGTTAGTTAGTAAGTTAGTTAGTAAGTTAGTTAGTTAGTTAGTTAGTTAGTTAGTTAGTTAGTTAGTTAGTTAGTTAGTTAGTTAGTTAGTTAGTTAGTTAGTTAGTTAGTTAGTTAGTTAGTTAGTTTGTTTGTTTGTTTGTTTGTTTGTTTGTTTGTTTGTTTGTTTGTTTGTTTGTTTGTTTGTTTGTTTGTTTGTTTGTTTGTTTGTTTGTTTGTTTGTTTGTTTGTTTGTTTGTTTGTTTGTTTGTTTGTTTGTTTGTTTGTTTGTTTGTTTGTTTGTTTGTTTGTTTGTTTGTTTGTTTGTTTGTTTGTTTGTTTGTTTGTTTGTTTGTTTGTTTGTTTGTTTGTTTGTTTGTTTGTTTGTTTGTTTGTTTGTTTGTTTGTTTGTTTGTTTGTTTGTTTGTTTGTTTGTTTGTTTGTTTGTTTGTTTGTTTGTTTGTTTGTTTGTTTGTTTGTTTGTTTGTTTGTTTGTTTGTTTGTTTGTTTGTTTGTTTGTTTGTTTGTTTGTTTGTTTGTTTGTTTGTTTGTTTGTTTGTTTGTTTGTTTGTTTGTTTGTTTGTTTGTTTGTTTGTTTGTTTGTTTGTTTGTTTGTTTGTTTGTTTGTTTGTTTGTTTGTTTGTTTGTTTGTTTGTTTGTTTGTTTGTTTGTTTGTTTGTTTGTTTGTTTGTTTGTTTGTTTGTTTGTTTGTTTGTTTGTTTGTTTGTTTGTTTGTTTGTTTGTTTGTTTGTTTGTTTGTTTGTTTGTTTGTTTGTTTGTTTCTTTCTTTGTATGTTTCTTATAGACTCAGAAACGGCCGAACCGATTTTCTTCAAATTTTCACAGGTGGTGCGTAATGACCCCGTGGTGAAAATAGGGTACTACATTTTTGATATCTGAAGGGGGGGGGGGGGGGGGGGGCGGACCCTCCCCCTTAGCCAAATATTCAGAAACGCCAGATCTCGGAGATGGGTGGTGCCAATTAACCGAAATTTTGTGTGCTCTCATATAGTACCCTAAAAATAAAAATTTGATATCCAAATTTCGGATGGGGTACCTAGGGGGCCACCCTAAAACTTACCAAGATTTATCTGAAAGATATTTAGGATATATATGAAAGATATTTAGGATAAGAAAACGTATCTGATATCCAATTGTCGGGCAAAGTGCAAGGGGACCACCCCAAGCCTTAAAACACCCCTAAATCGGACATATTTACCGACCATGGCAATGTGGGACTCAAGTAAAAGGTATTTGCGGGGGTCCACCTCTTTCCCAAAACACCCCCCAAAGAGGACCTATTTACTGGCCATGGGAATATGGGGCTTAAGTAAAAGGTATTTGAATGTAGAATACGAATCTGATATCCAAATATGGGACCAAGTGTTTGGGGGGCCGTCTCTCACTACAAACATCCCCCAAAGGGGACAAATTTGCGACCATAGCAATATGGGGTTCAAATGAAACGTCTTCGGGAGAAAAGCACGAATTTGATATCAATATTCGGGAAAAGTGTTTATGGGGCCACCCCACCGCCACAACACCACCCAAATAGTAAATATTTGCTGACTATTGCAATATGAGACTAAAATAAGAGGGTTTTTAAAGTGGAACTGGAATCCGATATATATTTTCAAGGCCAACTCACTGAGTGGCCGTCCATCCAACAAAATACCCCCATGCCGGTCATATTTGTCGACTATGGAGATATGGGGGTCAAATTAAAGGTATGTGGGAATAGACCACGTAGCTAATATCAACATTAGGTGCCAACTGTCTAGCGCACGTCCCACCACCATAACAACCCCCAAATTGGACATATTTGCTCACCAAGACAACTTGGGTCTTAAAGAGAGTGGGACTAAATATTCATAGTTTTTAGGGCCAATACTCCAAACCGGACATATTTGCTGAATTTTGCAATAAAATGAGATTAGAAAACGAATTTGATATCCACTTTTGAGGGCAATGGCAATATGGGATTTAAATAAATGATATATAGATATATGAGAATAGAGCACGTTGCTGATATATTTTTCAGGCTCAGTGTTTGGGGGACCACCTCAATCCCCAAAACACCCCTAAATCGGGCATATGTGGAACTTAAATGAAACGAATTGGGGCGTAGATCAAGAATTGATACCCATTTTCGGGACCAATTTTCTGGGGGTCTACCCCTATCCCAAAATACACCACAAAGAGCAGTTTTTTACTGACTGAGCAATATGGGGCTCAAATAAAGGTATTTGGGAGTAGAATACGAATTTGATATCCATATGTAGGGCCATGTTTTTAGGGCATCATCCCAAAACACCCCCAAAGGAAAAAAAATTTCGACCATGCCAATATGTGGCTCGAATGAAAGGTATTTGAAATTAGAAAACGAATTTGATAACCTATTTTGGGGCCACGTGTTTGGGGGACGCCTCATCCTTTAAACTTCTCTTAGGCCCATGGCAATATGGGGTTTAAATAAATTGTATATGAGAGAAGAACACGATGTTGGTATTATTTCAGGGCCAAGTAACTTGGGGCCCACCTCTCCCCCGAAAACACCACAAAATCAGACATCATGAGAATATCGGGCTGAAATAAAGTATTTTAAGAATGGAGTACACCTTACATCCAAACTTAAATTCGTAGACCAATAAAGATCATGTGGGATTCAGATAAAGGCACTTATATTGTTAAACTGTTAGTCAAGTTTGCATGGTATTCCACTAAAAGATCTTTAATTGTCGAAAATATATATTTCAAGGAAACTTTTGTTCCATATAAAGTAAAAGAAGGCGCAACGGAGCGGGCCCGGGTCAGCTAGTATAGTATATATATCTTCTCGACATCCTGAGTCTATCAAGCCATGTCCGTCCGTCCTCCCGTCTGTCGAAATCACGACAGCAGTCGAACGATTAAAACTACCTGTACTGAAATTTTTTACAGATAATAAATATTGATAAAGGTCGTAGGGGATTGTAAATGAGCCATATCGGTTCTGATTTGGATATAGTTCCCATATATACCGTTCTCTCGATTTGACTTCTTTAGGCCCTGGAATCCGCAATTTATGACTTGCAACGACTATGCCAAGTACCGTTCAAATCGGTCAAGAACCCAATATAGCAGTCATGCCTGCTTTCCATTTTCCAGCAAACAAAAACTGTTGTTTTAGCAAACATTTTTGCTGTTTTTAATAACAAATTTCGTTGAGTGATACAACATAGCCTGTATATTCATAAACATTTCACTTTAATCAAAAAGCAACACTTATAATTCCCCCAGGTATATTTGTTTGCCTTAAGCATCCATTTTGATATTAACACCCTTCCGATTGAAATAGTTGAAGATGATCTAATAAACATCACATAAACCACATTGTAACGAGAGGGGAGTTGATAATTATTCAATTTAAATGCGAACATAGAAAGAAAGAAATGAATATTAGAACGAATGCATTATTATTATAGCCGCCACCATAGGATGGGGGTACACTCATAGAAAAACTTTTGCTAAAAATAGCAAACACTGTCTGCTAAATATATTAATATTAGTAGTTAATTTTGCTGCTATTGTAGCAGTAGTTCTGCTATTACAGCAGTAGTTCTGCGATTTCAGAGCAGCAGGCTAACTGCTGAAAAGTCTGTTGTTTGCTAAAATGACTGGTGCCTAATTATGAACGAGATGAAGAATCATGTAAAATGTGCTAAGTTCGGCCGAATCTTGGGAACCCACCATCATGGATTTTGCTAAAAATTTGTACAAACTAAATTTAGCTAAAAGTCATACCAAACTTCTGTCAAAGCAGCAAAAATTAAAGTCTCTAGGAACAGTACAAGGATAATATAGAAACCGGTTTATATAGGAGCTATATCAGGTTATAGACTGATTTGGCCCGTACTTGACACAGTTGTTTGAAGACGTAACAGAACACCACATTCAAAATTTTGCCAAATCGGAAACAATTGCGGCTTTTAAGAACACAAGAAGTCAAATCGGGCGATCGGTTTATATGGAAGCTTTATAAGGTTATAGACCGATTAGACCGTACTTGGCACAGTTGCTAGAAGACAGAACAAGAACAGAAGAAGAGAACAATTGCGGCTTATAAGAACTCAAGAAGTCAAATCGGGAAATCAGTTTATATGGGAGGTATATCAGTTTTTTTTACTTATTTGGCCCATACTTGACACAGTTGCTGGAAGTCGTAACAGAACACCGCATGCAAAATACCAGCCAAATCGTTAAAAATTGCGGCTTGTAAGTATTCAATAGGTCAAATCTGGAAATCGGTTTATATGGGAGCTAATTCAGATTATAAACCGATTGATATCGTACTTGGCACAGTTGTTGGAAGTCACAGCAGAACACTACATGCAAAATTTCAGCCAAATCAGACAAAAATTGCGGCTTGTAAAAACTCACGAAGTCAAGCCGGGAAATCGGTTTATATGGGAGCTATATATCAGGTTATGAACTGATTTAGACCGTTCTTAGCACAGTTATTGGAAGTCATAGCAAAACACCACGTGCTCAATTTAAGCCAAATCGGACAAAAATTGCGGCTTGTAAGGTTTCAAGAAGTCAAATCGTGAGATCAGTTTATATTGGACCTATATCAGGATTAGACCGATTTGGAAAGTACTTGTCACAGTTGTTGGAAGTCATAGCAAAACACTACATGCAAAATTTCAGCAAAATCGGACAAATATTGCGGCTTGTTAGGGCTCAAGAACTCAAATCGAGAGATTGCGGCTTGTAAGAACTCACGAAGTCAAGCCGGGAAATCGGTTTATATGGGAGCTATATATCAGGTTATGAACTGATTTAGACCGTTCTTAGCACAGTTATTGGAAGTCATAGCAAAACACCACGTGCTCAATTTAAGCCAAATCGGACAAAAATTGCGGCTTGTAAGGTTTCAAGAAGTCAAATCGTGAGATCAGTTTATATTGGACCTATATCAGGATTAGACCGATTTGGAAAGTACTTGTCACAGTTGTTGGAAGTCATAGCAAAACACTACATGCAAAATTTCAGCAAAATCGGACAAATATTGCGGCTTGTTAGGGCTCAAGAACTCAAATCGAGAGATCGGTTTATCTTAGAGCTACATGAGGTTATAGACTGATTTGGACCGTATTTGGCACGGTGTTTAGAAATCGTAACAAAACAAAAACAAAACAAGTAAAAGCGTGCTAAGTTCGGCCAGGCCGAATCTTATATACCCTCCACCATGGCATTGTCGAGTTCTTTTCCCGGCATCTCTTCTTAGGCAAAAAAACGGATATAGGAAAAGATTTGCTCTGCTATTAGAGCGATATCAAGATATGGTCCGGTTTGGACCACAATTAAATTATATGTTGGAGACCTGTGTAAAATGTCAGGCAATTCGAATAAGAATTGCGCCCTTTGTGGGCTCAAGAAGTAAAATAGAAAGATCGATTTATATGGGAGCTGTATCGGCCTATAGACCGATTCAGACCATAATAAACACGTATGTTAATGGTCATGAGAGAATCCGTCGTACAAAATTTCAGGCAAATCGGATAATAATTGCGACCTCTAGAGGCTCAAGAAGTCAAGATCCCAGATCGGTTTATATGGCAGCTATATCAGGTTATGAACCGACTTGTACTTTATTTGACATAGTTGTTGAAAGTAACAATAAAAAACGTCTTGCGAAATTTCAGCCAAATCGGATAGAAATTGAGCCCTCCAGAAGCTCAAGAAGTCAAGTCCCCAGATCTGTTTATATGGCAGTTATACCAGGTTATGAACCGATTTGAACCATACTTGGCACAGTTGTTGGATATCATAATAAAATACTACGTGCCAAAATTCATTCAAATTGGATAAGAATTGCGCCCTCTAGAGGCTCAAGAAATCGCGACCCAAGATCGGTTTATATGACAGCTATATAAGGTTATGGACCGATTTGAACCATACTTCGCACAGTTGTTGGATATCGTTACAAAACACGTCGTGCAAAATTTCATTCCAATCGAATAAGAATTGCGCACTCTAGAGGCTCAGGAAGTCAAGACCCAAGATCGGTTTATATGGCAGCTATATCAGGTTATAAACCGATTTGAACCATACTTGACACAGTTGTTGAATATCATAACAAAACACGTCGTGCAAAATTTCATTCCAATCGGATAAGAATTGCGCACTCTAGAGGCTCAGGAAATCGAGACCCAAGATCGGTTTATATGGCAGCTATATCAGGTTATACACCGATTTGAACCATACTTAGCACAGTTGTTGGATATCATAACAAAACACGTCGTGCAAAATTTCATCCCAATTTGATAAGAATTGCGCACTCTAGAGGCTCAAGAAGTCAAGACCCAAGATCTGTTTATATGGCAGCTATATCAAAACATGGACCGATATGGCCCATTTACAATACCAACCGACCTACACTAATAAGAAGTATTTGTGCAAAATTTCAAGCGGCTAGCTTTACTCCTTCGGAAGTTAGCGTGCTTTCAACAGACAGACGGACGGACGGACGGACAGACGGACGGACATGGCTAGATCGACATAAAATTTCACGACGATCAAGAATATATATACTTTATGGGGTCTCAGGCGAATATTTCGAGTAGTTACAATCAGAATGACGAAATTAGTATACCCCCCATCTTATGGTGGAGGGTATAAAAACTTCCTTAGCCACCAAGTACTTACAACACAAATTATAATTTTTATAACCAACTAGCTGACACGGCCCCCCTCCGCTGCGCCTTCTTTTACTTTATATGGAACAAAAGTTTCCTTGGAATATTTATTTTCGACAATTAAAGATCTTTTAGTGAAATACCATGCTAACTTGACTAACTGTTTAACAATATAAGTGCCTTTATCTGAATCCCACATCATCTTTTTTGGTCTTCGAATTTAAGTTTGGATGTAAGGTGTACTTCATTCTTAAAATACTTCATTTCAGCCCAATATTCTCATGATGTCTGATTTAGTGGTGTTTTCGGGGGGAGAGGTGGCCCCCCAGATACTTAGCCCTGAAAAAATTTTAGCATCGTGCTCTTCTCTCAAATACCATTTATTAAACCCCATATTGCCATTAGCTTAAGAGGAGTTTACAGGATGAGGCGTCCCCCAAACACATGACCCCAAAATAGGTTATAAAATTCGTTTTTTAATCTCAAATACCTTTCATTTGAGTTACATATTGACATGGTCTAAAAATGTGTTCCCTTTGGGTGTGTTTTGGGAAAGGGGTGATACATGGTCTTGCATTTGGATATCAAATTCGTATTCTACTCCCAAATACCTTTATTTGAGCCCCACATTGCGATGGTCAGCAAAAAATTGCTGTTTGTGGTGTATTTTGGGAAAGGGGTAGACCCCCAGAAACTTGGTCCCGATGGGTATAAATTCTTGCTCTACCCCCCAATTCCTTTCATTTAAGCTCCACATTGACAAGGTCGGTAAATATGCTCGATTTAGGGGTGTTTTGGGGGTTGGGGTGGTCCCCCAAACACTAAGCCTGGGAAATATATATCAGCAACGTGCTCTATTCTCATATATATAAAAATTGGATACCAAATTCGTTTTCTCCTAATTGCAAAAGTCAGAAAATATGTCTGGTTTGGAGTATTGGCCCTAAAAACTATGAATATTTAGTCCCAGTCTCTTTAAGTCCCAAATTGTCTTGGTGAGCAAATACGTTCTATTTGGGGGTTGTTATGGTGGTGGGACGTCGGCTAGACAGTTGGCCCCTAATGTTGACATCTTTAATTTGAGTCCCATACAAACATGACTGGCTTGGGGGGTGTTTTGGGGAATGGGCGGGCACTCAGTAAGTTGGCCTTGAAAATGTATATCGGATTCATGTTTCACTTTAAAAACTGTCTTTTTTATACCCACCACCGACGGATGGGGGTATATTCATTTTGTCATTCCGTTTGCAACACATCGAAATATCCATTTCCGACCCTATAAAGTATTCTTGATCAGCGTAAAAATCTAAGACGATCTAGACATGTCCGTCCGTCTGTCCGTCTGTCTGTTGAAATCACGCTACAGTCTTTAAAAATAGAGATATTGAGCTGAAATTTTGCACAGATTCTTTTTTTGTCCATTAGCAGGTTAAGGTGGGTTATATCGGACTATATCTTGACCGATCCGCCGATTTAGGGCCTTAGGCCCATAAAAGCCACATTTATTATCCGATTTTGCTGAAATTTGGGACAGTGAGTTGTGTTAGGCCCTTCGACATCCTTCGTTAATTTGGCTCAGATCGGTTCAGATTTGAATATAGCTGCCATATAGACCGATCCTCCGATTTAGGGTCTAAGGCCCATAAAAGCCACATTTATTATCCGATTTCGCTGAAATTGGGGACAGTGTGTTGTGTTAGGCCTTTCGACTTCCTTCGTTTATTTGGCCCAGATCGGTCCAGATTTAGATATAGCTGCCATATAGACCGATCTTCCGGTTTAGGGTCTTAGGCCCACAAAAGCCACATTTATTATCCGATTTTGATGAAATTCTTGACAGTGAGTTGTGTAAAGCCCATCGACATCCTTCGTTAATTTGGCACCGATCGGTTCAGATTTGCATATAGCTGCCATATAGACCGATCCTCCGATTTATGGTGTTATGCCGATAAAAGGCACATTTATTGTCCGATTTTGTTGAAATTTGGGACAGTGAAATGTGTCAGACCCTTCGAAATCCTACGTCAATTTGGTTCAGATCGGTTCAGATTTGGATATAGCTGCCATATAGACCGATTTCTTGATTTATGGTTTTGGGCCAATAAAATGATCATTTATTGTCCGATGTCGCCGAAATTTGGAATAGTGAGTTAAGTTAAGCCCCTTGACATACCTCTGCAATATCGCACAGATCGGTCCAGATTTGGATATAGCTGTCATATAGACCGATATCTAGGTTTTAGGTTTTGGGGCCATAAAAGACGCATTTATTGTCCGATGTCGCTGAAATTTGAGACAGTGAGTTTGGTTAGGCTTTTCGACGGCCTTCTTCAATTTTGCCCAGATCGGTTCAGATTTGGATATAGCTGCCATGTAGACCGATATCTCGATTTAAAGTCTTGGCCCCATAAAAGGCGCAT